>NW_028263380.1:13563850-13865517 GCF_051168715.1 Poecilia mexicana | reverse complement strand
TCACAGATACCACCACTGTTGTTTCATACTGTCCAAAAAAACGACGGAATGTGATACTGATGTCCACTCTTCACAAAGATGCTGCCGTGTCATCAGGAAGTGACAAAAAGCCCATAATCATCCTGGACTACAACAAAAACAAAGGAGGAGTGGACAATCTGGACAAGCTGACTGCCACCTACACTTGCCAGCGAATGACCAGGAGATGGCCAATGGTTGTGTTTTACAACATCCTCAATGTGTCTGCATACAATGCATTTGTGTTGTGGACCCATATTCACCAAGGGTGGAATTCAACCCAAAACACCAAGCGGAGAATGTTTCTTGAGGAGCTCGGGAATTCCCTTGTCAGGCCGCACATTGAGCAACGGGAACGGGTGCCCCGAGAGCCAGCTGCTGCAGACTTGGTCAGACAGCTGCAGTGGTCACCAAACACGCCATCCACATCCACAGCAACAAGAAGAGCATCAGCATCACCTTCCCCCTCAGCAGCCAGCCCTGCCTCAAGCACTCCATCCACAGCCACAATGCCAGTGAGACCACCTCGCTCAAAAAGAAAGAGGTGTCAGGTCTGCCCTAGCAATATGGACAGAGAAACCTACATAGTGTGCTTCACCTGCAACAAATATATCTGTAAAGAACACACTAAAAGTGTCACTTTTTGCAACACATGCATCTAAACACACACACACACCCCCCCCCACCCCACCCCCCCCACACACACACACAGGCATGTTCTTTGCACAGAGTATTTATAGAACAGGTACTTGATTTCTTTTGATGTGATTTTCTCAATTGGTTGTTTATTTGACCTTGCAAATCTTTGTTTTATTGTAATTTGTTATTATTTATGACTGTTCTGTTTTTCATATTGTTAAATATTGTATTAAAGTTCTATTGTGTGGGGAAAAAAAAGACTTGTTTTTGCCCTTTTCTTGAAGTAAATATATACGGGTCCAAAATGACCCGAAACACCATAGATGTTGCTATATTTGATAATATTAAAATTAAAATCTTTTTTTTGTTGAACATTTAAGAAATGTGTTTTAATATCTCTCAGTTACACTCAGGTAACAGAACAACTGATTATTTTGTTGCCTTCTTCTCTTAAGGTTCATTTGACCACTTTTTAGACATTGAAAACGAGGGGTATTTTGTTAAAACAAAGGCCCAGGGGGCCACAAAAAATATTAAAACCAATCTTTTCATGGATAAGGGAGCCCAACCAGCTAAACAAGAGTTAAGAAAAACATTGAATGATAAAAGATTGTTTTTAGGGCATTTTATGGCTGATTTAATACACGGGTCCAAAATGACCCGCTAACACTACAGATGGCAGGAGAAAGCTAACACCAGAGGAAGGTTAATAGGGTATATGCCACGGACTTCCGTTTTAGCACTTCCGCATTTGTTTTTCCACATAGCCTGCTTCCGGTGCACAGGTCACTCTGTGTTAGAGATGGAGTTTTTCACTTGGTCCTTGCTGGATTTGCCCACAGTAACTGTTAACCATTTTAAAAACAAAAAGCAGCAGGAGGATGTAACTTCATAACCTCATTTTCTAAGCAGAATCTCAGAGGGAAAAAAAGAGAAATTACGTTGTGTAACGCAAGAACAGATTATAGCAGTCAAGTGGAAAAATTCACTCTAACGTGGATAATAATTATGAAACAGCAAAGGTAGATAATCATATATTCGGGATTCGGGAAATATGTGGTTTGCACCATTTGTTCTGTGGGTTTTTTATGTGGGTCGGTGCCACTTAAATGGCTGTAAAGCGAAGGTTTTGGACCTTAATCTGACTGACTTCTTGTGTGGTTTGGAGCATTGCTGCTCTCGGCTGTTTTTAAATTACCGTGCTCTGTATCGCTCCGACTGCATGTTAAATGTATTTTATATAATTGTCACATAAACAAAAACTAAGGAGTTGCCTAAAAATAATTTCATACTCCATATAACATAAACGCACATCAACACACATGTATTGACTTACCTTGTGCCGAATCGCTGCCTCTGTTCTCAGCCTGTTCCCGTTGCAGTGGATTTCCTCCGGCATTATTTTCCGAGACGAGACCGAGACCATCAATAAATGGTCTCGAGACCAAGACCGTTCTCGAGTACTACAACACTGGCTGCAGCTTCTGTCGAGCAGAGTTTAAGTTTACATCTTCAGTTCCTGTCACTATAAAAAAGGAAATGTTTTATATATCTCAAATGTATCTGAAGGGCTTAAACGATGACTAAAAGACAGATTGTGTCATTTTGCAATCACCTATTGTTTTTAGCTTCTTTTCTTTTAGGACTGTTGCTTTCAGATCTCATAAAATTGAGAATTTATGTAAAAAATATATTAAATATATTCTGGAAAGAGTTTCTTCCCTTCGTCTTGTCTGCACATCATTTCTCCTATCAGTTTGTCTAAAATAAGAGTTTATCAGATGGGAAATAATTGCCTGTACGGGTATTTCCCCCTCTAATTGTGAAATCCTGCAGATTTTCATTGCATTTAAATCTTCCTCTTTTGTTGTCTTTTTACAGCAATGTGGACACGGATGAACTCTGTGGTAAGCTGAAGCTGTACTGTCACTTCACTCTCAGAGAAACACTCAAATGCTTTTCGACATCTTGATCGCTGTGACCAAATCCCACAGGGCATCTGAATAAAACCCTTCCTGCCTGTATTTTCCGTTTCTCTCTTGGTCTGTAGAGTATTTCTCCCAGCACCTGGGTGAATATGAGAATGTTCTTGCAGCTTTGGAAGAACTGAATATGTCCATACTAAAAGCAATGGACAAAACAAAGAAGGTAGGCTAAAGGAAATAGCGCTAATTTCACACACACCCACTCACGCACACTCACAATGAAAATTGCTGCATCTGTTTCCAATATTCATTTATTTCTCTCTTGAGTTTCTGGACATTTGATTTGTGTGTTTTTTTTTAAATATATTTAATTTGTGTCAAACCTTTGCTTCGCATATGGCAAAGAATTTGGCATATGCAAACCACAACACTGCAACTGCAAAACCCCCAACTGCAAGGTTTTGCATTCAAATACATTGTTTAAAACGCCACCACCGCATGTTTCATTTCCCGAGTGTCATAATATCTTTCTTTCATCTTTCAAAATATGTTTTATTGTTTTATATGTTTTATATGCACAATAAATGAGAAGTTATTCTAATCAATCTTTCAGTATTGCTGTCAAATGTCTGATACTCCTGGTGACTTTGAGCACTTAAAGTCAACAGGGTTTACATTGGTAATAATTAATGCTGAAGTAAAAACTGGATTTCATAAAAAAAAAATTTAAAAAACACTTTGAAAAATATGCTGAATCTGTGCCTTGAGAAACTCTTTGCACTCCTACTGATTTCTTCTCTGCTTTTTTTCCACCCATCAAATTTTCTGACCATAAGACAAAAATACCCTGTAAAAATACAAGAAGTTGCCACAACCTTACTTCATCAATAAAAATAAAGAGATTCATACCCTGATGTACAGAGGTTCAAAAGAAAAACATTTGCTGGTATCTATTCGCGTCTTTTACGTTGCTGTGGAGGTATTTTGGCCCCCTCTTCTTTGCAGAATCTTTTTAATTCAGTGGCATTGGAGGGTTTTTTAGGTAAAAACAGCCTGTTTAGGACCATTGTCAGCACATTTCAATCCAGACTTTGACTAGGCCAATCTAAAACTTTCCAGCAGAACTCAACACGCCTGCGTTGTTACCCAACACTTCATTACCATCCTCTTCTCCGCTTTAATTTAGACAATCCAAAATTTTCTTTGATTTAAATTACCGTCAAATGGACCAAAAATGATTAAATTTTACTTTTAGATTTAGAAATCCTACGGGTGTCTGTCTTTCAAGCCACGATTCATGTGGTGTGACAGAAAAACAAATGCTAAAAAGTCAAGTTAAATTTGAGTCCATTTAATAAAAAAACCAGAGATGCTTGATTTCTCTTACAGTGCCCCCCCGTCTGTTAGCTGCAAGTCAAATCTATCTCAGCGTGTCACCTAAGTGACTCCCTCTGATCCCCCCATTAGTCAAATTTCCATTACAGAGCCTCAAAGGACACGCCATGGCTTGCTCATACTCTTTAAACACCACAACAAAATATGCTGTACTAGACTTGTGGAGTAAATAAACATGAAATTTAATAGATTGCAACAGCGCTGGACAATAGATGTTGATCCTCCGGTGAAAAAACTGAGAAGAAAGATTGAAGATGGAAAGAGAGCAATAGGAGATGATGAGGGTAGCACAGATTAAATGTATGACATATGAAGGGAGAAGAAGAAAGTAGAGTCTTGTGGCATCCCGATCCCTCCTCAGGTCTTTAACGCCCCTGAAACTGAAAGCTGTTAGACAAAAGATCTTTTTGGGGGAAAAAAGACTGGTAACACTTTATGTGAAAGGGTGTGCATAAGACTGACATAACGCGTGTCATAAACCTGAAGAAGTCCTTATAAATGTTTGATTGTTCTCATGAAGTGTCATTCTGTAAATAATGACACTTTTAATGCAAAGTTTCATTAAAACGTGCATTAAAAGTCCATTAAAAGTGTCAACTTTGCATTAAAATTGTCATTATTTACCAAAATAATGAAAAGTTGACCTTTTTATTGGACTTTTAATGCAACTTTTAGTACAACTTTGCATTAAAAGTGCCATTACTTACCGAATGACACTACACGACAACAGTCAAACATTCTTGAAGACTCCCTCTTGTTTATGACTGCTGTTATGTCAGTCTTATGCAAACGCCTTCAAATAAAGTGTTACCAATGGGCATTAAACAGATTTTTTCTAAGGGAAATGCAGAAAAAAAAAACATTTATTGAAGAGGAAGGAGGTGAATGCGGAACATTTAAAAGTAGGAGAGAAGCAGTGATTTCAAATACTTATATTACCACCACAAACTTGACTGTATTTAGTTTGAATTTTATGTGACGGAACAACACATTACTTTGTTTTACTTAATATTTTTGGCATAAAGGGATCCAAGAAAAAAAAGTAAAATAGGGAATGGTAGCTAATGAAAGGAGGGAAGGACTAAAGACAAATGTGGAGCAACAAAAACTGAGACTTGAAACTACCATATTTTACATAAACCTAATATAAAAATCTGTAGAGAATGACAATCAACACAAAGAAGAAATGGTAGAGGGATTTAACACGATCACAACAGAATCGGAATTGAAAAAGAACAAAAACACCAAAAAGTAGGGAAAAAAAGGTACAAAGTTATTGCATTTTTATTTGTATAAAGTTGGAACATAACGGACAAGTCACAAAAAGAAATGAAAAATAATTTGGTGAAATGTAAATGCACCACAACAAAAGAAGAAATGTATAATAAAAGAAAAATGCTTGATGAATAAGAAAAGAAAGAAGAAATGGGACAAATAGAGCATCACCCAAAAACAAGAATCAATAATAATAAAAAGAACAAGAACAAACTCACTCAGTATTTTATTTTTTTTGTTTGGGTATTTCTTCATCCAATCAAACCAAAACTCACAACAATGAGTCTCTGAGGAGATGTGTTTTATGAAACAGGCTTTAAAACAGATGCTGAACAAAGGAGAGAGATAATAACAGTCATTAAAGTTTTGATTTTTTTTTTTTTTTTAAGCAATTTCTTTGCCTCACTCTGATCTGTGAAAAGAAATCTCCCTCAGGAAGAACGGGACTCATCAGTCGACCTCACAAACTTCTTCACAGTTTGCTCACTGACTCAGAACGGACGTTTGCCCTCACTTGAAAACAAATTACCCGGCACAGTCTGGACAAAACCGGCAGTGGCAAAAAAAAAAAAAAAAATCTAAACTGCAACATGGGGTTTCAATTGGCTGATGTCTTCACGTGCCTTCAGACTTTCAGAAACATCTTCATTAGAAAAATATGATGCCGTATAGAAGGAAAATTATTAAAAAAAAACAAAAATGCATGATCTGTTAAATTTCCCTGAGTATGCATGAGTAATAGATGAGCCAGGAGGAGAACAGATGCTGCGTTAGTCACTGACTGAATCTCGGTCATCTCTGTTAAGCCGTATGTGTTTGAGTGGGCGGTCTCTGGCTGTGGATGTGAGTGAGGGGGCCGCTCGCATGCGAGTCGCTTCATAACATATCTTGGGTCTTTTTGTGCGCTGATAATGTGCGTGCACATGCCATTGTATTTGCACGTGTGACGCATTTACATACACACACACTACTGCTGATGAAACATGAATGTGGATCTAATGAATACGACATGTATCTCATCAGAGATGCATCAGATCCAACATAATAATTTCACCATAGCATGAAAAATGGTGTAGAGGCGGCTAATGCAGTAATTTATTTGAAAAATATATGCAGTTATGGGTAGTTAAATTGCTTTTACTAACATCGTATATTCAGAGAGATTAATAAATGACAGAATCTGTTTATATTTATGCATTTACATAACTCTGACCTTTATGGAATAGCGGAAAGGGAAACAAAAACTTTACTAGAATAAAACCTTGAGAGGTGGAGACCCTCAAAGACGTGGAGTGGAAATATGTAACTAATGTCAGTATCGGTTATAATTTGACGGGTAAAAATGGAATATTTGTTGGGAAGTTGGGAAGCTTACATCAGTATAATTATGAGTGAAGATGGTCCAGTCAAAGTCCAGATCTATAGATCAAATTAAGAATATCAGACAAAGTCTAAAAACTGTGACGCTCAGATCCAGTTTGTCTGAGCTTGAGCTATTTTGCAAAGAGGAATAGGTAAAGGAAAGTATTTACAAATGAATATCGCTTTTTAAAAACATTTATGCTTGAAGAAAATGTGCGAAGGTTTCAGTTGATGCTCTAAAGGTTTTTAAGGAAGATTTGTATTTTATTGTTTCACTATTTTACTAAGGAGGATGAAAGATGTTACACACACGTTCTGGCATTTTTGGCTCTGTGGGGCACTCGGAGGAAAGTGCAGCAATATGCAGAGAGCTAAAAGTCGTTGCCTTCACCAAAGCTCTCGTTTGACCTTTTGTGCAGCAGACAATTAAGCATGGAGGGGAGGCAAAAGGGAACAAAAATCAGGCAGACGGGAAGCTGTTAAATGACTGTGGGTCTGTGGAACGGACACACATTGCTAAGACTGCAAGAGTCTGACCTTCCCCAGTCTGTCAAAACTCATTCTCACCATCAAAGTGCATTTATGTCCAAATGTGTATTGCTTAAAAAAATATTCCCCATAAACAAAAAGAAATATTAAAGATGTGACTGACTATGTTTTACAACCAGCAGACCTTTTTTTTTTTTGTACACTCATGCATGAGTTATTTGATTTAAAATGCACTTTTTGTTCGTTGAGAGTACAAACAGTCACCGAGCTCAAAACGGAGGGAGCAGCTGCAGAAAGCGCGCCGCAAACTCGGCACCGCCAAGCATCCCTCACTCCTCTTTGATTGGAGTCTGAACAACAGACAGCCCCCCTGCTTTGTTCCTGCCACAGCTGATGACATGTCCACAATGTCAGAGGTATATTTTCCCCCTCTCAACCAGTTTACCCAACAAACACAGCCTGACATAAATAAAATCTTTCTCACAGAAAATGACAAGGTGCCAGCAACTCCATCATACACGCAACGCGACTGTCAATCGTAACAGGAATACCCTGACGTGTCGTGTTTCGTTTGCTTTGCAAAATCGTCTTGGGCGAATTAGAAAAAGATGACGCGTCTGAAGGTGGAGTCGTCAAGTCACAATCTATGACGGCAGATCCTTCATTCCTAACCTGATGGCCACAAGATTTTAGTCCAGTTTGGATTCCCGTTGAGTCACAAATAAACTCTCCTTGGTAATAATGGGTTAGGGTTAGGGTTAGGGTAGGGTTAGGGTAGGGGGGTTAGGGTTAGGGTTAGGGGGGGTAGGGTAAGGGTTAGGGGGGGGTAGGGTTAAGCAGTTTCAATCCGCTGCTTTAAAGTAGCTCAGACAGTGTCCAAATATAATCACATGATTGGTGCTTAAATGGAAATAATGTATATATATATTTAGTCTCAATCATATTAATCTGTCTACAAAGTGTATTTTTCACTTTAAACCATTTAAAGTCAGATTCTAGATTTCTCCAGGATTTCTATTTTATGTTATTTGTAAAATATTTACTTATCCAAAAATTAACCATCTAAAAATCTGTACTTATTTTTGTTAAATAAAACAGTAAGTAACCCAGCAATATAACATTAGCAACATTGACATTGACTGAAAAAGAAATAAGAAAATTAAACAAGATACTTACTCGAATCCTACAATCTAAAAGGTAAAAGTTTTCTGATTAACAACTAAAAGTTCAAAATCGCCAAAAAAGACTTAAAGGTGAAGCATTTATAAAATGTTTACTGGTTTTATTTTGGACTTTGAAGACCAGGTTTTACATCCTTGACAGGAGTTATAATTCCTAACATTCATTTTAGGAGGGAACGTGAAGGAGAGAAAGAAATAAAAATTCAAAGTTTCCAAGCTATCTGGAAACTTCAATTTAGCAGCACCAGAATAAGAACTCCTTACTTTGCTCGGACCTTATTGTGTCGCTTTAATTTACAAACGTAGCAGCTGGTTTGTTTGGCCCAGATTGATTACTATCTGGATGTACAAGAGTATTTTCCTACAGTTTTTAAATGCTTTAGATGTGCTGTCTGAGAGACTTAAACGTAAAGTTGAAGAGCGGTGATAAGTAAATGTGGGCTAAGTGACAGACGGGAGCAGAAACCAACAAAAAGTCACGTACCAGACTAAAGGGAACACTGACAAAAATCACGAAACAATTACCCTAAATTTAAACCTGACATTTCCTACTCATCCTCCTTTTCATATCTTCTCTTGTCGAGCAGCGCTGTTGCATAATCTCTCCTGAACAATCTTTCTGGGCACATTTTAATTAGCAGAGGAGGTTTGGACGTTTCGTGACTCTGGAGTGGCATGTGAAACCTGTCACAGCTTCCCTTTGTTGTTCCGCCCACTCACACTTGTCCTCCCCCTATTCCCCACCTTGATTGACAGGATTATCAGGAGTCCACCCACCTGGAGCAGTTTGTGACCCGCTTCTTGCTGAAGGAGACGACCAATCAGCTTCATTCGCTTCAAAGCTCGCTCGAGTGCGCCATGGAAACCACAGCCGAGCAGACCCGCCAGGAGAAGTGAGCGCGAATCCCTCTGGTCCTTCACACCAACAAACACACTCGGTCTCGGAAGCATGAGCGAAAAGCACACCCAAGCCCATAATTACACGCTCCTGCTCTGCGTGTGTTCTGTTTGTCCTAATTTACATCCTTCATATTGGACACGAAGAAAGACGCGTTTGCACAGAATGCCTGAGCCGAGTTCCCAATCAGAACACCTGCTCTTCCTCGTACAACTCGTGTGACTCATCGTTCGTTTAATAAGTAAATCTCCTTCTTCTGGGGACAGACGAATTTCAGCTAATTAAAGAGAGCTTGTTAAGATCTAAGGAAAGGGACTCGGGAAGGACGCGATGACATGAAGGTGATTATCATAATGATAGGGGAAGGTAGATCAAAGGAGCACAGAGCCCATTTTATTTTATTGCATTTTGTAGAATTTACCATATAAATTTAGGATAAAGTATCATGTTTCAGACAGTTTACATGCAGTTTTAGCTTAATTCAATCACACGCAGTGTACGACTGTAAAGTAAATTCAAAAGTCAGTCTTTAAATCTGTCTTTTGAACCAAAATACGTGTAATTTATTTTTATTGATTTTAAGACTATTTTGCACTGCTGAATCCAAAAATGACATCCATTCTTCTCAACCATGTCAGGTTCTTATTTAGAGAAATCCAATCTTCTGACTAAATTTGATGACATTTTTGTGACGTCATCGGTTCATTTCCATCCAAAAAAAAGGCTTTAGGAGAAAAAATTTTTTATAACAGAGGCGTCTTAAATAAATGATACAAACTTGGATTTCTGTAAATTGAGTAATAAACGTAAATTGAACATAACGTCTTCAGGGCATGAACTTCTGTTTCTTTGAACGTGATTTTTTTTATGCGATTTTTTTGGATTCAGCACATCAAAATTACCCTAAGCAGCTGAAAAACTGCAGACAATTTTTCTGGCTGTTGACCAGTGTTACTACAATCTTCATAAAAGCATCAGACTGCTGGGTGTTAATTGCCTCCCAGTGGTTGTTTGAGTTCAGGCCTGGTCTTCCTCGGACGGCTCTGCTGCTCGATCTTGGTCAGTCTGTATTCAGAGCTCCGACATGCCTCCGGTGCGCTCAGGTCATTAGCGCTGGCGATGACTCACCCAGAGCACACATGCACACATTGCTCACGTGGACTGCATGTGTGCAGACGGACATGTAGGTGAGTCCTCCCTGCAGGTATCGTCTGTGTTTATTTGAGGCCCGGTACCTTCTTGTGACAGCTGGTGACGCACATTTTTCACCCGTCTTGTGGTGTCTTGCCCGCCAGCCTGGAAAGTGGCTGGAAATTAATGGGGGAAAACTTTAAATAACTACTGCTAATGGGTTATTAAGCTTCTTGTGAAGTGTTTTCTGAAATTCTGTTGAGCAAGAGAGTCCAGTTTATTATCTCTCTGTTTGTGAATGAGGTTTCTGAGATGGAGTAGCTACTTATAATAGATTCAGCATAACATTTTGTTTCTTCTAAACCTGCGATCATCATTTCTAATATAATGAACTGCCTTTCCAGGTGCTCATCCGTAAGAATAGTGGCAATAATTAAAGCTTTAACAAAGATCTTTTGGATGTAATAAAAGTGGAAACTTTTTAATGCACTAAGCCTCAGACACATTTGGATTGCTCTGAAGCTATCTTGTGGTTTTGGAAAGACGACATAAATTTCCCGTCATCGCTTCTTTCTTGTCCTTTTCGTCATTGTCACCGTGTTTACAGCCAAGGATGCGGATAAAAAAATGTTCCTACTTAGCTGATAGGCATCTTCAGCGTCCTTTCTTCTCTCCTGCCTTCTTCTGAATCTCTCCATTTCTATTTTGTGTCATTTCAAAGTGGCTGTCCCTCACTCCCTGAGCTGCCTCTTCTCTGTCAGTGTTCTTGCTGCTTGAGAAATCCCCCTGTGAGTCTGAATGTAATCACTGTGCTCCTGCAGACATCAAGAGTTGTTACCGCGATGGCTTTTAAAGTCCCTTTGTGCTTGTGAAAAGGCTGTGTTATTTGCACAGACCGTCTTTTTAGCCACATGCATACTTACGCTGGTTTTTCAAAGAATGCTGCATGTAATTAGAAACTTACTTCTCCAAATGTTGTCGGCTTCGCATCTTAAGCGCAGGTGGTCATCTTTACCTCATCTTATTTTGTCTGACCTCACGCTTTGCTCTCCAGCTTTTAAACTCCTCTTTTGCTCCTTAAAGTTGACAGTTTTGCCAATTAAACTTGATATGTAGCCGAGGATGTGACTCACCAGCATGCTATACCCATAGTACATACCAGATGTCAGCTTGTGGATATTTCACACTAAGTTTTTACCAGGTTTGGATGGGGACTAAGTGGTGTCATCTGCCCCTGCGGCTCCCTTTTAACAGAAATAGATCAACACGAATAAGTTTCTTTCTATCCTAGAATAGAAAAACAAGGGCCTCACATAAATTATCACTTCATTAGTTGTGAAATTTACGGATGAAAGGTTTGCAATACATCACAATAAAACTGTGACGTATTTTTAAGCTTATGTGCTCTTTTACCAAGAAAACAATCACAAATGAAACATTCGTAAAAGAAAATAGGACTGCGAAGCTAGAAATAAATCATATTTTTGGCAAATATGAAGCCAACAGTCCCCACATTAGCTACAAATACAATGTTTGCTAACGCACACGTCTCAGGCAGCGTGCATAGGATTTAGTTTTTAACGGCTTTAATCATGATGCAAACACTGGCAGTATATGAGTCTCTGCTGGAGACCAATAATATAGTCTAATAATAGTCTAATAATAATAGTCGCATTAATACTGCGACTATTACTACTGAGCTAAAATAGACGAAAAAGCTCTGCTGAACACACTGACCGCAACGACAGGAGGGTGGTAGGAGTACACAGAAGTCGAGGTTTGGTGTGTGTTTCCATTTGGAGGGTTTGGTTTGTTGTTTTTTTTGCCAGAAACAAGAAAATCAAACCACCGTTTGATGTTAAGCTTTGCAAATTTTGAAAAAAAATATTTAGTGTTTAAAAAAAAAAAAGGAATACATAAAAAAAAAGCAAATGTGACACTGTTTGAAGGCAAGGTGGTATTTCTTAAGCTAATTCTCCTGCAACTATGATGTCTTTCTTAGAGTTTTCAATCTGTACTTTTAAAATTAATTCATGTTTTGGCATTATATTACACATTTTTGTTTTAATGTTTAGTCGTTTTTCTTTTGGTTGTCGTCGTTCTGGTCAAATTCAAGAAAACATACAATCATTGCCATGCGCTTGTTCAGGAGCAACACCGAAAAATTAATTAGCCTTGAGATGACGACAAAACAACAACCGACGGAAACGTTCAGAGATTTGAAAAGAGGTTTGTGAAAAGACCTAAAAGTAAAATTGCATAAAACAATCAGTGTGAACTCAGAATCCCTCGAGTCTTTTCGTAGTATGGGCCCAAACACGTTGACGGCGGTATGATGAATCGTAGGTGATGTCACCCTCTGGGAGCGTGCACCTTGTCACTGACATTAATGTCAACGTCAGCACAACACAACACAGGAATAAAGCAACACAATTCTGGGCTTGCTGCTGAATTTATTCCTAGCTGGATCTAGTCTGCTGTCCCAGTTTATATGCATGCCCCTTAATAATCTGCGTTACGAAAACTCACTGTGCCGTGTAACTTTCTCTAAAAGTGTCAAAGTAATACCACGACTGGCTCTCTTTTAGATTTAAAATTCTCTTTCTTGCTTATTAATGAAGATCCTTCATATACCAATGATCTAATTCTTCCAGATGTTCCCAACAGAGACATGCTGTCTACTTTTAGAGCTGAGCTTAAAACTTAGAATAGCCAGAGTCATACTGACTCTAAGCTTTGTTAAGTTATCTCTGTTGTTTTGCTGCTATAGGCTGAGGCTGCTGGAGAACGTAATTATCACTTTCTCCTACTTTTCTGCAATTACTCGCTATTTTCAGTTATTGCTGTCATAAACTTTTTTCTCTTCATAAAAGTTACATCTGGCCTGGCATTAAGTTACGTTGCTGACAGAACAACTTAATAATCAGGTCAGTAATTAAGCCGAATGCGTTATATTTTGTGTTTAACATGCAAAATGTTTGTACCCAGAACTCCTCCAGTGGCTTCACCTGGTTAATATCCTGCAAAAAAAATCTATCAAGTGTCTTTTGTTGTCTAAAGTATTTTTTTTAAACAATTTTTTTCCTTTGCTACAAATGATCAAGCGCTCAGGAAAAGAAATATTCGTTATTACCCTTCAGGGCACATGCGTCAAACTCGAGGCCCGTGGGCCAAATCTGGCCCGCCGTAGCTTTTTATGTGGCCCTCTAGACTCTTGACTAAACACCAAGTGTGCCTAAATATTATGTTATCAATCAAATCAATGCAGTTTTTTCTGTTTACTGCCAAATGATATGAATCAGTCCCTCCTTTCTTGAAAATGATCATGGAAATTCACACAAAAATCAACAAATCCCTGCACTTTTATGTACTTATAATTGGGAGTTTGTTGCAGATTTTTCTCCCAAAAATTATCAAAAACTTTCTTACTTGTACTAACCAGCTGCTTCAGCCTTAATTGATGTCAGAATTTAGTCCACGATCGATGCAGCGAGTAATAAAAAGTCGCATTTACCGTCAGAAACAAGCAGAAATGTCACAAATATTTCCAAATTAGTACCACAGAACCACAAAAAGTATCACAAGTTCCTGGAGGGACTGAAAAGATGTTCAATAATAATATTTAATTTTAAGAATTTCTTGACATTCTAACAGTTTGTGAACAGGTTTTATCAATACATCCTTTTAGAGCGTTCATGTTCTTGTTTTGGCCCAAAGCGAAAATGAGTTTGACATGCAAAATGTGTCCATTTTTTTTGTTTGATTACCGTAATCAAGACAGAAGAGTTGATTACTAAAATAATTGTTGGTAAGAGCCTTAGATAAAACATTGGAAGGAGATATTTCTGTTTCTAAAACTTAGGATTTACAGACGGTTCAGAGCTTATAGGTTTGTCTCTGTTTGGCTCCAAGATTTTCTCAGAAAGAAAACTTTAACCTAAACTCGACTGCATTGTTTAACAGCTGGACCAAATTGGAATGTATGAGTTCCCTCTATCACTGTACGATTTACATTTCGGTGCATACGCTGGATGTTCTATTTATTTATTTGTAAAGTGCCCTAAGATGACATTTGTTGTGAACCAAATTAGATGTTTGAACTGATTTCAGAGCCATAATCTCTGCTCCGTCTCCAGACAGGGCCCCGTGAAGCCAGAGGTTCTGTCCATCCAGCTTTCGGGTCGCCGCTCCAATCGGAGGCTCCAGAGGAACAACAGCCTCTCCCCTAACAACCCTCTCCTCAGTCTTGTCAATTCAGGTGGGTTGATGCGTTTGCATGTACTGCTCACTTTAAATAACTCAACGTGGCATTGCTGTTTGCAAAGAAACAGCTGCGGGGTCAGAGAGAGCACGTCTCTGCAGATCAGAAAGCACGACGCAGAGGTGGAAGGGAGGAGAGCGGAGGTGAGGCAGAGGAAAGGCCAGGGACAGCCTGGAGGGGGACCGGACCGCTGGGGTTCTGGATGCCTGCGTGTAAAAGTCAAAATTTACAGATCAGGGTTTTCCTTTGACATCTAACTCGCCCGTGACGACTTACTTTTCAGAGAAAGATGAGGGGAAAAGGTGTCTGGGCTAGAAATAGTTTTAAATCTGATAAAAAGGAAAGAAATTACAAGATTGGGCGCTTTTGAACGGCTTTAACATTCATCTGGTGATCTCATCAGAAAACACTCTGCTGTGTTACTAGATCATTATTGATGTGTTCAATAACAGGAAAAATAAAAGTCAGATGATTCAGCCTTCGACCTGTTGACCATAAATCAGAGCTGATCAAGTGAGAAATTAGCTAATCTGAAACTTTGATTTGAGCATCTGTATTAAAGCAAATTACTAAGCTATAAAAAGTGACTGACTGATGTGTGTTAAGTTGGCTTTTCGATACACTGAAAAAACATAAGTTTCTACGTGTTCCAGAATACTTGAACTCTAAAATTTGCGAAAAGTAAAGCCAAGACCATTGTCGATGTTTCTTTGTGAAGTATGATATAGATGCTCGTTTGTGCAAAATCTTTACCAAAATGCATATTTAAAACTAAAGCTAAAACATTCACCGCATTTTCAAACATACAAAATATCCCCTACCCGCTCCAGCTGATTGTCTCCATTCCTGTTCTCGTTGTTTTTTTTAACCATTGATTGCACACGGCCGCCTCTTCGTCGCCTCTCCAGCGCAGCACCTGCTGCGATTGCCAGAAACAAACACAAAACCCAAACAAAGCGATTACAGGGCTCAAAGCTTTCCCATTGATCTCGGTGGGTGTTTGCCGCCCGACATGAAAGGAAACCCTGAAATGACCCCCGTGGCACAGTGCAGTCATTCATACCTGCATTCGCTTCCAGGGATCGATGGATGAAAATATTTTAAACAGACGCGATGCATGAAGCAGCTTTCATCTGTGCACCTTTGTTGTTTAAATCCAGCTTCCTCTGTGTGTGTATATATATATATAAAATATATATATATATAATTCTGTCTCCCCCCCAGGTGTTTACGATGAAGATTGTCAGTGGACGGTTCAGGTCAACAGGCTGCAGAAGCTGATCGACCGTCTAGAACAAAAGGTCGCTTCTCCTTTTTTTCTTCGGCGTATTTTTTATTTTTTTTTGGATTTCCCTTCTTACGCCTCATTTTGTGTCTCGTTTCTGCTGTTTGCCGTCAGCGATTCAGCCATCTGGTCTTTACGTTATCGCCTGAAATTGTGACGAGTAGGTTCACAACAATATCAGAGTGGCGAGCCACACCTGCCCACATTGGAAACACGTACGCATATGCTCACACGGGAGAGAAAATCTGAACCTGAAAATGAAGCAATGCGTCGTAAACTGACATGATGTGAGGGAGGCATTTGATGAGACCTTTAAGCCAAGAAAACGGGGCTGTAGATATTGTATCAGAAGTAAAAAGAGACAGTAACAACGATTCTGACTAAAAAAAAAATCTGTATATTACACATGAAATCAGTTGCCCACAGCCTGTTTCAGAGGGTTCTGTACTATCCTGCAGGTCTACATAATTCCCCTTTTCAAAGCTCTTGATTGAAATAAATGGGTCATTATCAGGTTTCTGTAGAACATGCTGAGGAGGTAATTTAATCATTTGAATCTAGTTTGCTGGAGCAGGAAAACATCTAAAACATGCAGGACAGCAGGAGGACAAGGAGCTCATCACATAAAGTCAGAATACGTTAAAATAAGGTTTAAAATAGACATTTTACAACTGTAAAATAATCCGTTCAATTGGACTTTTATGAGTTTTGAAGTATTTTTAAAACATTTAAAAGAGAAGTTTTAAAATTTTCCACATCTAGAAGGTGTCCCTATATATATGTATAGTATATTATGTAAATGGGTTGCAGTAATTATCCACAGTGGGATCTATAGCAGCTTTTTAATGATTATTTCATTTTTTTATGCTTGCGATCCACGTTGACTTCTTTCTTCTTTCATGTTTAACTTCCTCCTTAAATGCTGTTTTTACATCTACGTTGTCTTTTTAGCTCGTGGTCTAAGATGTCCCCCAAAACTTGTAGTAGCAGTTTTGTAAACATCCAGGAAATGTAAACCCTCGTGCAGTTTAAACAAGAACTAATATCCGTGTACTTCCTCCTCTGCAGGAGATTCGCATGGAGCCCGTTGAGGAGGAGGTCTTGGAGAGCAAATCGGTTGGTTTATTGATTTTTGTCCGCCTTTCACTATGCAGTGACCATGCTGTGTTTATTACTCCGCTGTCACACGGGGGGCTTGTACAGACCCAGAGGACACGCTGATAATGAAGACAGCAGTTGCCATAGAAACAGCAGCGCTTCCCCTCTTTTTATGCTTAGACTGTCTTCATCCTTAATCTGTGTGTCTAAGGTTTTATTTGGACGTGACAGGATGAGGATGTTTGAGGATGTTCAGGAATTATCAACCAGTCAAAACAATAGTTATTTTTCTTAAAAAGGAGTGTAAACAAAAAAAAAAACTACAAAATATATAATCTTGTCTTGCAGCTGTTTAGTTTGTTTTTCTAATGATGGTCACACTGATATGTGTTAATGTGCATTTCTGGTTGCGTATGGAGCATCGTTTCAAATCAAAGTTACTACAAGATTGTGCAAAGAGATTTTAAAATGAAAAAGAAAATGGATATCTTAAAATCCAACAAGCTTAAACCACAAAAGCAGATTGTCAAACCTGTCCCTGATGATTTGTGTTGATTTATAAGGTTACTGTTTTGTTTGGATTTTACCGCGAAAAATCCCAAAAAAAACCTTATTTACATCTGTTGAACTTTTTCACATTTTGTCTTGTTGCAACTTTAAATTGAAATGTATTTTTATTGAAATTTTAAGTGACAAACCAAACCAAGTAGTTTAGTTTTAATTGTGGAGTAGAAGAAAAATCATGCATTATTTACTGTATTGAGCCAATAAAATCTTTACAGTGGGTTACTCACCCTTTATTCTCATATCCACGAGTAAAACTTTGGCAGTTTGCACAATTTAACTGAATTAACATGTGAAAATGTTATTAAGGGCAGATAACCAGATCTGAACACATAGCATGAAGCTATAGTGAAACACGGTAGCAGCAGCATCAGGCTGTGGGGAGGCATTTCCTCGGCAGGGACAGAGTTTAAGGGAAGGTGGATGGAGATGAATAAAGTACAGTACTGGAAAATTACAGGCTGCAAACTTTAGATTTGATCTATAATAATAAAAAAGTATTGTTCTCCTTCCACTTCACACTTCCCCACTACTTTGTGTAGGTCTATCAGATAAAATCCTTGTAAAATGCCCTGAAGTTTGTGGTTGCACGTTGGAAAAGTTAAATGAAAGTAATAAGGCACAACAAGTAAGAATTTATTTACCCTAGGAATAATTGTGCAGCAGGAGTATTTGATTTATTTACCTCAAACAAGTCTTTTAAAAACAAGAAGGGAAAAAAACAACAACCTGTAGAACAGAGAAAAAATGTGCATCCATAACCAGGAACAAAATAATTAGTTTATCACTACTTTTTTTGTTTGAAAAGGAGTAGGAAGAAGTGAACACTTACTTAATCTTACCCCTTATCTACATTTAATTAGATATGTTACTAACTCAATTTTTATCCAAAATGTAATAGTAATAAAAACCATGCTATAAAAAAGCCAACAGATGAATGATATTAATTAGACAAAATTATTGCAAACTAACTCAAAACAGACAAGAAAATTGACGGGTAACGACCACTGCAAATAACATCTGGACATACAGCTTCATATTACTGCAGTATAATAATCTATCTTAACCCATGGATATGAATATAACATTTGTCATTGCTGCTTCAGTGCAGACGTCTGTATGAATGAATCAACATGTAACTGGCTTAACCGATAACGACCAGCCTGACGTGTGACTGCTTTCTGTTTGACAACTTCAGATTCTGTGTGTGTGTGTGTGTGTGTGTGTGTGTGCGTGTGTGTGTGTGTGTGTGTGTGTGTGTGTGTGTGTGCGTGCGCGCGTGTGCGTTTCTTCCAAATTAGCAAGCAAACAGTAAAGATCCCAAAGGTTCAGTCCTGGTCACACACAGAAAAGTCCCCCTCATTAAGGCACACAGTGTATCAGCCACCATTCACTCCCTGTTCTCTTCTGCCGCTGTGCCTGTCAAATCATCAGCCTCAGGAAATTATCAGCAAGCTCTCTTTTGTCACGATTAAACCAAGTTTTCCTCCGTTCTTCACACCACTCAGCCAGAGGATGAGCTCCAACACCCCTCTCCTTCTTATTGTCTGAGGAAAGAAAGTCAAAACCCACCTCTGTCTATCCTTCAGAGCTGTGCTTCGTCATCTGAACAGGCTGATGATTTAACCGTACCAGAAGCAAGCTGACATTTTGAATGAGTGTGTTGTCTTCACAGCACATCCTAATAGTCCAGAGGCAGCTGTCGGTGCTGGAGGAGGAGCTGGAGGAGTTTCGATTGGCTCTCAGGCAGTACATGGATTGTGCCTGCGCCCAGACAGGATGCTTACAGTCAGTTCTTTCTGTTACACGTCCTCATTTGTTCCGTTCAGCTTGCATGTCGTGCTTCGTGTGTTTTTACTAATATAAGCTGCATTGTATTTGGATTTCATGTAGGGGTGCACCGATTGCAGTTTTCCGGCCGATCGCCAACTTGCCAATTCCAATTTTGGCTGATACCAGTTTTTTTTGTTCGAAATGTTGCTCAATATATCAAGAAAGTTGCTGAATTGGCAACGATGGGGTAACTATTGTTAACTGTAAATGTGCAGGCATGACCTGGTCAGCCGGTTTGACAGGAGAAAAGAAAAGCACAGTGCGTTGATTTTTAGATCTTTGCCAAGTTTGATAACGTCGAAGGATAAGATCAGCTTTACATGTAAAAATCGGCTGATCACCGATCTCCCAAAATTAAGCAAATCAGCACAGATAAATCGGCCGACCGATAAATCGATGCACCCCTAATTTTATGTGCAAAGTAGTGAAAAATGGAGTTTTACAAATGCCTCTGCCGCGGTTGAACATGTCAAAACTGAAGTTTTTACTGCAGTATCATTGGATGGAGGGTCTTGCCACAGATTTTCACTTATATTTGGATCACATTTTAACACGTGAATATAGTTTAGTCTCAACCTTCCTATAAAGCTATAAATCTGCAAATAATTATGTTATCCAAATTGTGTTTGGTGAATAATTATTTGAATGGAAATCCAAGGAATGCGTTCCATCTGGTCAACAAAAGGTGACTTTTTTATAGCATCCGACTAAATGCACAACGTAGATGAATATTGGAGCAAGGCAGACCTTTGCCTTTGGAATAGGGAGGGTAGAATTATATTTTACTGACAGGTTTTGAATTCATAATGAATTTGAAAATGAGAACAGAATATTTGGGAAGCAGATTAACAATAGAAAAAAAGGGACCTGAGGAATGTGCCCTGGGGAACACCAGGAATCTGCTCAGCCTGAAGAGTTCGCCGGAAATTTCAAAGTTGTATGGAAAGTATTAATTTTTGAAGCGTCGGGTAAAGAAGAATAAGAAAAGATGAGCCTCTAGCAAGCAGCACTTGTTATATGAAGAGAGTGAAAAAATAAATGAAAAGAAACCAATTACCAAGGTAATGAAGAACCTGTAAAACTTTAATCTTTTCTAATACCACAAGCACAGTGGTGACTAATTTAGAAGTTAAGTTGATGCTCTCCTCATTATTTTGTCATTTCAACACAGTTAACATGATAAATCTGCACATCTTAATGCTAAGATACTCAAAATAGTCTGACTTTAGAATATCGTAGCTGATTTTGACACTTAAATATTATTTTCTGAGCTGTTGCATCCTCAACCTAAAATAAAAGAAAGCATCCTCATCTAATGCCATATCGGTCTGGGGAAATGATTTAAGTAAGCGAATATCTGGCCTGCATCCTTCATCCATACTAATGACTGAATATATGTTCAGGCATTAAAATGCCGCCGCAGTAAAATTAAAACTAACTTAAATTAAATCCTCCTTTCGAAGCAGTTTGAAGTGGTATCGTTCTTGACATGATTTCAGGATTACTACGCAGTTCACATCCAATTGAGAGTTTTTTATGATGATAATAAGCTTAATCTGAAATTCTGCCACATTAGGGAGAGAAAACGTGTCGCAGTCTTAGAATATTTGTCTCGCCTGTCATGTTTCGTTCTTGTTCTTCAGCTGAGCTTACCCTCAACATGCTGCGTCAGAGGGCTGGAGAGCGTGAACGTTTCCTTCTCCTTATCCCTAAGAACGAAAATGTTTATCTTTGTGGCTTTGTGACTAAACATTTCTTCAACCTGAGTCAGTCCTAAGCTAACTGTCACTTTGGTTTTGGTCTCAAACCAGCAGCCTGAAGCAGAGTGTGACGTTTTGCACGCTTTATCACGTCGCTTTATTTAAATAGCATATTTTTCCATCTTGTTCCTCTGATTAAATGAAAATACTGCGCAAATGTTGCCAGACTATGATTGCGTTTTACAATTTAATTGCGGTTATGATTGCGCTGTAAACACCACGTTGCTCGCGCACAGTGAGGATGCAGAAAACAATTTAGCAACACGGGCTCTGTTGGGGGACATGGTGCAGCAGCACTAATTAGCGGCTGCATGACTCGTCTTCCTCTCTTTTGTCTTTAACTCGGCAGCATCGCAGTTCAGCGGCTGGCGAATGAATCACGCTTCATTCTCTACGAGTTCTGGGAGCACAACAACGTGTGGAAGAAGTGAGTATCCGCGTGTGTGTGACCCGTGTTCGTCAGAGTTAACGCACCGTGGATCGATTCACGTTAATTCTACATTATGCTCTCTTTTTTTTTTACTGCTTGGACTCATTGTCAGCGAAGGTTTGGTTGATGCTTGAACTTTAAAGAAGATGATGGGGGGGGAAAACGAGAAAAAGACTTTTTAACCCCTTCTGTGCTCATTTATTACTCTGTTTTTTTTTTCATATTTATTGGATAAATAGGATTAACAATTAATTTTTAAATACAGCCTTATTCATCTTGTGCCACACATTAATACTCTCTATACGTTGTAAAGTGATCATACTTTTCTTTTTTAGTTTTTAGGTTGAGTCTTTAATTTGAATTCACAATAATGAAGTAAAAATAAGTCAATTATAGATAAATTATTAAAGGTTTAGAGGATGAGTTTATACATATCCTCAGTATTTATTGACAACTCTTGTAAAGATGAATAAAAAAATATATATTTCAAACAAATTCCTTTGGATTCGAGTCTTGAATGCGATAGATGTTCCCAAAAGCCTTTGCAGTCATATATTTAGATTATGTCAGAGGCTCCAGGTTTCATGGATGTGTTGTTATTTTTAAAGAACTTGAAGATTGTCTGTCTTTTTCAGACTATGTTGTTCAGAGTGCTGGATTCTGGCAGAAAATGTACGACTGAAGCGTTGAATATAATCTGATTTCTTCTTTAATTGCATGTTGGGGAATATTTTTGTTGCCGACAGATAAATTATCTCTCATGGTCAAAAACTGAAAAAAAAAAAAAAAAAAAACAACTTTCCACTATATAATGTTTGTAAACTAAAATATATACTTTAATGTAAAGGATTTGCCTATTTTTCTTATTTTTATTTTTGAGAAGAATATTTCTCTTGCCTTTCTCTTTTTATTGCATTGTATTATTTTTATTTTTACCAGTTTTATGGCTGTAGATGCAAATACCAGTCAACAATGTAGTAAAGCCCAAAATTGCACATACCCCTTGGAGATTCAGTTTTAAAGTAATCTTTTAATTTTACTAACCTTACTGACTGCAAGTCAAGTCAGAGTCAATCCTTCTGTAGGTAAAGATTAGTGTGATGGCACAGAGGCATTCTTAGCTGTAGATAACTGGTCAAATTGCGAGTGGAAAAATGCAAAGAGTTTATTAGCAACTGTAAGATCACTGTAATGCCACGAAACACTTTTTTTTCACCTATCAGAGACAAACCTCTTGGTTGAATGAAAATAAAGATACATCTGAATCTTCCAAGGTTTGCTTGATTTCAATCGACTCCTTTGAATTACGTTACTGAGGGCTGCAGTCACTGTCTCTCATTTGAAACCTGCTTGTTTTCACCTTTGACCTTTGATTGGTTCGTCCTTCCATCCTACGACGCTGAAGCCTACTTACCAAAGCGTTAACTGATAAACCACGATGACTTTGGATCACTGCACACAAACAGTGATCAGTTCCTCACGTCCCATGTCGTCTTCTCTGCTTTCCAGCCACCTGCAGACCAACTACAGTAAAACCTTCCAGAGGGGGAACGTAGACTTCCTGGAAACTCCCGAGAGCATCACCACCATGCTTGTTCCTGGTAAGGAAACACGTCCCTCATCCACAAACGTCTTCACATTTAATATGCTGTGAACAGAGAAATAAGTCAGGTTTTCCATCAGTTTTTGATAACATACACAAAAATAGAATATTGTCAGATTAGAAGCACCTTTTTAAAATAACAACCTTTAAGCAGGTTGTTATTTATAACAGTCTTTTCAATAAACTCATATTTCTGTTTTAAACATTTTAATGGTCACATTTTAATCTTAAATGTTATGTTTTCTTTAGCTGCCATCAAATAAAGTCCCTTGAACACAAATCTGGTCCGCCATAACTTTTTATTTGGTCCTTTAAACTCCAAGTTACACCAAGAAGTTATTTCAGTTTTTCACAAATCTGCAAAATTTACACAAATCTCCACATTGTTTTATAATCTTACTGCAGTTTCTTCTCAAATTTGGTCAAATACATTGAATTTAAGTGGCTGCTGCGTCAGCCTTACTTAATGTCAAGCTATAGTCTGTAATAAAAAGTCACATTTAACATCATACATTAGTGCAAATATTAAAATTTCTTACATACGTTTCTAAATTGGCACCACAAAATCTGTAATTTTGATAGCAAAAAACACTAAGTGACAAAATCCTGGAGGAACAGCTATTTATTGACACTTTATCAATTTTATTGGTTTTAACAATATCTTGTGGCCCTTCAAAAAAAAGAAATTCAGATTTTTGATATGGCCCAAAATGAAAATGAGTTCTAATAGATTGTATATCATCCGCGTCTCACCTGCAGCTTCTTGGTGGGTCCTCAACAACAACTGAAGATTTCCCACCACCATCTGCTGATCGTCACCAGAGGGTGTGAGGAGCAAACAGACACCTGTCAACACATCACCAGTCCACAGAAACGCCTCACTCTCCTTGAAGCAGCATTACTTGTGAAGCCATGGTGATTAGTGTTTATGACTTTCCATGTTCCTTCATAGTTCAGTGGTAGCTCCAGTAGCTCATGTGTGTCTGTTTGCACTCATTCATGAAGAAGCTCTTTAACCCCTAACAGCTGTGAGCTCATCAGTGACCCATCTGATGGTCCGACATCGTCGCCGTGGTCGCCGTGACGTCACCCAGCGTAGAGCCGAAATGTTTGTGTTTTTGTCTCGTTAGATATCTCTTTGAGGACATTGGGCTAATCACGTTCTGG
Organism: Poecilia mexicana; assembly: GCF_051168715.1. Classification (NCBI taxonomy): domain Eukaryota; kingdom Metazoa; phylum Chordata; class Actinopteri; order Cyprinodontiformes; family Poeciliidae; genus Poecilia; species Poecilia mexicana. The sequence goes on along the minus strand of NW_028263380.1, from coordinate 13,841,203 downwards.
TTTTAGGAATATATTCATATTTAGGTTTAGTTTGAATTTAGACTTTTGTTATTATTATTATTATTATTGTTGTTGTTTGCTTTAAATGAGTGTGTGAAAGAGACAGGAAATGAATATCTTAGAGAGACATTGTATCAATTGTAGCAGCTCCTGGGAGCTCATTAAACCATATTTCTGTCATTTCTGTCTTAAATGTATTGAACTGAGACAAAGTCTCTAATAAAGATGATATTGTTGTGTATGCTGTGTGCATTTCTTGGGGTTTTTGTTAGTTGGAAAAAAAAGAGTAGTTAGTTGAAACAATTAAATAAATGTCTATTACAGGGATAGTTCATGGTTGGTCAACATATTAGTAAAACATGCATAAAGAACTAGTATAAAAAACCTAATATTATGAATAAATAGTGTATACATATATACATGCATATGCTCTTTGTTCTCTAATGTTCTCTAACAAACTTCCGCGGCCGTCACAGAACACCTGGACTTAGTCAGTATTGAATAAGACAGGTGGACATATTTTTTATTTTATTTAAATTAGGTTACTTCTAAAGAGATTTTGTTGCACAGGGAGAAGCCAAACTTTCAAGATTCACCGTGAATCATAACTTAAACAGAGTCGAGGCATAATTTTTGCAAGGCATTCGCCGCATTTCAGGATATGTTTGTGATGATCGACTTAAACTGGAAGCATAGCTCTGTTAATGTTAATATTTACAGGCAGCGCCACCGTGTGGAAATTTAGCAGTACTGCAGCTTTAATAAAGAGGAACGGAATATCATTGGCATATGCCAGCCTAACAGCCTGATAAAATGTCAAAAAAAAATGTAGTTCATATTTCAGACTTCAAACACCTTTCAAGAAAAACACAGACCAGTAGATACTTTTAACATTTTATTGATAAATTATTTGTTTTTAAAAAGACTCATGAAGCATCTTTTCCTTCCGCCCGACTTTGCTCACCTTTACTGAAATCAAACTATGTACAAGGTATTTTCTAAATTTTGCCTACTTTGTCATCGTCACATTCAAAATAAGGTTCAAACTGTGCCCGCCGCTGGAGATAAAGAGATGGGATGTAGCACAGAGTTCACAGGAGGTCGGAGAGCAGCGATCTAAGTGGAGGAAGGACGGTTTACATTCGAACGCACAGGCAGTGGAGCAAAAACAGGAACTTCACAGCCATGATCTACCTCTGAAACGGAGCAAGACGCCACCTCAGCGACAGGAAGGAGGCAGCATGCATGTTTTTTGGGATTAATTTGAGAATAGTAGAGCAGTTTACAAGACTGTTTCAGAAAATGACCCGGAGAGGATATTGCTTTAATATGGTTTCAACAGCTGCAGGCACAGAACAAAAATAATATCTCAATAAAAATGTATTTATCTGACACTTTTCAAGACCAATACTGGGCAGCAAAGTTGGCACGCATGGGTAAATAATGACAATCATGTTTAAAAGTCAATCATTTTCTGAATTAAAGAAACGTAATACTATGTCAGAGTGGTTGCAATAGAGTATGAGTGTGCAACTATCAGTAGCTGGATTTTACTAGCAGCAAAACAATTTTATTTGCATAAAATATGAAGTGCAAAAGGGAGAGGGGTGTCTCATTTGGATCTGGCTATAAAAATGAAGATAAAGACTGCTTGTTGCTGACAAAGAAAGGTTCAAAACTGTTCAATTTAACCAGAGTTTTGAACTATGAAACAAGTATTCTTTCAAACATCTGGAAAAATCCAGATTTAAAGTTTTCCCACTCTTGGTTATCCGCATGTCTTGGTCAGGGTTTGAACATGTACCAGCTTTGGTCAGACAGCAGGATCAAAAACCTTCCCACCATAAACGACGAGACACATCCCCCCCATTCCACCCCGAATATGTTTCTCCAAGCAAACACTCCTTCACACTTTGCTTCTGCACTCAACCTGACTGCTCTAACATCTGAAGAATATGGAAAATAAAATAAAATAAAAGAGGAATTTGCACTTTCGGCCACGCCTGGCTTCGCTGAGCTGCTCCCGGTCTAGGCGAAGCTGTTTTCTGGGTAGCTGACTTTGATGGCCCCCCAGTAGCAGGCTCGTATCAGACATATGAGACCCAACAGGTAGGCGAACGCCCAGGACACGTAGGTGGCGTTGTAACGTCTGGCAAAGTCCCGAGTACCGACCTGTTGGAACACAAGAAAACAACAAATTACATATAAAATATATAAAAAAAACATTTTTATTATAAACCAACAAAATTAGTACATTACTGTTAAGTGCATGAATCAACAGAATCACCTTAGCTAGAGTTACAGCTGCAAACCCACTCTCTCTATTCCCTAAATCTTTCCCCATCCTTCGTTACAAACTATTTCAAGCTCAGTCAGATACACTGGAAAAAACCCAAAATCTTCCATTGCAAATATCTTGGTACACTTGAAATAAGGCAAAACTAACTTACAAGTAACTTTTAGGCAAGATATAAGAGCTTGTTTAAGCTAATTTCTTAATACTGATATAATAAATTAGTTAGTAGTTCCACTGGTAGATTATTTCACTTGGAACAAAACATTTTTCCTTTGCTATAAGTGAAATAACCTGCTAGTGGAAGTAGGACATTTTCAGCAATATTAAAGAATTTGTTTAAAAGTTACTTGTAAGTTAGTTCTGACTTATTTCAAGTGGACTAAGATATTTGCACCAGAAACTAGACCAAAAGTACTTGGTAAGATTTTGTGTTTATGCAGTGCAGGATCTGTGAACATTAATGTCATTTTTCCTCCCAAAACACTGATATCTGTCCTTCTATGGCAATAGCCCACTGCACTGAACCCCATTGGAAACCTCATGGTTATTCCGCCAAATATTGATCTCTGAACTCTTCCTGAGTTGAAACATTAGTATTGCTGTTTCAAAATTAATATGAACTTCTTTTCTTTGCATTATTTGAGGTCTGAAAGCACTGCATCTTTTTTGTTATTTTGACCATTTCTTATTTTCGGCTAATAAATACTAAACGTTTGCTTGGAATTTCAGAGACATGTTGTCAGTAGTTTTGTAGAATACAAGAACAATGTTCAATTTACTCAAACATTTTCCTATAAAGAGTAAAATCAGAGAAACTGATCAAATTAAGTGGTCTCTTAATTTTTTCCAGTGCTTCTAGTTATTTTTCTACTATGAAAAGTGTGTTTTTATCACTGCATATTGCAAAAAAGACAACAACAACAATGAAAAGAGCAGGACATACTTACTGTTAAACCCACTCCAATGAAAATGCAGATCATTCCTATAGTTATATAAGCACAACAGCGCCTCCTAGGGAGAGCGCTGCCAACAGACGATCTGCAGGAAGCAAAGTAGAAAACCGAGTCAGCATGAGAAAGGTCTGATTAAAAATAAAGAGGTTCATTTTATTTATGAGAAAACTCCTATGAATAAAGGATTAGAAGAAAAAACTGGAAAATATTCATGTTATTATGCGACTGAACCAAACATCAGCATCCCGGTGATCATGTGAGAAAAAGAAAATCCTTTTTGCACATGAGAACTGTCACATGAGCAGCATAAACGAGCAGATATCATCCAGACCCAATGCAAGCACAAATAAGAGGAGTCAACTGGCCTCAAGCAGCAGACTGGCATCCTGTTTTGTCCTTGCATCATTCTAACTTTCCTTTCCTCCCCTTCTCTGCGCTCACATGCCCCTCATGTGACTGGACTGGAGCATTCTTGAAGGATCGCTGAAATTCAGATCGCCGAGGGGGGCTGATCACCTGACTTCTAGCCTTCAACCTGCTTTTAAACCTCGCCACATTACGTCTCCAGTTCATCGTCCAGCTTTCTGCTTTCTTTCTAGATCCTCTAAATAAAAGAACAACTGGAATCCCCCTCCCCGCCATTTCCAGCCAAACAATCTGAAAGTAAAATGTGGGAACAGACAGTAAATGACTTAATGACGGTGAGCGTAACTAGGGAACTTCAGCTTTAAAACGCTGCAGCATCTTAACTTCCACCTTCCTTTTTACCATGTTTGATTCTTGTAACTGTTTTAATTTTGATCTTTGTTTTTTTTGCTCAAACATCTTGCATTTGAGAATATTATTTGTAGAAAAATTACAGATTAGTTTAAGCAAATATAAACAGGACAATATTAGTTATTTTTTTTACTTACTCTAAACTCATTATATGCTAGACTACATTAAAATATCTCATTTAAATCAGATTTCCTACCAGTTTCTGAAAATGTTGCAAAATCTAACAAAAAACCTGATTAAAATATTAAGAAAATTATTTTTTTTTAAGTTCCTATCAGAACTGATGGAAAAATATCTATTTGGATTTTTCCACAAAACGTTACGATTAGTCCGAGTGTAAAAACCAACAACATGTTGCAGTAAAGTCTGGACTTGTTATTTTTATCTCTACTGGCTCACTTCTTCTTTTTATCAACATTTAGAGGCCCGCTGCTGCAGAAATGAGACCAACATGCTTTCTCACCTTTAATTCTCAAAACAGTTCAGCATCCAGACAATTATTAACATCTGTTAAAGATTTGCGTGCATCTCAGCCAGAAAGAAAGTCTTTGAAAAGCATATTTATGTAACAATATTCAGGGCAAACTAGATTAAAGATTCCTTAAAAGTGAATGTCCTTAAACGTTTTATTACTAGTCCCAGCTACCTCTCTAGAAACCTGACAATTATGTAAAAAATACACAAAAAAAACCCCCCAAAAAGATACAGTGTTTTGTTTTTCCACAAACAAACTGCATTGGGCAAGAAGCTCCAAAGCAGTTCCTTATCATTTCTCTCAACAAACACCACTGATTGCTCCAACACCACTTCTTCATCTTGTGACCAGCCAACCTTACTACCACCACATGCGAGCCCGCCCTTTATAATTCCTGTCACACGTCTAGATTAGCTTCCCCTCCTCTGCAAATCCAGACCTCTAAAGAATCCGACTGCAGCAGGTTTACCCTTTAAGAAAGCGTTTGATTACAGCACCAAAGAAATGTGGCGCTCACATTTATGTCTGGGGATTTTATGTCTACATAAAGTTTTCTGACAAAACTAAAATCTGTGCAAGCTAATAAATTTCCTCAACAATTTGGAGCTAAAGAAATATGTTGTTATGTTTGTATTTTCTCTTTAAAAAGAAGAAATCCTTCAAGTTGAGAGTGAACTAAATGAATCCAGCATGGTTGCCTTAAATGCAAAGTGTGACAGCTGAGACTTAAAAAAAATTATTTTTTGGCTTGTCTGTTTAAATCTCTTTACATCACATGAACACCCTTTAGGAGCTACTATTAAAACGCATTAAACATTAAAAACCTTGAACATGCTAATGTTCAAGCATGTTTGCTAACTGGGTATTGGGAAATGTGTTGGCATATATATATGCTATTGCTCCAACATGCTAGCAAACAATCAACATGGTAAAAATAGCAATTGCAACATGTTTAACACGTTTATATGCAAAGAAGTTTGATCATTTTCAGTAATTGTGAACATGTTAGCATAATTACCTTAGCAACATTTACTAATGTCAGCTAGCATATTTACTAATGTTGGAGCCAATCAGATTATTTGGTCATTTTCAAACAGATTTTTTTAAAAGATTAGAATATTTGGTAAAATTAATGTTTGGATATGAGCAAACATGTTGGTATTAAATAATAATTAAGTTAGCAATGTTTGCTAATGTTCCCCAATACAGTGGGGAAAATAAGTATTTAGTCAGTCACCAATCGTGCAAGTTCTCCCACTTAAAAAGGATGAGAGGCCTGTAATTGACATCATAGGTAGACCTCAACTATGAGAGACAAAATGTGAAAAAAAATTTGAGAAAATCATTTTGTCTGACTTTTAAAGAATTTATTTGCAAATAATGGTGGAAAATAAGTATTTGGTCAATAACAAAAGTTCATCTCAATACTTTGTTGTATATCCTTTGTTGGCAATGACAGAGGTCAAACGTTTTCTGTAAGTCTTCACAAGGTTGGCACACACTGTTGCTGGTATGTTGGCCCATTCCTCCATGCAGATCTCCTCTAGAGCAGTGATGTTTTGGGGCTGTCGGCAGGCAACACGGACTTTCAACTCCCTCCAAAGGTTTTCGATGGGGTTGAGATCGGGAGACTGGCTAGGCCACTCCAGGACTTTGAAATGTTTCTTACGAAGCCACTCCTTTGTTGCCCTGGCAGTGTGCTTGGGATCATTGTCATGCTGAAAGACCCAGCCACGTTTCATCTTCATTGCCCTTGCTGATGGAAAGAGGTTTTCACCCAAAATCTCACAATACATGGCCCCATTCATTCTTTCATGTACACGGACCAGTCGTCCTGGTCCCTTTGCAGAGAAACAGCCCCAAAGCATGATGTTGCCACCCCCATGCTTCACAGTTGGTATGGTGTTCTTTGGATGCAACTCCGCATTCACTTTCCTCCAAACACGACGAGTTGTGTTTTTACCAAATAGTTCTACTTTGGTTTCATCTGACCATATGACATTCTCCCAATACTCTTCTGGAACATCCAAATGCTCTCTAGCAAACTTCAGACGTGCCTGGATATGGACTGGCTTAAGCAGGGGGACACGTCTGGCACTGCAAGATCTGAGTCCCTGGGGTCGTAGTGTGTTGCTGATGGTAGCCTTTGTAACATTGGTCCCAGCTTTCTGCAGGTCATTCACTAGATCCCCCCTTGTGGTTCTGGGATTTTTTCTCACCGTTCTTGTGATCATTTTGACCCCACGGGCTGAGATCTTGCGTGGAGCCCCAGATCGAGGGAGATTAGTAATGGTCTTGTAGGTCTTCCATTTTCTGATTATTGCTCCCACAGTAGATTTCTTCACACCAAGCTGCTTCAGTCTTCCCAGCCTGGTGCAGGTCTACAATTCGGTTTCTGGTGTCCTCCGACAGCTCTTTCGTCTTCACCAGAGTGGAGTTTGGAGTGTGACTGTTTGAGGTTGTGGACAGGTGTTTTTTATACTGTTAACGACTTCAAACAGGTGCCATTAATACAGGTAATGAGTGGGGGAAAGAGGAGCCTCTTAAAAAAGAAGTTACAGGTCTGTGACAGCCAGAAATCTTGCTTGTTTGTAGGTGACCAAATACTTATTTTCCACCATTATTTGCAAATAAATTCTTTAAAAGTCAGACAAAATGATTTTCTCAAATTTTTTTTCACATTTTGTCTCTCATAGTTGAGGTCTACCTTTGATGTCAATTACAGGCCTCTCATCTTTTTAAGTGGGAGAACTTGCACAATTGGTGACTGACTAAATACTTATTTTCCCCACTGTATGTTTAAACATTCACAAGCATGTCAGCAACTACACCTGGGCTTTAATAAACACATTAGCATATTTTCCAACATTTTAAGACATTAAACATTTTGCAAAACATGTGCACATCGGAAAACATGAATTGTAAAGAAATGTGTCCTGATCATTGTACATATTCCAGCAGACTCACATTTTTTTGCAGTGGGGACACTTGGCTAGCGTGTTAAATCGAAGCTCCATCCACTGTGGAGACAAAATAAAAACAATTGTTTAATTTGAGCTTTAAAGGATATGTAAACATACTACAATGCTACTCTTGTTTTAGACACAAATCAGCACAAATCTTCCTGGGACTGATTTCAAATGATCTGTTTTGAAGGTTTGCAACTATTTATTGTTAAAGTTAGCACCTCAAATAATTCAGATTTAATTTATGTAGCTGTGTATTAGTTGAGATTTTATCTGGGGCTTTTAAAAGTAGAAATAAAATCATTAATAACAGCCTGGAGCATAATAATGGAACATAATTAACCTGTTAACAGATGTGCAACGTTTACCTCTTAGACATGCGGCTTCAGTGAAAGAATGACATTTATTTAAAAAAAATTATTTTCATTAGTGTAAGCAGCAATTTTCAACGGAGGTTGAGAAATTTCTGCATTTACACATCAACCTTATTTCTTTTTTAAATTAATAATTTCTCTGGAAGCCACATGTGCACAGAGTGGTATTATGAGCGTGAAGAAAGCCACAGACTGAAACAGATGTTAGGCTTTTGTTAATATGTCCACAGGTAAGATCAGGTCTTTTTCAACCTCTTGCTGTGCTGGAGGAGAGCCGTCGCTGGGGAGACCAGACATCGGCTGAGATGACCTGGCGTCCTCGCTGCCCTACAGGCCGCAGGTGACAATGCGCAGACGTTAAGAAATATGCATCTATGAAATGGTGGCCTTGTATGTGCACATTTTTGTGACATAAAGTTAATGAAAGTGAGCATAGACTACCGTATTTTCCGGACTATAATCCGCTACTTTTTCCCCACGCTTTGAAGCCCGGTGCGGCTTGTCTGCGTATTTTTTCTTCAACCACCAGGGGGCTCTTTAGCAGGAAGTGAATCATTGGAAGTCAAAATTGGAAATCAAAGAAGAAAGTGCTAATTTTCATTTAGAGCAAGCGTATGTTAGCAGCAGGCACGACGGAGAAATTTCTTCAAACTCATATGATGCAGCTTTTTAGTTGAAGGAGACAGAGGGCTGCGGCCTTGATAATTCCAGCAGGATTTCCAGCAGGATAGGACCTAGTCCTCTGCTGCCCTCTGCTGGGTCCTTATGGAAAACAGAGAGCGGTGGAGATACCAGCGGCTTATGGCCCGGTGCGGCTTGTATATGTAGGTTTCCATTTTTTTTTGTTTGTTTGTTTTGTTTTTTATTTTTATTTCTTTTTTTTTTTTTTTTTTTTTTTTCAAAAAATGTGTAGGTGCGGCTTATAGTATGGTGCACTCTATAGTCCAGAAAATACGGTAAATAAAGTTGTATAGTAGTGAGAACTACTATACAAAAATAAAGTTTTGTGTGGCTTCTAGTCGGAGACGTAGAGGACAAATAAAACACTGAGATCACTTGAAAAAGTAAAATACCCCAATCTTGCTTTTATAACTATTTTAAAAGTCATTAGTTTTCCACTGATAAATAAGTTGGTTCTACTGTAGTGTAGACATAAAAAAGCACAAGCTTTACATGACAAACATTTTCCATATTTAAAAGTGACGTTTATCCTGCACAATTTGAGGGGAAAATATAAAACATAAGAATAGTCAAAGCTATTAAAGCTAGAATTTTGAGAGAGTCCTTCTGGTTTAGTTTCAGTACTCAGGAGTTCACGTCAGCCAGTCATTTAATGATTAACTGTAAATAAAGTTCAGTTGTCCAAGTTGGATTTTCCTGACATTTGCAGCTTCTAGATAAAACCGTAGTTTGCTGTAGTAGATTAGAAATGAATCAAAATGATTTCATTTTACAAACATATCAGCATAGAGAAGGAAACAATAAATACATAGAATGATATATTGTTTATATCATGGGCTATTAAGAAAAGCCACCATAAATAAAATAAAAATTAGACGAGGGCTGGCAGCTAAACGAGAAAGGAGTTTAGTTAGCTTGATACACATAATCATTTTCTGATGAAAAACACATGGATCTGTTCTATTTCACATATGCACATATCTATAATGAAGATTTCTGCATTTTCTGGCACTTTGAATAGCCTACTCAATATTAAACTATAATAATGATTGGGTTTCATTATCTGTATGACTTAAAAATTATGGAATAATGTGAGTGTTGGTGTCTAGGAAGCTGTAAAATTTCTAAGGTTGCATTTACCTCTGGAAATCTCTCAAACATCAAAGCTAACAGTGAGTTTAACACAAAGTTTAACTTTGATGAAGCAAAGGCAAACGTAAAAGGCATCATCACCTTAATATAAATCAATGTAAAGAAACTTTTTCAGAAATTCTTAAATTCTCAATATTAAAAAGGCCTTGGAAAAGTTAATAAAGTTCAGAAACTTTGACATTTCTCTATGCTGAAAATGAAAAATGAACTATGATACCTGAATGGACCACACTTTGAAAATGTGGGGAAATGTTTTCCGTTCTCCACCTTCTGACCTCACAGGTCACCAGAAGGAATCCGGCATCCACAGTGAAACAAAGTGGTGGCAGCATCATGATGTGGGTGTTCTCCATTTTAAATGGAGCTAAGGTTTTTGTCAAGTGTAAAGAAAGGCTGAAGATTCAGTCAGATTTTATACGTCATCTTCATGTGGAGTGAAATCATTTGGATTTCAGCAGAGCCAAAACTTAATTCTCAATAGATGACATGAGATGCTTTTACAATGCAACAGATACTCAAGATAAAATAATGTGAGGGATTCTAAAAATCTCCCACCAGAGAAGACTGAATGGGATAATTATTCAAAATGTGCTGTGATAAAAAAAATTTACGACTTTTTTTATGCTGCTTAATTTCCTCCAAGCAGATTTATTTTTCAGACAAATTGCTCAGGATACAATCAAAAGCATAAGCCAATGTGCAACGAGGCTGTCGAAATGACGTCTATGCACAACAGTAACAGCAGCAGAACAACTTTAACGTATCTGCAGCCGACTGGGCGTGTTTGTCTGTGGGTTTCCGTACCAGGAAGGTGTTTCCACAGTGACCACACACCACCCTCATCCCCTCAGGTTGGATGGGCAGTGCCGGCTGGGCGGGCTGCTCTTCGGGGATCACCATCACCGGGCTCAGGTTGATGATGCGTCTGCTGCAAAAAAAAAAAAGAAAAAAAAAGGAGCAGTCGCAAAAGTTCAGGATTCGAGAAAGTCAATAAATGGAAAAACACCTAAACAAACACATAGCTGAGCTCTATTATGTACTTGTGCATAATACTTTTGTTATTGCTCAAGTAAAAGTAAACTCTTCAACTTATCAACATTGTTATGAATGAAATAAATATTGATATTTTGATTAAATATATCACATTTTATGTTTTAAGCACTTAATATATTGAATTGTGGGTAAATTCCTGTTACTATCAGCTGCTGCAGGTTTTTGCAACAACCACCAGCAGTTTAAACAAACGTTTTGAAAATAAAAATGCAGACAGCAGCATAATCTCATTATTCCATACAGGGTTCACTTTCTAAATAACAGTATGGTTTCATAGTACATCAGTTCAAACATCTTTTCTTGCAGGAAAATAAAAATTATGCTAACCCTGCTCATTAAAAAAAAAAAAAACAATGCCTGTTCCTTAATGTCTTTGTAAATATAGAAACAATAAATATAGTTTCTCATGTCTACTTTTCTTTGTCTACCAGAAAGTTATTTATTACCAAAATGGGTTTTTTCCTCCCTCTGTATTAGATAATAACAAATAGGCAGGTAATGATCCCATTAGCAAATGAGGTGAAACTAAATGAATGAATCTTTTGCTAACCAGTTTGGTCGAGGACATCCTATCCTCCTGGATGTGTCTTTACAGATCAGCAGGCAGTTACAGGGACACCTCACATACTTCTTCCCTGTAGGGGGGTTCTTGATGGGCTTAGCGAGAACACACAGAAACAGCTCATAAACACACAGATACTGATTTTTTTTTTTTTCAGATATGAAGGCTGAATTTATCCTGAAGTTTGTTTAAGAAAAACATGTTTACTTTCTACATGTCAAATCAAACCATTGTGTTTGATTTACCGTTTCTTATTTGCTCAGTGACAGACAGCAAAGGAACAGTTTCACTTCATATTAGCATTGCATTGTGATGGTTTGAATTAAACTTTATAGTGACAAATTTACTTTCGCTTCTTTATTTCTGCTTCCTGATGAGCTTTTGTTATTAGTCAGTCCTCAGCAGACTGAAGGAATGTGGAATAAGTGTAGTCTGCACTTTAATCTCTAGAGAAGTAAAATTAATGCAGCTCATACCCATTTTATTACATCACAACCACAGACTCAGACATACCATATATATTTGAACCTCCTTTATCCAGCAGACTTTAAAAAAAAATCCCTTTATTAGTAAAACGAGTCCACCTTTACATGATTTATTGCCAGCATGAGTACAGATGCTTTGTGAAGGGCTCAGATGTTTTTAAGAAAGCATAAAGACCAAAGAATGCTCCTGATATGTCAGAGAGAAAGTTGTGGAGAAATTCAAAAAGGTAAAAAAAAAAAAAAAAGTAAAAAAAGACACGCTTGTTTTGTTTTTTTTTTAATTGAGAGTATCAATAAGTTTGAAAATATGATTAAATGAAGTTACTGTGTTCAGTTTAGTGATACAAATCATACTTTATGTGACTGGTGTCCTAAAGAGACGTTACTTTTTTCCACCCATGAGCTCTGACTGCTGTGTGATGCAGTCACAGCCACACATCTACCCAAAAAGAAGCAAAAAAATAAAAGTTTTTATTGTCACTTTTTATCATTATCACAATAGTAGCACAAAATATCATGAATATCACTTTAAGTCACAATTTCAGCAGCTGGATTTGCACAGCAGTTAGCGTAACTCCACCGAAATCTCTTTTCATAGAGTCGACTTAGAGAGGTAAATAAACGTTCCCGCCACACTTTTCAGATTTTCACTCCATCTCCTCCCTCGGCTCACCGTTGCTTCGTTGCAGACCGTGCACTTCACGACGTGCTGGTGCAGCTTCCCGTCCAGGTTGATGATGGACTGGCAGACGCGGCAGCTGATGACGGGCACGCCACCGGCGTCGGGGCTGGCGATGGCTGTGTAAGGAGGAGGTAGTTCGGCTTTCAGAGGGAGAGGAGGACAAGGAGGACACACACAACCCAGCTGTTAGTGGCATGCATCTGACACACACAGCAGCAGCAACATCAACTATCTGACTCCCTCCGAACTCAGATTTCAGAGAAGTTTCATAAAAAATTTGTGGGTTTTGATGTTAGGAGAACTGAGTGGAGGATTGTGTTTTTTTAAGTTTATCGTAGAGGTTTATAAAGCTTTTTTTTTTTTTATCTGCTGTTTGAACTCATTTATAATTGAACTGTTTGAGAAAATGGCCCTTTAATTTTAGGATAGAAGTCTGATCTGATTCATTCAGATCAGATTTCAGTTCATTTTAGCTTAGAAAGCTTTTCATGTAAACAATTCAATCAATATTAGTCCGTACTAATTAATCCTGCTAATATAAAAATTGTGAAATGTGTCAAATTAAAGGAGCAGAAGCCTTTCTAGAATAAGCTACCAACTTATTTGAAAATGTCAAAAACGCATTTTTGATTGTTCAAACTTCTGAAATGAAATGGGAGAGTCTGCTTTTTTGTGATTGTATTTTTAACAATATTATTTTAAAATAAAGATTTTCACTGGGTGGTTATAGAAATAAGACTAAAATGTACAAAAGACAGTGTTTTTCACCTTTTGTGACAGTTTCCTTTCTACAAATATGAAAATATCAATCCTTAGTGAACTGATTGTCAAAACCAGAGAGTGACAGATGAAGGCCTTACAGTTCTGATTCCTGTTTGCAGTTTCCTTTTGGGGTCTGAAATCCGACTCAGATTTTTGATCGATTCTCTTTTTTGAGGACTAAAACACATTTGCACTCTTCTATTTACATCCTTATCTTTAACAGGTTTTTAATTTAACAAAAAAAAGGAGGAATCGCAAGATGAATACAATTTATCCACATAAGTGTTTAACTTTTATCTGATGTTTTAATTCAAAGAAAAATCATCCAAGTGCACGATGCTGGTTGATGTCACAGTAACTCTTCTTTTTAATCCAAATGACAAACATGATCAAATCAAAATTAAACTGGCCATATTCATCTTTACTCAAAGGTATATATTTGTTTTTGTCTTAATGTTTATAAAACAAATTACAATCATAAATGCACATGTGCAAAACCCCAAATCACTCAAACCTCTCTTTGCACCATCTAAACATTACTTGTGTCTTTGTGCAACACTGTAATTGTGTCCATTTATTGTCCATAAGAAAAAAAAAAACAATTAAAATAAAATAACATATGCTCATATTTCCTGAGAAGTGTCCCCTGCGTGTTTCGTCCTCGTCTTCAGCAGGTAAATGGATTCTGACACTTGGCTCCCAGTCAGTTACAACCACAGGGACAGATGGGACTCCCTGCCAACATTTAAATAATCCTGGCTAGAATTACAACTAGAGCAGGCCACAGACGAGGCGCTCCTAGGTAGTGCAGACATGCTCATTTGTAAAAAAAAAAAAAAGAAGAAAAAAATCCCTGCAAAATACTCCAACAGGACCTGCTGTGCAATAATACAGATTTAAAAACTGACTAAGATCCAAGATGATTCCTTCTCTTTCTGTCTCAGCTGTCTCAGTTCGGGCCTGATTTTGCTTCCACCTCTCCCTCTTGGTATTTTTGCACAGATATGGTGCTAATGCATGTCTGAAAGTGAATCCACCCATTATGGATTTCCTCTCTGTGTGTCCTCTGAGCCAGAAGTAAGACAAGAAGACAACCCATTAGAACCACAGGCGGCATTACCACAACATGCAACCCACATCACCCCGTTTAAAGGCCCCAGCCTTTATTATAGTAAGACTTAAAGTTTGTGGCAAAACAATATAAATAAAACACCTGGCATCCACCAAAACTAAGGCTGTAAAAATATTTTTTTATTTTTTTAAATTTATAGAATATTGTAAAAACAAGTTGTATATTATGGCCTCAAATTGCTTCAAAAGGTATAATTGTGACTATGCTAATTATTTTAGCATAATTAGCATTTCCAGGTTTGTCTTAAATGGAAGCAATACAGTGAGGATAGAGTGTGGCTAAAATTAATTTGCAGTATTTTACAAAGTGTCTGACTAGAAGACTGATTTTTCCTGGTCAGTGAACACATCACACCCAAACGCTAACAGGCTCTGCCAGCTGCACCACTCTTCAGTATGGAAGTTTCGAATGAGGACAGATAACTCAAAATAACCTGTTTTTAGTATCACTGAGGCAAAAGAGGCACAGAGATGCAACAAGCTACAGAAAAATGTGTTTCTTTGGTGGCATGTGGGATTTTTTTTTTTTTTCAAATAGCTACAAGAGAGAGCAAGGCTTCAGTAAGTGTTGGTTATTTTATTCACTTGCCATTTCGTACTCAAACTTTTTGAGTATAAAATTACTCCATTTGCAAAATAACGTCAACTCATTCCTGCCTAAAGAACATTTAGTTGGGCTAAATGTTCAGCTGGTAACAAGGAGGCTAAACGTGTGGCATCAACGCTGGAAACAAGTAAAAATAAACCCAAAAATCATTCATGCACAACAAGAGTTTTATTCAGAGCAATCTCCTAGTTTGGTCAGAATGTTTCTTCAGACTGGAAGTAATATCAACATTTTGGAGTGACTCAGGGAGGATCCCAACTTAAATCTAACCGAGATGAGCCAAAGAGTAGAGTGATTGCAGGAAGACCTTACAACCACAAAGACCAAGAGCTCGTCATCCAAATACTGATGGAAACATCAAAAGCTGTACAGAAATAATAGGAAAGCTCACTGCTGTAATCACAGTTTTCCAATTGATTATTAAGAAGTTTATAAGTGATATTTAATGTTTATTTTTTAAGCAAAAAGACTAAAAAAAAAAAAAAAGAATTCCCAAACTTTTTTCTGCTTTGACTTTCTTTTAATATTTTTATAATAATAATAATAATAATAATAATAATAATAATAATAATACATTTTATTAATAATCCCATTTATATCTCAAATTCAGATCCCTCTTTTTGACATACATTTCCTATCAGAAACTAACTTTTTGGTAAAATGATAATTATTTTCAAATCTAACAGGAGTATTTTAGTGTTCAGTAGTATGTATTGCACAAAATATGAAGCAACACTAAAGTCTGATTGACTTTCCATTCAGCGGAGAAGTAACAATTATTATTATTATTATTATTACTATTTTTTTTTTTTTGGCATCTGAACTGACTCATATCAGCTCTATTTCAAAATCTAAAACAATGTCAGATCAGGACTGGATTATCCTTCACTAAACCCGGATTATTAAAGACCCCTTGTGACCTTTGTTTTGTTCAAATATAATTTATAAGGCTACAAATCAATAATAAAATGTTAATCAGTAAAAAAAACATGTTTTTATTGAAGTCTTAGATTTATTTTATTGTGAAAAACAAACTGAGAAAATTCAATTGAACAATAATCTATTTATTTACTCCAAGTTAACCAGAAATGAAAAAAAAAATAAAAAAATAAAACAAAAACGCATTTATTTCTCACCCTTTATGGAAAGTCATGGGTTGGATACTTTTGAGTGCCATTACGGAAACACAAATTAGCACGTGCAATCAATGAGAGAACAGTACGCAAACCTGTTCTCAAACAGGTCCGTCTTATTTATTTTTTTACATTTCAGTTAAGCTCATCAGCCAAACCTAAAGCCTAAACAGTAAACTCCAGTAACAGCAGAGTGCTTGTATCTAGACTTTAGACCAACTCTATTGTGTCCGCATGGGAACTGACTGTGTGATTTAAGTTGTTGCATTCAGTGCATGAAGTGCATAAAACAAGCAGATTATCAAAACTCAAACAGGTAGACTTTCTTCCGTCCCCTTAAAACAATTGAAACAAACGCAACAGATCTCTACTCGATTTCAGTTTGAGCACAAAAACAAAGAGAAAGGAACAAATTCTGTCCTTTTCACGCAATCCCTTAAATGCAGCTGGTTTTTTGGTCATCGCAGTCGTTTTGTTTTAAAATGCCATCACGGTTTAGACGAAAGTAATCCGCCTAACAAATTGGCTGATTATCGGCCAGCAAATTTTAGAGTGGAATTACCAGATAATCCGAGCAGCAGAGAGGGCAGAGAAAATAGGCCAAGAAATAATAATTTAAGCTAACATTCATTTAGGAGTTTACCCAGCCACTCTTGCACAAACAGACTGTCGCTTCATAGATCCTTAAAGTCTGTGTGATTAATCCAACGGTGAAGTATGAATTTGGCAGGATTAGAGCACTTTTTCCCCGAACTCCTGAAATTCATCCGGTCACAGATTTCGTTCATTTAGTTTCTGTACAGCAAGCTGCATTGTTGCAGGGCACAAAAACAACAGCGCATGAACCCTCACGCCGAGGGAAACCAGGCAAACGCTAAATGGACTTCTCTGTTATGAAGAAAGCAATCACTGAGACTCTGATCTGGACGGAGGGGGGTTTTGCGGTTTAAATAAAGCCAACAATGCGGAAGAGAATGTGCACATGTGCAATCACATTTTACTCAAGTTTTAAAGCTGCTAGCTAAACGTCTCTTTAAGATCCTTCACACACACTTCAGATATATTTTATCTCCCATAAAACACATTTTTGCGACTCATTTTCGGATGTTTTAGTCAATTGTTGCTCGATCAAGATCACAATCAAAATAATAACAAGATTAGACATTAAAGCACCCCCTAATGACATCACATAAGGCATAAGTCAACTGAATGAGTTCTTGAGTGACATTCTCGTTGCCCATTTTTGTCTTTAATTATGTTCTTCATCATACTCCAACTTCAAAGGGTGTTTATGTGTGTTCCGCAAGTCTGCGGGAAAATGTTTGGTAGCGTTTCTGAACACTGACAAAAAAATAAAAAATACCCCCTTCTGAAACACATGGCAACCATAAATACATGACCAATACCGATACGTTAAAAAATGACTACCACCAGCAATGTTGGTGCTGATATATTCGGCGTCCCTAACAAATTCTTATCATTTTACAGCAAGTTATAATTAAATTCATACTGTTAAAGGGATATTTTGTGCAGAAATGCGATTAGTGGATAACCAGCGAACACGGATTCGTCAAGCTTTGAGGCACATTTTTGATCTAACAGAACTTCATCTCTGAAAATTATTAGATTAGATTATCAATCCTTGTCACAAAGGAGAGAGAACTATCTTTGCTGATGGCTTATGAGTTTATAGGGCAAAAAAAAATAGTATGAGTTCTTATTTTTGACGCATTTATTGAAGACGTTTAAGTGCTTGAACTGATCATCACCTATCGGAGCCAAATGAGGGGGAATTGGCAGACCGACTGGTGAATCAGCAATCACAAATTGTCTAGTAATCATGACAGATTGGAGTGATCATTTCCTGACTGAGAGGATGGAGGACTCCATGCTGGAGCGCCATTAATCTATAGAAAATCTGGGTTTTGTATCTAGATAAACATAATGAAAAGGGGGGTTTAAAAAAATCTGACTTTTCAGTATTTGATCTGCTGATCACTGTTCAGGGCTGACAAGGAAAAAATGGTTTGACTCCACTCTTTGGTCAATATACTATACATCTCCATTTCACATCTTCAAGCCATCTACTGTATCAAACACTCAGACCACTGAAACTATCTGTTGAATACTGACACCGATTATCTTGCTATTTGCATGTTTTCTTTTCGTACAGACAAGCAAACAAGCATCTGCTTTCTTCAATGTGGTAGCTCACTCATTTCTTCTCATTTTTAAAAGGACACATCTGGCACAAAAGGCTGGTGGCCTGGCTTCATCTGCAGTGCCTCAACTCTCTCCCCGTAAACACACAACACTGACGCCTACATTCAAAGCTGGATTCACACATTTTCTTCCTATTAGTACCACTGTTGTCATCCTGCAAACACCCCCAATGCTCGGGGAGTCGTGACGCAAGCATTTCTGCTCTAAAACCCGGTTGGTGTTATTGTAGGCCCCTCTCGTCTCTAACCCACTGCTCCAGTTCTCACAGTCCAAGCTCCACCTTTGTGTCAGCTGCCGTCGGATTTCCAGCCGATGCCCTTGCCTCGCTGCGCCTGGCTCCGATTTATTTACGCACAAACCCGATACGCCCTGAAAATGATTCAGCATGCATGCAGGCAGGCAGAAATCTAGGGAGAGTGTGGAGGGCCGTGGGGGGGAGTGGAGGATCCGCAGGCTGTGTTTACCTCGGGGACTTGAGTCCTGCAGGTACGGGGGAGCCGTGGGGGTCACGTTCTCCGAGTTGGGGGCCGACAGCAGCGGAGAGCGCTCGTCCATGCCGTCGGAGGCCATGTCTGTCGCCGTGACAAATGACGGGAAGCTCCTGGCTGCTGCGGCGAGTCTTCCCACGGCACGGAGAGGGAGGTGGCGGGGATTGCAGCCCAGCTGCTGTGGCTCTTGGTGCCGAGTTGCTCCGGTCCTGCAGCCGTGGTGACGTCAGCCGGCTGGAGGAGGAGGAGGAGCTCCGCGGTGATCCCCTCCCTTCCCTCTCCTCCCTCAGCTGTCGCCGGGTCACAGCGCAGGAATGTGGTCTAAAATATGTCCCCGAAACACGAGTGTGAAAAGTTTCCACAAATGCTTCGACATAATTTACTATTTTTTTAAGCAAAAACAATTATCAATATGATATCAATCCGATCCTGAAGATAAAGTTTCATTATTTAGTAAAAGGGAGCGACTTGAACGTTTCAAGTGACGCAGTTTCCAGTTGTCGCCGCTAGATGTCGCTGTTGGACTACCGATTCCTTTACAGTGCGTTGAAAAACTATTCTGACTTTTTCAACAAAGACTCATGTATTTCATTGGGACTGAGTGTGATACTCCAACACACGTTAGCGCAAACCTGTGAAGTGGAGGGAGAAATAATACACGGTTTGTTTTCAAACTTTTGCATGGTTTCCGTTTGCATGAATGAACTAAAACCCACTGCCACTCCTAGAATTGGAAAATCACCTTATTAGCATGGCAATAGTAGAGCTCAGGTGGGAGAAAGTACAGCTATTAGGCATGCATTGTGGATCAGACTTTAGTTTTCTGTTTCTTTTACAACAAAAAAGAGAGAAAAGTGTGACGTGCATTATTTTTTGTTGCAATCACTGCCGTGTGTCTGTTGAGGTGTTTCTTTACCAGCATCCAGAGGTTGAATTTCCTCACATTCTTTACAAAATAATACAAGCTCAGTCAGTTTGGACAGGTCCAATGCAACCTCCAACAGGTTTCATGATGGCTTTTCCCTTTCTTTAGCTCCTTCTATCTTCCCACCAGCTCTGATCAGTCCCTAATGAAAAACTGTATTCACGTAAGATGATGTCGCAATGATTTTCTTCCATATATGCAGTATGTTGCAATTTTTGTTTTGCTTGTGGAGCGATCGACAGAGTGGAACCAGAGGACGTGATGAGCTGCCCAGGTTTCACAGACCAGCAACACCTCAGAGAGCTGCTCCAGTCACTAAATGCCCCATAAACCACCAGGATATGTCGTCTGATACAAACAGCAGTGAGGAATCTGGAGCAGAGAGTTGAGTTTAGCTCTACTGTGTTCTCTTGGATCTGATCCTTCACCCGTTGAGCTGAGGTCGGCCAGAAATGGGAACAATAAAACAGTCCAGATGGTTGAATGAGCAATATTTGATCATATAAACCAAAAAGAAAAGAGGCTTTACTTTAAATTTTATACCAAATTACCTTAAATATTTATACCTGTTTTAAAGTACTCTTATTTACAGGCCCTCAAAAAAAGTGCTGAGACTTGTTGAATTTTTCCACTTTTTATTGCATTACGACCGCCAGTTTAAAGTATTTTATTGAGTTATGTGGATACTTCAACACGGAGAGGAGTGACCGATTGTGAAGTTGTAGGAAAATGACTCATGTTTTTTTTTTTAAGTTTTTTTTATTCTTTTCATTTCTGTTCAGCTCCATTCACTCTGATAGTAAATATGATAACTTCACGGGTGAATTTTCTAAATTACCATCCGTGAGAGGGTAATTTTAACATTCACGAAGAGAATGTTAGAGATAGAAGTACAAAAGAGCCAAGTCATAACAAAAGGCTTATTCTGCACCACTGAAGCTTCTCTGCAGTTTTTTTTAACCTGTTAATTTGTTTTTGCTGTTAATACCTTTTCTTTTACCCTACAGATGAGAGGTACTTCACAAACTTCCCTTGCCTTCAGAAATACATAAATAAGTAAATAAAGGCCGATAAGAAAAGAAAAGAGGTGGAGAAATCCATAATAACCTCCATAGAGCAAATATCTAGATCTAAGGTGATAGAATCTGATCACACGACAACTATTAGAAACACACTGTGCACATCTGTACCTTTTTGGAAGAACAACAAAGAAGAAAGCCATAAGAAGTTTGATTTAAAGTTTGCTAAAAGCTACACAGTGGGAAAAAGGCGCTCTGGTCAGAATAGACCAAAATGTAACGCAGTCAATCTGTGGAGGAAAAGTATCAAGACACACAGCCCTGAACGCACCATCCATAAGGTAAAATATGAGAGTGGCAACATCATGCTGTGAAAGCTCACTGTATGTATTTACAGTAAAATAAAGCGTATAAAAGCACACCACACTTTTAAGATTTTTGGTTTTGTTTTGACAACCGTAATTCCTTCTCCTTCCTCTGAATTGTTGTGCATAACTTTGTGCAGGTCTGTGGCAAAAAAAAAAAAAAATCCAAGGAAGAAGAACTGAAGCATTCATGAATCCTTTTACCAGACCGAGTTCGTCTGGTACCCAGCGAACATTTGTGATTGTCGAGAATTGTTTTTGTCTCGACAAGTTTAGAAATACATTACATTTCTGAAAGCTCAATAAGAAAGGGTAAGTTTGACTTACAGAAACACTATTAAGGCAGTTTGTGTTTCGTTTGCTTGGGCTTGGAGCTGTGCTATTTTTCTGCCACGCACAGAGACAGAGAGCCAGGAATGTAATCCTTTGACATCCTTATCTGCTTAAGACCCAGTACAGTTATGTTTTTTTTTTTCAACTGACAATGTTTCTTTTTCAGCTACAGGAGAAATACAAAAGCTGTATGATTCAGCGCATATCAGGTTTGACAGATTAAAGTAGATAAGCCGTGCCTAAAGCTGCTCCTATTCAACCTAAGACAGTGTTTTCTGCTTCCTGTTATGTTACCCTGAAACGTTTCCAACAATCTTAGTTGTTTTTGCCAAAATGTATCTCATTCCTTGTTGCTTATGTCAGAGTGTAAAATACTGGACAACATCATTCCCTGCTCAAGTAAAATTGCTTCATGACGTTTTTCTGCTTTTTCGGGACATTTTTTATTCTTATTACAGTCTTAAAATGTTTGACTTCCTTCTAACACTGTAGGTGTGAACAGATTCCTCGTCCTGAAACTGGGCCAAACTGTTCGTATAAAACGGGCTAGTAAATACCAGGAGCATCACTCGCCCCCGAATCCCCCATGCCCAATGAAAAACAGTCAGAAAGAGAGAAAAGATAAAGAATAAAATAGCTTAGCCTTCGATACAAGATCTAATTTATGTAGAAAGAAAAGAGACATAAATGAACAATTATCAGTACGAGTATCAGAAAAAAAGACTTGCCACACGTTTCTTCCAGACAGACTTTTGTAGCTGTAAACAAGAAATCACTGAGCCTCTAATTTGAGGTAAGTTTTTTCATCATTTCCTCCACAGCGTTTGGCTCCAGACTGCTGTAATCGAGCCAATGGAAAGCCCTTCAGACTGTATAGTAGAGGCTGAAGTCGACTCATTTTTTCCAGCAGCTTCAGGCTCCAAAGGAGCGCCACTGCAAACACACTCACGCTGCTGTTTCCTACGAGGTAAGATCTTTTAAGATCGAGACAAATGTTAGCTCTTCTTGTAGTACTCGAAATATGTTTTTATTTGCTTGAGTTGTTTTGTTTGAAGTAGACAGGTTTTTTGTTCCCTCATCAGTTTCTCTACCGTTTTTCTGGCTACCACTAGGCTACTAAAGGAAAACTATTTTGACACGACAAGCTAGCAATAAAACATGAGAAATGGAGAAAGAGTTTTTGTAGATGTATTACAGGGGTGTCTCAATAAATCAGAATATTGTTTTTTATTCTAGTAAATCGATTAAATAACAAAATGTTTAACATCTACTAAAACCCAAAACATTTTTCTGTGGATATGCAAGATCATTAAAAGAAATGGATTTTAAATGTAGAAATATGAATTGAAAAGCATGTGCAGTTAAAATTTAAATAGCTTTTCTGTTTCTGCTTTTCTGATGCAACTGAATGTTTCAGATCAACAACCAAACTTTAATATCAGTCAAAAATAACCAGAGTAAACAAAAGAATCACCTTTCAAATGATGCAAACCAACCAAAAAATGTGAAATCATAAATTACTGATTATCCACATTTTTCAACAACTGAGTTCCGCCTCACTAGCCACACCCTTTTTTTCCCTCCTTAAAAAGGACTGAGCTGGCTTTGGACTTGATAAATCACAGTGAGCCGACATCAGCAGGTGATATGGCCCCTAAAATCATCACTGACCGTGAAAACATTACACCGCTTCCTCCAGACTCTGTGACTCTGTGGCTTGTATTTTCAATGAAATGTCCAGAGGACTTTTAACCACTGAGAAACGGTAAAGTCTTTTTTGTTCTTAGTAAATAGTAATCACAAAATTATCATCATTATGTCATATTAGCATTTTCTGAGAAACCAAATGTTTCAAAAAATAACACAAAATATATCTCTATAGTCTCTATACATTCTTAAAACGTTGAAGTAAATTAGCTTTTTGTTTTTATTTATAGAGATATTCCTATATTCCTATGTGTATTCATATTCCTGTTTGCTAACATGTTTTATTTTGTGGAATCAACTTGCCAATAAATTCTAACTAACCTTCCTTTTACGCAAAGAAAAAAAAATCTGAATAAAATTCAGTCTTTCTTCAAAATCATAAACAATGTGATAAATATTAAAACCAGCTTGATTTGTTTTTTTCATTCAGTTTAGAGATGCTCTGGTGGACAGCCGGCAGGGCCTGGCTCTGCTTCTCCTGCTGCCTCCTGCTGGGTGCCTGCTCCCAACCAGAGGACGGAGGACCAGAAGTGGTCCTGGAACAAGTGTCAGGAGAACCTGGCTTCGAGGATTGGGAAATGGGTTCTGGATCTTCTCTGCTGCATCTCTTCAGCCACTTCCCTGCTGACAGCTCCTTTGTTAAGGAGTCCCCAAAAGAACCAGTCAATTGCACGCAGCGCTTCTGGTTGCCACCTTCCTCTCCGGTCTGCTGGGAAACTGTAGCAGAACCGGAGGAGTTCGCCAGGTCCCGTCTACTTGTTCTGCAGAACAGGGCCGCACTGCAGGCGGTGTCTGACCTGAGCGGGGTGGAGGAAGCAGGGGTTTCCTACAGCCACCAAGCCAGAGAGGAGGTCCAGGGCGTCCTGTCAGACCACCAGAAGGCGACGGAGATAATGCAAACCATGGAGAATGTGTTTGTCTCACTGGTGGAGAAGAGGAAAGAAGGGAAGGAGGAGGGCATTCTTACTAGGTGAGAACCAGAAAATCTTCTGATTGTGAGATATACAACTTTTAAAATTTGTTTTGGGGGGTTTTTAAGTTTGGTGCATGTATTTGAATATACCGTGGATATTCTACAAGCAAAACAAGATCAAAACTATACTTAGGACTAGATTATATGGCTGAAACATGTATCACCATACAAGAGTTTCATATCAGTTTTTATCAATAATTATTGCCTTTTTGTTTGTTTTTTTGTTTTAAATATCTAATATACTGCCAAAGTGGTGCTATGACCTTTCCTGCTTTATCCAGATTTCACTCCAGCACATTGTTCTTTATTTTTAAGCATTATGAGGCATGGTGGCAAAATTTAAAACTGCTACACATTACTCAACAAGTTGTTGCTAGGTGACCTGAAAGTGAGTGAGTTGCTAGGTAACCAAAGAATGAAGTGAGTTAGTTGATGCCTCCCACCTTGTGGTTGAGCAACTAAAGCTTTTCCCCTGCCTACATCTCCCAGATTGTAGTGCGGTTCTGGACGAGGAAGTAAAAGTAAAATGTTGCATGATCTCCTAGTGCAAAGACACAAATGGATGCTTTGCAGATGCATTGTAAGATGCTTAATTTTTATAATAACATTTTTAACTAAACAAGATAATTAAGAACAGAGAAAAATCGAGGAAGGCTATCCACGTTGTCCACAGGCTATAGCGATAGCGTGTAACATCCTCTAGTCCACTCAATTTAACTTAAATTGTTTTATGCAGCTCTGAAGTCCAAGCTAAAGCATTTTAGTTAGGCTTGGGTATGAACTTCATATTACCAAAACATGGAATATATTATTTTTTTCTGTTTTCAGAATCACCGTAATGCAAAAAAGATCCCATTTTCATCAAATACTGGCTTTTTCATTAGTAGCACACATCTGTTCAATCCAGAGCAATAAGTGCATGCTAAGTTTTTCCACATACGAATCACATTTCCCAGTTTGGTTCTTGCTAGATGACCGACGCCGGCTAATTTGTAATGCGTTTTCATCTGCCCGCATTCTCTACGTCCTGCTTGCTGAAATCTAACAATTGAAACAGGTTGAGCTTTCTTCATCCGACGACTGAGACTATACAGGACTATTAAGGCAACATCTACCAATTCAAATAACACATCCCAGCTGGCCGCGGACCCAAAAGCAGGTCCACAACCAGATGTTGAGGCTAGACCTTAATGAACAAAGGTTCTCAGAAGTTCTGCATCACATGTCTTATAAGGAAAATCTGAGTCATTTCATCGCATTTTCCAAATAACAAACTGGATAAAACAAAGCTCCAGCTAAAAATAAACGGAGAATGGAGAAAAGAGAAATTCTCTTGAATTTGTATGAACTTAGGAATACAAAAGTCTAATCTTTACATTTTATTTATTTTTTAATTTTTTCCCCTCTCCTGACAGCATAAGGGAGCATCTTACCAACACAAGGGAGGCGATGGAAGGAAAAGAGCTCCTGGCAAACAACCTGGAGAGCCGCTTTTCTACTTTAGAGAAGACTCTGCTCAACATACACCTTCGACTCAACAAACTCATTCGACAATGATAACAATCAAAGCATCCTCCAAGAGCCTCTGGTACAAGAGTTTAAATGGTGCATGCATAATAAATTCCGATGTCTACAAAGGAAATTTAAATTGTTAGCAAAAGAACAGAAAAAAAGTACAAACCCACAACCTGAACACATGTGGCCGTTCCAGTTTACGACTCTGAATGATCCGTACAGGCATTTTACAGTCGTATAAAACACCTTGTAAAACTCTAGTATACTGAGGTCTGCATCAGAATAAGAGACTTGTCAAACTTGAGGGATTGTAGTTTTTGCCTGTTTATATAGACATTAAGGTTTCCCAGCACAGCATTGACATGTATTTTAATCTAAAATCTAAACAATAAATTCATTACTAAATAAAAAGGAAGCATTCTGATGTGTCAGACGTTTAAGAAATATTGAATTATTTAGACTAATGGCAGATGTTCAAAGGTCTTGCTTGCAAATAGAGGTACATTTTTTCAAAGATATTGGAAACATTCAGTATCAGTAATCAGATGTGTGAAGCTAACTGAGATACCCATCCTTCATCTGCAGTCAGTTCTTTTACAAAAATTAGATAAGTTTGTCATGCATTTGTATTTAGCCGCCTTTACTAAATGCAATCTGCAGCAAACTGCAGTCAGTAAAGAGAGTACAGTTTAATCTTAAGATAAAAACCTCAGTCTTCTGAGATTTGAGGAAAACATTAGACAGCAAACAGCATCATGTAGACAGAGGACCTCACCCGAATGTGTGATCCACAGCTGACATGGGACAACTTTCATCACGCTAGTGCCGAAAGGAAACACTCATAAGTTCTTTACTTATTCCGTACATGGTGTGACAATCGCCGTGTATGGAATAAGATGTTGTTCTGGTCTGTTGAGACCAAAATGTTACCCTGAACTCATCACCCAACTGCTTCAAGGCTGCATAGTATTAGGAAAATATAAACGGGGTCTGCCAAAGTGTGCCCGTCGGTTGGAACCCAGCGCTCTGATGCTAAAAATTAGAATCAATGCTAAAGTCAGCTACAATGTTCTCAAGACCATGTGGCGAGTCACAAACATGTTGACTAACATGAACTTGCACCTTTCAGTATTTTAAAATTTGTGTTTAAGCTAAAATTAGCCAAAATGCTAATATTAGCCTACATGCGGTAAGTAGCATGTGGAGCATCACTAGCATGTTGTCTTAATTTGACTTGCCCCATTCAGTATACTAAACATGTCTAATAAATAAGACAATTATTTTAAGGAAAATGCCTGTAGTGGGGGGCAGTGAAATGCTATGTATGGAAAAACCTGGTTAGCATTTTGTCTTTTGTACATTTTTAATGTTGCACTTGTGTAAGAGGAAACACTATTAACATATGACAGTCACAGAACAGAACCATTATACGTCCATGCAAGCCAGCAAGTTTGCCTAATAATTTTGAGAACAGCTGCTTATGTCTGACGGGCTCGATATGATCTACCACCGGAGTGCAATGACCGAAGATCATGCCAGGTCCATCATCATATTGCTATTGCTGACATGGCTCACCAAAACAGTGCAATGGCTGAATATTGTCCAGCAAAGTTCAGTCCGAGACTGACGACTATAAGCTTGTGGTTCTCACTCACGGTGCAAAATAAATAAATAAATTAAAAAAAATAAAGACAGTGGACAATTGCTTTTTTCTAGAAAATTGTCAACTTTCACACTAAGGATTTTAATTCACACTGAAAAATTCTGAGAAATAATACGTAAGCAAAATATGAATAGTCACAGGAAATATGTACTTTTTCCACAATGCAATGGAGACCTGAGCTGAGACATTTTAAAGTAATTGTGGCATTTAAAATGTGTTTGTTCTGTCAAATGAACCTAAACAACCCAAAAACTTAACTGA
Source organism: Poecilia mexicana (assembly GCF_051168715.1). Taxonomy (NCBI): domain Eukaryota; kingdom Metazoa; phylum Chordata; class Actinopteri; order Cyprinodontiformes; family Poeciliidae; genus Poecilia; species Poecilia mexicana. The sequence continues at coordinate 13,813,642 of NW_028263380.1, read as the reverse complement.
TTTAATAGTCTAAATGAAAAAGCAGATAATGAGGAATGTGTCTAAAACAAAAAGACAAAATATTTCCCACTCCAATGAAAACTAATCAGTTGCAGAGACTAAAGAGAGACCATAATAGCCTGCAGCTCTGGCTACGTTGCTATGGTAATTAAGTATCTGCACCTGGGCTGGCTCTCTTTGTCAGTATGCTGGAGACAGAGTTTCTATACTTGTGAGACACCCAGCATCAGTCTCAAGAACCCTGACAAAAAACCATAAGCCCTAGCAAAAATTTTGAAAACATTTTACGGGAGCAGGCATGTGTATCTAAGTCATGACCGACTTTGAGACCAATAGGGCGATATTTGTGCCCGTGAGGGCGAGTTTAAAATGGATTTGGAGTCAGAAATCCACTGTGCTGTGTATGTGTGTCAGACAGACTTTGGAAAAAAATTCCTATCCTTATGAGACACCCAGCCTCGTTTTTAGTAATTTATGTCGGGACATTTTTACTCAGAATCCCACTAAAAGTAATAGCTCCAATGCCGGGATCGAGTCGCACATTTTGATACCACTTTTGTGGGTGGGCACGCAGCGGTTCGGCGCAGTAACGGTAACGGAAGAAGAAACTGTAACAATAATAATAAACAGACCACTTATTGGGTGTAGAATAGTAGGTTCCTGCCACGCATTGCATAGGCAGGCCCCAAATATGAGACATAAGCTAATATAGGAGAAGCATTCCCAGATTGCATGAACTGATAATTAAAGAGTGTTGAAAGTATTGATGTCTTTTCTGCTTTAGGTTCAAAGCAAATATAGATCCTAGATAATGAGAACTTTATTTAGTTGGCTGGGAGCGGGTGGAATATTTAATTTAATGTCAGTTATTTAAAAAATTGTTTTTCTGTTTTTGCCTTCTAAAACTTTTTATGATGCATTAAAAGCAAGCTTGCCAAAATTGATAAGTCTGAGCGCATGGTACTTTAATAATTAGCTAAAACTTACAGCGGTGCAGGTAGTTCTAGTGCATCATATTTTGTTAAAACAATAAATTTGACAAAAACTATACCACCGTGAGGTGTCGGCATCATGCCGAGAAGGTGCTCTTCTTCAGTGGACACAGAAAAGCTGGTTTGCGTTGATGGGAAGATGGACGGAAGCTAATTACAGGGCAACCCCTGAAGAAAACCTGCTGGAGGCTGCTTAAGATGCATTGATGTTCAAAGATCCTCTCCATCCAATCTGACTGAGCTTGAGCTGTTTATACAGAAGAAAAATGGGCAAATGTTTCAGCTTCTACAAAAGGTAAATCTGATAGAATCTTACCTGCAGCTGTAAGTCAGTGTTTGTTTTATAAAGCATTTACATGTGGGGGTTGGCAGAATGCAAACAAATGTCACACTTTTCAAATTACATTGAAAAACCCTTTAAAAAACACATCATCTTTGCCCTCCACAATTATCCACCTCTTTCTGTTGGTCTAGCATAAAATCCCAATATGCCACCTTGAAGTTTAAGGTTTTAACATAGCAATTTGGGAAGTAGTTCAAGATTTGTAGAAACCTTTGCATAACACTTGGTGATGGGGGTTAAAAAACTCATTTAACAGCCTTTATCTTTGGAGCAGTGTTAAAACATTTTATTTGGTTGCAATTATTTATCACCTACATCCTCCTGGAACTTTGTGAGTTAAAGCTGATCCGAGGGACATCATTTAATATGTTTGGTGTATTTGCTTTCCCATTCTCAAACTTTTTTTTTTTCCTAAAATCTCTACATGAATCAAGTGAGTAAGCTGAAAAGTAATGAAGTCCATGTGCCGCCTCACTTTTCCTCCCAATGACAGCAGAGTACATGTGATAAAATGTCCACATTGGAAAAGAAGTTCTTTCTTTATCAGAAATCACTGTCTTCATCTTGCATTTGTTCCAAAGACTTCAGATAATCTTGAGCAAGGATCTTTTTTGGCAAAATATCTGTTAAGTAAAAAAAAGAAAGAAAAGTTACATGACATAAATTCACTGCTTGTCCAACTTCAACGTTATTTCATATATTTCAGTACTAATGTACAAACACAGTCATTTAACCCTTTAAATATAGATTATGTAAATAATCCATATTCTTATTTATGTAATTTTAAATGTCTTGCGATGAATCAATGGTAGAATATTTCACAAAGCCGAAAACGCATTTTATATCTGCAGTTTTCTTTGAAGTATCAACAACATCCTTCAAGCTTATTTGCACACTAATTATCAGCATCCGAAGGTTGATAGTTTCAGGTGAGTCAGGTTTCTCACCTGTGAGGAAGTGGAAAGTGTCGCTCTCCTCTGCGGTTTTAGCCAGATCGCTGTAGTCCAGGGTGTTAGCTTCCGTCTGGGAGCGGTTGTTAAAGGAGGTCAGAGCCAGATGCTGCACAAACAGCTCCTTTATCAGCAGCAGCAACAACAACAACGCCCGAGTTAGTCAATTAGAAATCTCCAATTAAAACTCTAAAACAAACATCTTCAAAACAATAAGCCGCTGATATTCCATCTCTGCTACTAAGACCTTCAGTTTAGCTTGTAACAAAAGCTTACAGTAGCCTTGGTGGTGAGAAAGAGAGCGTCCTGGTTGATGCTGGAGACATCCGGGGAGCTCTTCATGATCAACCGCACTCTGGAGATCGGTAGTGAGATTGCCTTTTTAGCTTCTGATGCTTGGCTCTGTTTTCCTGAATTAGTTTGAGACATTCTTTAAAATGGAATAAACACACTCTACTGTTAACTTGCAGGACTGTTTTGAATTGTGACGCATTTCGTTTCTTCTTCGTCGTCTTCCTCTTCTTTGGCGGTCTTTACCAAGGATTAGCGCCACCTACTGGAAGGTTCAAATTATAATTGAATGTGACGTGTAACTTTGCCAAGTAACTTTGTGACTGTAAAATCAAAAGTCCTCGTGTTGTTCTTAGCAGAAAAAAATATTTTAATACTACTATTTAAAAATGTTTTTCTCAGACTGAAAAATTATTTTTTTTACTGTAGTGGGGAATTAATATCTAAAAAAATGTGTTTTATTTTTCATCTTTAGATTGGTGCATCTACATATTTTCTCTTACTTGGCATAAGAGGAAAGAGTCTTACCTGATGTAAGACTCTCTGTAAAACAATAAATGTATACAACACCTACAATAAATTAAGTTGCTTCTCATTGGCCCCAAAACAAACATCAGTGGCCTCCCATAAATATTTTAAATATAAAAACTTTACATTTGTTTATTGACAGTGAGAAAAGCATCAAAGTTTTTTTTTTAGGTTAAGTTTCAAGGAATTTGGAAATTTAGTTTCTGAAAATGCATAGAATAATACATTTTTTTATAGATACTGGTGTTATGAGTTCATATTTGATTTCATCTGTGCTTCAACTAGGTTTGTTAAAAAAATATGTCTAAGCAAATAACAATTAATCCATGACTGATTTTAAAGTCAACAAGTTAAACATGATGGCCCCCCCTCCCAGACTCCCAACAAACCTGTGTTGTAAAGCATTTTTGAGTACTTAGAAAAACACTATGCAGATAAAATGTATTATTATTATTATTATTATTATTATTATTATTATTATTAAAATGTTGTTAGTAGAAGGGATGTTCTTATCAGGAAGAGGGGGCCAAATCAATTTCTGATTAAGCCCTCAAACAATATTGGACCATCCCTGCTTTATTGTGCGAGAACTACAATAACTATTTTACCCACAAGACTGTGTTTGGACTCAGGTTACTGTTTGCTGTGTAATAATTTTTTTTATTGTGTTCAATAAATAATTTTTAGAGAAAGAGATGGTTGGGTTATTCATGCTCACTAAAAAAATAATACCACTTTTATTTTATTTTTTTGTACTTTTGTGTTAAACTAAGACTGATGTATGGTCTCAGTCCTGTTAGTGGCGCTGTACCCAACCTCATGTTTAACGTCAGAGGAAGAAGCGCAGAAAAAGAGCAGGACCGCTGCTAAGGATAATAGCGACACACATAAACAGACCGAATTGGTTTGTTCGTTGGTGATTTTAAGATGCTATACGTCTTTTATTTGAATTAATAAATGTCGCTGTAATTTGCGGCAGCTACACAGGTGAGGGTTTTGATAGTAAACTGTTGTCGGGCAGCAAATCGAGGAGCTCCATCTCATTTTTTTGTTGGACACTGTTGTGTTCATTTCTGCGTTAGTTGACGTCGTTTGGTGAGCGGCAAAAATGCCTCTGGGTTTGAAACCGTGCTGCTACGTCTGTAAGACGAACTCTTCCTCAATGTGGAAGAAAGGAAACCAGGGTGAAATACTGTGCAATAACTGCACGGGAAAGACCAACAGCGGCGGTGGAGCTTCTGGACCCTCCGTCTCCACCAGCACACAGCCCAGCAACGGCGGCGGAAAACAGGTCAGTCACACCGAAGAGATGCTTTGAGCGTGGCCTAAATAATTATGGAACATTGATGTATTTGTAGCTTATTTTCTCATGTCTTTTTGAAACCAGAGAGCTGAAGGTAGATGTATATTTTTGGACTTGTGTGGTGCATCAACAAAACCGCTCAATATCACCCCCTGGCGGCAGTTAAGCATATGAAAAGCAGAGATCGCTTTGGCTTCCGTTTTATTTTCACTGAAGTAAGATTATTGAGATAAGCAAACAATATATTCTTTGTTACTCAGCAAAAGTAAATGTGAAACGTATTATTTAGGATTATGGGCTAGAACTTGTAATCTCATATTTTACGTAATTTATTTATTCTAATATTAAGGGTTTGGGGAAGTTTTATGGGAATAATGGCTTGCAAGTGAATATGTATGGTTACAGAATGCCACTCCCAACATGACGGTGGTGTTGTATCAGCTTGTACTATTCATATATGAAACAAAAAATAAGATACATTTAGCCAAAACAAAAATCACAACAGGTTCCATTATAATACACTGTTATAGTCATTTCAGAGTTTTTTTTTTATCCATTGGAAGAAAGAATGATTCCTTAATGTTTTATAAATTCAACAATGTCAGGTTAGTACAACTGTTTTGAGAGTAAGATTCCATATTTAAAATCTGTTGTTTTTTTTTTTCTTTTTTCTAGTCGAAGCAAGAAATCCACAGGAGGTCTGCACGGCTGAGAAGCACCAAGTACAAAGCTCCTGCCTCTGAGAAAAAGGTCTCAACAAAAGGCAAAGGAAGGAGACACATTTTCAAACTCAAAAATGTACGCTGCTTATTTTATTTCATTTTATTTGCCATATTTTTACTGCTCTATCAAGTATTTGACACTTGACTATGCTCCTTTACAGCCAATTAAAGCGCCAGAATCGGTGTCAACTATCATCACATCAGAGTCTTTATTCTACAAAGTATGGGGTGGTCACTGTTTTGTTTTTTTTTGTTGTTGTTTTTTTCAGTGTTTATCAGTGTTTTCAGTGTTAAAAGTGATCATGTAAAAACCCAGAACCTCCTGTTTGTGTTCACAGGGTGTATACTACCAGATAGGTGATGTGATCAGGGTCATAGATGAAGACGATGGGAAGCCGTACTACGCTCAGATCAGAGGATTTGTGCAGGACCAGTACTGTGAGAAGAGTGCGGCTCTGACATGGCTCATCCCCACTCAGGCCAGTCCGAGTGACCACTTTGATCCAGGGACGTACATTATTGGTAAGCGATCTGTTCACACATTTTGCTCTGATTAGTTTGACATGGTTTTAAGCTCAGTGCTTTGTATTAGGACCAGAGGAGGATCTGCCCAGGAAGATGGACTATTTGGAGTTTGTGTGCCACGCCCCCTCTGAATATTTCAAGTCACGCAGCTCTCCGTTTCCCACCATCCCTCTGTGTCCCGAAAAAGGCTTCATCTGGACGCACATAGGACCTACATCTACTATGGCTGCTAAAGAGTCTGCCAGCATCGCCAGTTAATAGGACTTCCTCATATATGGACTTGTGCTGTTTCTTTGAAGCAGTTGAATGTATATATGTGTATTATAGAGAAAACAAACTTATTTCAGTTCAAAGGCAAGTTGCAATCCGATTTTGAGACAAACCATTTGTAACTACATTTTAAGGAACCTGTTTACACAGCTGAAACATTGGATTAATACTTTTGTATTTGACAATAAAAATAAAACTTCTTGAAAGTGTCAGTCTTTTTATTCTTATAGAACAGAAAACAAACTAGTAAGATAAAAAAAAATGTATCTGTACAAATGGGATGAGGCCTGTTATCTGAAGAGTAGAGCTTCTGATTCTTTGTATAAAAGGGAGCAAGTGGATGTTCTACATTTAATCAAAAAATGCCTCCTGGATTCTCATATTTTAATTCCAGAAACATTACTCTATTAATAATACAGTGCAGATAAAATACTGCACAATTTAAGTAAAAAAAAAAAAAAAAATTATGTGACCTAGGAATCCCTTACTATGATCAGGAGAGTTTTTTTCATTAAAAAAAAAAAAGTTTTTCTAATGAGACCACAAAAAAGTGCTGTATAAATAAAAAAAAATGCAAATATCTTTTGATATCGTTGCATAAAATTATTTCTTCCAACATGACATTTCTTTTCAAGGCAGTCTTTTGCATCATGTCATGAATATGTAATCATTAAAATAGTTTAAGGTTTAAATTTAGGTCAGAGATGTTTTCTTGCTTCATCATGTATATTTCCTCTTTGGTGACATTATTTTAAATTGTGCACTTATTTTTCACAGTAAAAGCACGGAAGAATCAAAAAGTAAAAGGGAAGAATATAACAGAAAGGTGAGATAAATTTAACAGATGGAGTTAGAAATAAAGATGTAATTTCACACTCCACTTTGAACAAAAGGAGTGTGAACTTGAAACAGGCTAAAAGAAAGCGAAGATTTAATACACTGAATTATGAACATAATATTAACTGCAAACAGTTGACAATAAAAACTCAAGCTTTGAATCATAGGTTACACTCAAGTTTCTGACTGGGTTAAAGTGAAATTGTACTGATTATGTTAAATATTTTTTTAGTCACTAAACAAAGACGCTTAATTGACAATTTAGTTATTAGTGGAAATTTTCCCAGCAGCATTCGAATGTTGATTCCACTTATCTCTACTGAAAGTCAGACAGTGTACCCTGACGAAGGACGTGAGACAGCTGTTTCTATTAATAGCCCCAACGCTCTTACCTATCACAAGACCCCCAATAACCCACACATAGCTGCTGCTGAACCACAGCAAGCCCATCCTGAACGAATACCACAGTAAAAACTCAGTAAAATCAGGAAAATCTTTCTTCTTCGTCTACTTTCCGCCTCGGATACCTTGGAGAACATGAAGTCCCTGCGCTTCCTTGCGGCTGAGGGCTTCATCCAGACGGGTTCAGCGGCTTTAGGGAACCTAAGCTGTGTGTCTTTCAACCTCTATCCGCTTCTCTTCAAGGCCTGCTACCTCCATGAGCAGGCTGAGCTGCTGCATGCTTTGGTCCAGACGTGGCCTCTGCCAGAGCTCAACATGCAGAGACTCCTGGGGAGATCCTCTGACTGCGAGCTGGACCTCACCTCCTGCACCTGCCGAACCTGCCTACACTCAGTTCTGACCGGTCTAAAGGTAAACCCTACATCGGTTTGGATGTTTATGCCTCTATAACTTTGTGATGATATTTCCTTACAGGACTATGTGCTGTCTCCTCCAAGAACATATGCAAAGAGTTTGCATGTGGTGGACCTGACCGCCCTCAAAGACATTGAGCACCAAGCCTGTCCATGCAAGTCCACCATGGGTCGATGGGCTCGGACCCAGCTCCTGACCCAAATGTGCTATGAGACCATGGTGGCCATGCAGGCGAGCGACGTGAGCCCATCTGCGTTTGAAACATCAATTGACGTCCTCCTGAATGGATTCGTGACAGGCCGAAGCTATGAGCTGGTGGCTCAGGCCTTCCTGCTTCTCCGCTACTGTCCCCTGAAGGTTCGCTTTGTTAGCTTTCGAGCCGACTCCCTCGCTCTCAAGCAGCTCTTCTACGTCCTTCGTCTGGCAGAGCCTGAGTCCATAATGAAGCTGGAGGTGGTCCACAATGTTCCCCTGGAGGCCACGCACCTGGAGGTGTTGCTGTCCAGGGTGGAGTTTCCCAAGCTCCAGTCTCTGGCGCTACCAGCGGGGGCGCTGGATGTTAGGAGGCTGGGTGCCGATGATGACGACCTCCTAGCAACCATTGGGCATCTGCTGGCACAACTTGGCAACCTTACTGAGCTTTATGTTGGGTTCTCGACTCTAACTGGACATCTTCGCCGATTGCTGTGGTGAGTACATCAACTATCTGAACTGGCGGGCATTTATTGTATCGTTTGTCACTCATTGATACATTTCTTGTCATAAGAATTTTGATTTATCGTCACGATAAATTCCAATTGATGTTTATAAATACTCAAAACTGCAGTCTCAGAATTTTTATTTTTACAATTTTCTCCACTGTTTGTTCAATGAGAGTACCAATAAATATCAGTTAATTTGAAAATATGACTAAATGCAGTTATGTGCAGTTTAGTGATACAAATCATGCGTCTTTATCCTGCTGGTCTCCTAAAGATGCATGTTACACAAAGGAATGTCTTGCAAGAGCAGTATTTGTGTTTGTGGGGCTACAATTACTGTTTGATGCAGCCACAGGCGCACAGTTACCTAAAAAAGTAGAAATAAATAGTTCTTATTCTTATGTTATCAAAGTAGTACCACAACATACTGTGATAAAACTTTAAGTCCATATCGCCCACCACTACCAGGTCACCTGAGGTTTGTTTTTTCTTTATGTATATAAATAAGATGTGCACTTCTTGTAATAGCTCTGCTATTCTTTGGCAGCTTTAAATGTTCTTGTTTAACAATGGACGGTATTTTGTTGTTAAAATTGCTGATATGATGCCAGAGAGGACAGACAGCTCCAGGTCAGTCAGGGACAGAGCCATGCAAAAGTATTAACACCACTTCGATGTTTTGACATTTTCTTACCTTACTGGATTATCTATTTTATTTTAATATCAGGGTTCTATGTAAAAGGCCAAAACAAAGTAGCTGATATTTGCCTTTAGAAGCCTCCTCAACAGTAAATACACTGGAATTAAGAGATATAACTTTGCCTAAATGGTATTTTACACTCTTCCCTCTCTACTAACTGCTTTGGACAGTCTGTTAGCAATGGTGGAGACAAACCGTGAAGAACCTTGTATACAAAATAAATGAACATATTTTGCAAACTCAAAACGTCATGCTTATATAATATTTTATAGTGATATGAATTAGATTTATCCAAACAAATCTACTTAGTGTTCTCTAATAACTATATAAAACTATGTCAGTTAGGCTAGGACTCTATTTTTCCTAATCCTGAATTATGTGTTTACTTTCCCCAGCCCTCTTAATACACCACTGAAGTGTCTGGAGCTGGCTAACTGCTGCCTGAACCGCGTGGATATGACCTACCTGGCCAACAGCCTGCACAGTGAATCCCTGGTCCACCTCGACCTCAGCGGACACGACATCTTCGGCTCTTTTTCCACCGCATTCCACAAACTCCTGAGTCGCTGCTCTGCAACGTTGACGACCCTCGTCCTCGAGGAGTGCAACATCGAGGACGACCACTTAACCACCTTCACCAATGCTCTGTCTCCCTGCCAGGGGCTACAGGAGCTAAAGCTTCTCGGAAATCCTCTCAGCTCCGTCACGCTGAGGAGGTTGTTCTCCACGCTGACAACAGGGTTTCCTAAACTCAGGTACATAGAGGTGCCTGCACCCCGAGATTGTTACTCTGAGGATGTCGCTTATCCTCTTGAAGATGCGGTCTTGTTGGACTACAACAGAGATTTGTTTCAGCAGACCAGGGGTCAGCTTTTGGGCATCCTGGAGCGAGCCGGAAGAGGAGACGTGGAGGTGTGCACCCCCCTCATGGGCGCCTACGATCCAGACATTAACGAAACCAGCAATGAACTCGGGTTGTCAATGCTAAAATCTTTCAACAGTGTGATTGGAAATTTTATAGGTACAATAACAGATGTGGACACCAGGAGATCACAGGCCCAGAGAGGAAATGAGAACGCCTGGTGAGCAGCAAATGGACATGAAGGATTTTATCAAGAGGCTTTGAACAAATATAAATGAAGCACATCTTTAAAATTAAGTGAATTTTTAATGAATATACATCAATCCTTGTTTTTAAGGCCATTTTAAATTTAGGCATATTTATTTTTAAAATGGTAGCATCTGATGACTAAAGTACCTTAGGAAGTATTCATACTCTCTTTAATTATTGCATATCATGTTAAAACTGCAGGTTTCATTAAGTTGTAGTGGGATTTTATGATCAGCAGATAAGGTGTTCTAGAAGATTTATCTGAAGGAAACTTCAGATATCTTGTAAAACATTTGAAAAGCACTTTTTATCCACTTCACAATTTCACAACTTTGTGTTGGTCTAACACTAAAAAACTTAGAAATTATTGTATTTGAGATAGAAGAACTGCAATGTATTACTGAGTGCAGAAATGTTTTACAGTGTCATGTCAAACTAAAAAAATAAAAAAACAAATAAGATACTTCAGTCCTTTACAATGTAATGTTATTTTTATTGGGCTTTTAAAACTTTACATACTACACCAGGGAACAATTATACACCAACCATATAAGATTTAACAGCCTAATAGGAAAGTGTTATTTCTTCATCCATTCCTCCCTTTCTTTCCTCTCACGGATCACCTCCTCCAGGTATGGTGTCAGGTAGTAGACATCCTGAGAAAAACATAATAGGTTATGAGAATGAATGAAACCCCAAACAAATCTTGTAGCAGCTGACAAAATAATGTCAACGTGAAAAGTTTATTTTATGACTTCAGTAGCTCCTTCGCAAGTGCAAGACATGACACATGAAGAGTCTTGTTCCCTTGTGAACTTACCTCCTCGTATTTTGTCCACTGATCTTTTGGGAGGATCTGTTGCTTCATGGAGAGATCAAAGGCTCTCTTCATCCTGAACGTCCTGTCATTATAAACGTTCTCTGGGAGCCTCCTCAGGGCCTCCTTCACATCCGAGTCCTCATATATTGTGTCATCACGCATTAAACCTGCAACAACAAAAAACAAATAAAACAAAAAAACACGTTCAGATCTTGGAAATTCAATAATGCACATAGTTGTATATGTTAGGTTTTGAAACAGCTGATGTTTATTCACATCTTGTTGCTATTTGTGTGTGTGTTTCCATAAGAGCAAGAGGTTGGCATTTGTTTCCAAACTTCAACTAAAATTAAGTTTGTTGACTTTGTTTTGATTAATCCTCCATTTCTTATTTCAAAATCAGAAAAAGAAAATTAATTATGGTGCTCGGGGCTTTCAGTCTTGGAAACAAAATCAGAACCAGCAACTCTTGAATCAGACCTGAACAGAAAGCAATAATACTGTACAAGAGAATCTACATTTATTCACTCTGTAATCACCTTTTACACAGAGTGTCTTTTCATTATAAATAAAATGGATTAAAATCCATCTGTCCCTCAAACTGAAAGCCTTCCTGATATTCTGTTCTCAGTTTCTGAAGCAATGCCATAAAATGATGAACTTTGAACACTAACTTTTTGGTAAACATAGGTTTTGTTGAAAAAAATTAAGGCACTCCGCATGTCTTCCAAAAAAAAAGCAACAAATCCGTTGCTGCGCAATTGAAGGACATCAAGCATGCAACTCAAGAGAAGACTTAAGCTCATTGATAAGTTTACAGCTTCATTGTGCAAACTTCAAAAAGAAGATCACCATATTGTTATACTTTTATTTTCCTCTCCCTGCCACTTATCTTGTAGCAAAATAAGATACAGAGTCCCAGTTTATTCTTGCTTAAGCTTTACAAGGGTGTCATCATAAACTTCAACCTTCTCTTGGTGCTTTGAAAATTTACTTCATAAACTTTAATTGACTTACCAAGCTTGTTGAAGCCACACAAATTGTAATACCATTTGCGGACGCCAAGCATGAGCCTGCCCGTCGCCGCTGTAACATGAAGGAAGAACATAAAGAGAAAATGAGAGAAAAAAAAGCGTACAAACTTCTCAATACATCAGACAACAAAGGGAAAAAGCAAATCTAAAAGTAAACATGCAGCTGTAACACCCTCATCTAGACATATCTTCATCTCAAAAGCTGTGTAAAATAATGATGTTAGCTAAAACAATTGTTAACGTCCCTAAAAATGAGTAAAATGTTTTGAATACACTACACAGCATGTTAGATAATGTCTTGATTTACATCTTTATTATTGTTAAAAATGACTTGCTTTGTCAAGTCTTTACTGAAAGTCTCTTGTTAATACAATACAGAGAGAAGCTAGAGAATTGAACAATTAAAATATACAGCAAAGAAATGCCAAGAGTTTCCTCATTACATGACATTAGCCGTGTAATGAAATAGGACACAGCACAATGTAGGTTAGCCGGCTGTAAGTATTAACATAATAAAAGGTTGTGCGCAAGAAATAAAGATCATCAAGCTTCCATTGCACTACTTTCTTGAGTAACATGTACAAAAAATGTCTAAAAATGTCTTGCATACAAATTTTTCAGATAATTATCCATAACGGTGAATGCTAAGCTAGCGCTAGCCGACCTGTTAGCATCAGTTAGCAAGGGGACATTAAGGACACACACATGTTAGAGGCACAATAAAGTCATTTTGAAGCAGAGGATATACAGTTTTACAACGCCGTGTTTGACAATGTATTGCGATTCATTCAATATGAACATGACAAGATATTTAAAGGTATAGAAACGTCTTAAAAATCAGAAGCGATGTTCGCTTACCTGGTGCCCTGGACGCCATGTTTACCACTAAGAGTGAGTGACCGCAGTGTATTGTGGGTAAAAAGCGGCTCAGAGGATGATTTTTTTTTTTTTTGTTTGTTTGTTTTTATTAATAAAGACAAGAAAATGACATATCTTCAAAGAATTGTAAAGGAAACGTTTTTTGACTGGTAATTTTAAAAATCCATTCTAACAAAAAAAAAAAAAGATATACAGCTAAGTTTTCTTTATTCATTTCCTTTTTTATTTCCCTCTGAAGGACAATAAAGGGTATTTCAGTTATATTTTTAAACAAAGTGGATCTCTCAATATTAATTCCTTCTTGCTGATCTGATCAGCGAGTGATGTTAACAAGTGGAATTTTACCTTTTATTCCTGAAATGTATAAAACATAAAATGTACATTTTATCTGAAACTTTAATATGGCAAACTAAAGTATTTATTTTTAATAATCACATACAGTTTAATTTAAATGTTAATTGTTGCAACTCTACATTTAATTTGGTAGATCCCACATAAGTTTCCAACTTGGTCTTCCAAAATTGGAGCAAAGAAAGAGAAAAATTTCCTTTTAGTAGCAAGAGTAGCTACATAAAACTGTCCAGTTTTTAGAACATTTTTTTAAGATAAGGATTTTTGCATTTTGGTGAAGTCATTCATTAAATCCATCAGAAAACTCTTTAAAAAAAAAAACAAAAAAAAAAAACAAACAAGACTCTTCTGTTCCCAGTCTTTTGGAACACATAAAAATCTTCCAATTATAGATTTAAAAATCTATAATTGGGATGTATTATTACATGTATACAATAAAGGTACTAGATTTTAAGGTATCCAATTTCCAAAATGGATTTAAACATAAAGCAGGTTTTCATGACACCACTCGTATTCGGAAGGAGAAAAGAATCCTTCTCATTTAGAACAATTTGCAATGTTGATGCCATGCTGAACTCAGAGGCCAGACAGCATTAATATTGTTTACTTTTACTGTTTTTGAGAAATTACAAGTTTTACAGTTAATATATGGTTTTATGCATGTAAACCATGACATCATGATGTATAAAACTGAATTAAACAAGAAAGAAACAGAACTACTTAAATTATATCAATGTTACATTTTAATATTTTAGAACAAATTCTGTTTTATGTACATAAATTTATACAGTCAAACCACAGAAAAAAAAGTCAATTAAACTGAACATATATCAGTTATGCTCTTTGCAAAGAATAGTTTTCACACACAAGTTGCCATGCATAATTGTTGGTAAACATGTTTATTTGCAAACATCTTTTGGAAGTGAATCCACTGCATGTATCCAGTGTGGTTTTTATATCACTTTCATCTTTGCATCATGAAGAATCAAAGAGTCTTTTGGAACAAATAAAAATCTTCCAATGTGGCCATTGCAAGCTCCGTGCAAAAGATCTCATCCGGCAGGGACGCCAAGCGGTCCAGTGAGATGTAGCTGGGCAGGTCTGGGTCATACTGAGCTTTCCCAAGATACTCCAGAAACAAGTGGCGCTCTCTGAGACGCAAGAACTTTGAGTTGAGAACCTGGAAAACAATAAAAAACAGAGTTATAAAATTATAGATTTGGACAAAAATGAAGCAAAATTTAGTAAGAGAGACAGAACAAATGGCCATTGTCACCTACCTGTGGAAACTTTGTGATCAGGTGATGGGGAACTTTCATGGTGTTGTGAACAAAGTCAAATATCTGGGTTAGTTTCTTTTTACTGGCTGTCAAAACCTTAGGGACGGCAATAACAATGTGCTGGATCTCATTTTGCTTAAAGCCAAACTCTATTTCGCACACCTGCAGAAAACATTTACAAAAAAAAAAAAAAAGGATTTTGTTCATCATCTAAACAAACTTAAACTATGATTTTCCCAATATCAAGCTTTGACTCGATACCTTTAAGTTTTCTTTAACAGGCTCCAAGCTGCCACACAGTAATCTGGGGAGACGAGCAACAACGTTCCGCGTCTGCAGACACATGTGGAAATTATTAGTGTTTACCGCTCATCAATAAAAGAAAACTAAAAATCCCTGCTCATTTCAAAAATATTTTCATGGGATCTCTTGTGATTTCCCGACAACCTACGTTGGAAGCACTGAGTTTGAGTTGCTGCTGAAAAAAGCCCAGCCTGTTGTCCAGCCTCTTCACGCTGAAGCTAAGAAGATACGGTGCTCTGGAGACCATAGATGCAACCGTTTCTGAACTGAACTTCCTCGACGTCAGGTAGTTCACTCTTGATACAAAAGAGAAAACATCATCAACACAAATAATTTCGAGGAGGAAATGTCAACATTGTGTCTAATATTTATATTCATTTCTCCATTCTCCATATTATGCGACGTTACAGCAACCAACATTAATGCATTTTATTGGGACTTTGTGATAGAGCAACGTGAAAAAAACAAACAAAAAAGCTTTCAGATCTTTTGCGAAATAGAATCAAAAAGGTGTGATATGTGTCTTTATCAGAGCCCACATTTCTCTGATAACCCTCAAGAAAACCCACTGCAACCAGAAGTAACCAAACTGGAAAATACTGACTACCTGTGAATTATGTTTTCAATGGGGGTTGAGTTACAAAATAACATGCCAATTCTTGAAGATCTCATGGAGCATCAATTTTATCTGAAAAAAAACAGCTATTGAACAGCTGGACAGCAGCTACAACTGTTAACTCTGCAACTTTTCATATTTAAGATTTAAGAAAATTGAAAACAATATTTTCCTTCAACCTCACAACTATGCACACAAAATACATTAAAGTTTGTGACTGTATCGTGAAAAAATGTAAAAAAGAAAAAAAAAAAAGAATATGAATAATTTTGCATCGCACTCTATATTTTCATGTTACCTGGCCTGCAAGTTTTCCAAGTTCTCGGAGAGGATGAATGGGTTGTGCGAGATGATGTAGCCCAAGCGCGAGTCCTCCACTCCAATCTCTTTCAGAAACAACAGGCAAGGTGCTACATCTCTGTTGAAGTCAAGTCTGAGCAGCATGGAGCCAACGTTGGGCCTTCGCTCCAGCTTCCACAAGCTGACCCCTACAATGAGAGGAGACTGAAAGAGTTAATAAAATGCTATTTGCCTACTTCTATCTCTGTATTAAAGGGGGGTAAAAAAATCTTCATGGCGAGTTTACCAAGCTGCACCAGCTTTGTAAGTGTCTCCGACTGGTCAACATAGTCTTGGAGAGAGACTGAGGCTGGAGGAATGGAAGGAGGAATAGAAATGCCAACAGCTTCCTCGTCACTGATTTCCTCCAACGCTGAAAGTTTCTCATCAGCATCCAAGCCTTCTTCATGAAGAAAACAAAACGAGTCAGAGGCAATTCAGTTCTTCTAGGATGAATATTTTGTGTCCAAGTCAACTACAAATTCTGCTTAGTGACAGTAGATACATACCAACAGAAATCTGACTTTGGGGCAGTGGCAAAGCATCCACTGTTGGCACCAGAGCAGGCTTGTATTCAGGGATGTCTGTTCTGGGCCCCTCATCTGTATGTTTGCTTTCCTTCACCTCAGTTGTCAGATATTTTGCCGTATAATCATAATAGCAGGATGTTTGACGTTTCCAGTTCAGTCTCGGCTGAGCTGCTGTGTGATTTCCTCTGGATAAAAACCTGTTACTGATTCTGGTTGATTTGCCCACAGTCACACTATGTTGAACGTGAACATAGTGCAGATGAGTGCTGTTCTTTGGCGAAAGAAGACCTCTGCATCGCAGACACAACTTGGCACAGGCAGAAAACATGCTCATTCTGAAAGACATTAAAATACAGTGTGGGAAAAGAAAGCTTGGAGCTCAGAACAATAAAAAAAAAACATTCTATATAAAGCTAAGGAAAACAATATGTATCAGCAAACAAAAGCGGTTAAGACCAATGTTATTTTTAAGCTATTTTAGCATGCACAAATCTTGTTTTGTCATCTTGCTTGGTTAATCCTCTCTTGCAGGAGTACAAGTAGAGTTTTCAAGTTTTTCTTTTTTTTTTTTTTTAAATACATTTGAAGATGCATATAGAAGGGCGACCATTCATGGTTGAAAACACATCCAAATATGTCTTTACATTCAGTGTGTAGGCTTTCCGATACCTGCAACCTGGAATTTTTTAAAATTACATTCAAAATCCTGATTACACAGATGGTACCCACAACATTTAAGAACTGACTTACATTAAAAATGAAAATACTCCCCATCACTACTTTTGTCATCACAGGACAAAAGTTTCCTTACTATTACAAATCCAGATTATTTATACGCATTATCTGATTGACTGAATGTCTGATGAGTTAGAAATCAAAATCGAAAATAATTAATTGCAGCCGTAACAGTAATAAATACGAACTGAACAATTTGAGGGATACACAATGCTGAAGTTAGCACTGTTGCCTTGCAGCCATAAAGTGCTGGGTGTGAATCCCAGCCTGGATTTATTTTCTCCAATAGGTTTTCATAATATTCTCACTTATGTGAGGAGATTTCTCAGGGTTTTTCAGCTACCTCTCAGTCCAAAAACATGACTGTTGTGTTAATTTGTCCTTATGATTAACTGTGCATGGTTGTTTTGTACATGGGGCCCCAAATCATGTTTTGCCTATGGCCCCCAAATAATTTGTAGCCTGCTCTGTTACATACGTCTTAGTTGTCGACCAACTGCACTGCATGCAATTATAAGTTTAATAATGTTTAAATATTAAAATACCACTGATTTACAGACGGACTCAACTACTTAATGCTAACTTATCAGCAACCTACATGGAGAGAATGAACATTTCAGGCATCTGTTTATGTCCTCTAAGGAGTTGGCTTGATTAATCGATGCTAACACGCTAGGTCAACAGCTACCCTCAAAACCGAGATCTAGCCGAGGTTACGATACAACAACTGGGCATTCACAATACTCACGTTTGTCTATTCAAATCATCTCTTACACTTGAATAGATGTAGAAATGTTGAGAAATATGAAGTGTTTTCACGTGGACCTTAGCGGAAGAGCTACACTCAAACGTCACATTCCGGAATGTTCCACTGCGGTGTTTTCTGATGACTGATCGATAAAGTTTTTTTTTTTTTAATGAAATATGGTTAGATATTTGTCACGTAAGACTTTATAAGTCAATTAAGGCAAAAAATTCTAACTCCTAAAATGTTTTGTTCTTATTGGTAGTTGGCATAACAATATTCACGTCACCGTCTGCACACCCCTCTATTTTGCGGAAGTGGTTTAGTCCGCCCACATGGTTCCTGACCGAGCGCTGAGGAGTTTCATCCCTAAAGTAATTTCTTCAGCTTTCGGCTTTAATTCTTAAAATTACATCGATATAAATAACTGAGAAGGTTAAGGACAGCAATATGGCAACCACAGAAGCTCGTCCTTCTTCGAATAAGGAAGAATCTAAACTACATTTCCGAATGATAAATGAGCAACAAGTGGATGATATCTGCATTCACTTCTTCTACAAACCACACACCATCAGCCTTCTGACAGTTACCTTGCTCAGTCTGATGTACTTTGCCTTCACCAGGTAAACGACATTTATTTTTTGCTGTTAAAAGTTGTTTGCCAACCTTTTTTGTTAATGGGCGAAACCTGATTTTGACAGGGACGATGGAAATCAAGACAACAACATCCGTGTTGGTGTGTTAGTGGTTGTTTGTTTCTTCATGGTTGTCAGCGTACTGGCTTTTCCAAATGGTAAGCTACATTACAGCTTTGACAATAGTGGTGCAAGGGGCCAACTATTTGGTTCAAACTTTGATTCTTAAACCATCCAGAATTTCCTGTTCTTTTGCCTCCAAGGAGCCAGACTTTCTTGAAGCCTATTAAAGTGGTTTCATCAGACACTCAGCATTCCACATTATTACACCTACTGCCAAGAGCAACACTGGATTTTCAAGCTTTACATTGTTTAAACTCCTGACTTGTTATCTGATGTTTCTGTACATCGCTACTATGGTTACTAATGACTCAAGACTTTGACACAGTACTCTTATTTTTTTGTCAATAACTTCTTTTGAATCTGTCATGTAATACTTATTTATTTTTATTTACAGTTTAGAAAATTATATCTTATTAAGACTTAAAAAATAGTATGGAATATAATAGAAATAGTTTTGTTTGTTTGCCTGTCTGCTATATACAAAGTATCAGAAATGTCAGTAATGGGGGGCGGGAGGGGAAACCAAAATACTATTTTTTAAAAATATCAGATTTTAGTGTTTAATTTACTACTGTTTGATCAAATAGTGGATTCTTTTTTACATTTATGGCCAAAAAGACTATAATTTTCACAATTTAGGGCCTAATTAGTGCATTTTCTTTGTTAAACCGCTATTATTTACAGCACCTATAATATCTGTCTCATAAAAAGCACACATATTGAAATAACTGATGCTCTTGTTGCTAGGACCCTTTACAAGACCTCACCCTGCAATATGGAGAATGGTGTTTGGTGAGAGTCAGAATATTTTCTTCAGATACAAATCATTTTTATTTCTTGATTCTCACCAGATTCTCTTGTCTTTGATAGGTCTCAGTGTGCTCTACTTCCTGTTTCTTGTCTTTCTCCTCTTCCTCAATTGGGAGCAAGTGAAGACTCTGATGTATTGGGTGGATCCAAATCTGCGCTTTGCCAAACGGGAAGTTGACACAATGGTCAGTTCAGCTTACAACACCAACTTTTCATTTACAGATGAACAACCGGAGCAAAGATTTTAAAAAGAATACACGTAAAAGATTGTGGCATAATTTCCGAAAGGACAAATCGGATAAATATATCAGGATAATTAAATGAAATATTTCTCACTGATGGATGTAGGAGAGGGATTTGGTCAGTACCTGTTTGCTACATTCTGTTTGTTCTTCTTTAGGAATATGCTACAAACTGTTCTGACATAACATGGAATCGCATCATGAGCCAAGTGGACATCTTTGTATTCGCCCACTTCGCAGGATGGGCTATGAAGGCTATGCTGATGCGCAGCTACTTCCTCTGCTGGACAATCAGCATCACCTGGGAACTCACTGAGGTGACCTACATGACATGGCAACGACTGGCTTAATCTTGAGTTAAATGGCCATGAATGGGCTTTGTATCCGCATGGATGTTAAGTGCACGCGAAGATATGTTGTTTCTGATCAGAACATCACTTTAAAAAAAAAATCACTGACCCCTGATAAACACGTAAAAAGATAAGTAAGTAAATACTTTATGGTAGAAGTGTGATCGCACACTGGAAATTTGAGAAACAAATCCAACTTTAATTTGATTGTTTGTTTAGTGAGCAATGTTTTAAGTTAATAAATGTTTGCTTTCTTCAAGGTCACACTTAACAACCATGATGTTGCTATGTTTTTTGCAGCCTCCTTTTTGCCATTAGGACGGCCCTTTGTCTTTTCCTGTGAGATTTCACTAAGCCTAGAGCATGTGGAGTTCAACTCCACATGTTTGCTTTCCATCTTCATCACTGTACATGGCTTCAGCGTGATTCTGCAACCTTATTCACAGTTGTTTTAAACTTTCAAATCATTAAGAAAGATGGGTAGATAAGGTTTTAACAATTTCTTGAAGCTTTTGTGTACTCACTCTGCTCTCTGTCACTTTTCACAGCTCTTCTTCATGCACCTCCTGCCAAACTTTGCAGAGTGCTGGTGGGACCAGTTGATTCTGGATATCTTGTTGTGTAACGGAGGAGGAATCTGGCTGGGGATGACAGCCTGTCGTTCCCTGGAGATGAGGATTTATCGCTGGGCCAGCATCAAGTCAGTATTCATTTTATTTTTTCATATTATACAGTGTAGTAAGAGTAGATACTGAGTAGCTTAAACCATTTATGTCCAAAGTGTGGCCTGGGGTATTGTATGCTGCAGTTAAAGAATGGTACAAAGTTGGGTCGCTGTTACTGGTGGTTTCAGCTAAAATTGACAGAAAAATTAAAAAACTTCAGTTCCTACTACACAAAGTATTTAATAACCTTCCTCTCTCTTTCATACTACATATTGTAGTAAGAAGGGCCACAAATACGCAGACACTTTTACTCAAAAGTAGACTTTGGGACATGCATTCATAAACCTGGAAGTGTTTTCAATGTAAGAGGGACACATATCTCTGTCTTGTTATTAATGCTGGTTATTAAGCCACAAAAATGACCAAAACAAACAAACAAAAAAAAATACAGCCAACATTTGACCCCCCAAAATGGCAAAATGATATGCCTTTCTTTTAATGAGGTTTTAAAATCAGTGTCTTTTCGAGAACCGTACAAGTACAAAGCCGTTTACATTGATTTTCAGATGCATTTTATACACATGTCTACTTGGTTTTATCATTTCTGGTACATCTTTGAGGGGGTACAAACGAAATCACAATAAAATTATTTTTGCACTCTTATTAAATTTAGATTTTATGTCCTGCAAGCACTTTTATGTTGACCTCCATAGCAAGAAGTTCAGACGCCATTGGCTTAAAGAATCTTAATGTAACTGTTGATGCATGAATTTAGTAATATATTTAAACATCATTTATATTTCTGACTAAAAACATCTGCTATTATCCGTAGTCTTTCTAAAAGTACATTTGGGGATATTTTAAACTAATGGGACTTGTTTAAGCACCTTGAGGCTGTGAGTTATTATTACTACCGTCTTGTTTTTGTTCAGAAAAATCCACTCGACCACGGGGAAGATAAAGCGAGCCGTGCTTCAGTTTACACCGGCCAGCTGGACCTTTGTGCGCTGGCTTGATCCAAATTCCTCCTTCCAGAGACTGGCAGGAATCTACCTCTTTATGATCTTATGGCAGGTTTGTCTCCCTTCTGTTTTCTGCCAAAAACACCTGTAATGGTGTGAAAGTCTTTGATATCTGTGCTAACAGTACATTTCCTCACCTAAATGCATTCCTGAGAGCTCTATTAACAATAATCCTTTCTTTCATTTCTGTTTGCAGCTGACAGAGTTGAACGCGTTTTTCCTGAAGCACATCTTCGTCTTCCCGGTCTCTCACCCTTTCACCTGGTGTCGCATCGTGCTAATTGCAGTTATCACTGCGCCCACAGTGCGGTATGTTTAATCTTTGTGTGAAGAGGAGCGATTAATGATTAAAAATAACCCATTTTTGTGGTTAATCAAAAAAGTGTAAAGCTTGTTCTGGTGTGGCATAAACCTACACTGCAGAAGTAGCTTACGAATGTATGTTGTGGTTTTTTTGTGTGTTTTTTTCTTCTTCTTGTTTTGTATTTATTACGCCTGTTTATATTAATATAAGTCATGCTTTTGTTATTTACAAATGTCCTCCTTATCATTTTATAGGCAGTATTACGCATACCTGACAGACACTCAGTGTAAGCGGGTTGGTACGCAGTGCTGGGTATTTGGGTAAGTTTCTTTTTCATGTCGGCTTTTCGTTAATTTCCCTTGTGATCACAGCAAATTATTTTTTTCTCCAATTAAATTATATTCTGATGCTGACCGTTCCTCGCCTATTGGGTTCAAATTAACTTTTGCTGTTGTTGTTGTTGGTGTTGTTGTACGACCTTACACAAACACAAGATTTTAATTTATGTTGAGGGATATTTTTTGTTGTTGTCGTTCTAAACAAAATTCTCAGTACCATTATTTAAAATGAATATAAAATAATGGCAGCTGAAACATGTTTTGAATTCAGTCCTTTTTTTTTAATTTTTTATAGTTGATCAAAACATTTTAAAATGAGCTATTGGAGACTTCCCGATTTCCGGTCATGACACAAAGGCCTCTTATCCACTCCTCAAAATGGGAAAAACAAGGGACCATCCTATTAAAGTAAACCACTTGTGTGATCTTCACAAGTCAGAGAATGATTGAGATAATTACTACTTGTTACTACTGGTAATTTTTGTTTAATTTGCCACAATGAAGTGATGATGATAGTTATTTTAAGACTTATGTGCAGAATGTTTTTGTTCTTTTTACCATGGATATATTAACAGGGGAATGTGCTTAGATCAAGCTTTGGTTTTGGTTATAGTCATAAACTAAAAAGAAACAGAAACAGTCACTTATTACGAAAAAATTCAGAAATGTAGTTGGCATATTTTACTGTTCAAAACGATCTCACAAGTCTTCTTTAGGTTTCTTTAGTATTACTTTGCAGATGTAGAGCAGCTTTGAGAATTTAGACGTAACACATGCTGTTCTTTGCTCAATAAAAATTCATGACATTATGCCGTTATTGACCTCACCTTAAACACAAAGAAGCTCATGCCCTCAGTCTGAGCCAGTTGCTATAGCAACAGGACGAGGTCTCACCGTCGGCAGGAAATGCTTAGCAGTGCATTCCAGCTCAGAGCCGGAGGGGGTGGGAGAGGAACACAACAATCTGGTCTGTGGACTTTTACCACCAGGGTGAAGCGCTGTTGCAGTTGGAATGTGTTGCCAAAAGAGGGAGTAATTGTTTCATACAGTATAATGTTTATATTCAAGAACGCTATTTGTCTGATTGTATGTTTTTTTTTTTATGCAGGGCCATTGCATTCCTGGAAGCTCTCGTTTGTGTGAAATTTGGTATTGATTTGTTTTCCCAGACTGAAATTTGGTATGTGGCTCTCTGGTTCCTTTGCATGGTAAGAATGTAAATTTATCTACGTTTGTATATTTATGTTCAGTAGATCAGTAGATCCAGTCGTTAGAAATCTCTTTACTTTGAGCAGATCAGATTGAGATTAGGGTGAAATGGGATGTAGTTAATTTGTAGAAGGTTAGAAATCTGTCCCAGAGGAAACCACTGATGTCTGAAGATGAGACGTTTCTTTGTTGTTTTGGATGTTTTTGCAGAAATATTCCCCCTTTCAGATTTTTCACATTTTGCCACAGTACAACCAAAAATGTCAATGTTTTAATGGGATTTTACATGACAGATCAACACAGTTTAGTGTGTAATTTTGAGCAAGAATAAAAAAACGGATGCCTATGTTTTTTTTGTTTTTTTTTTTGTTTTTTTTTACAAATTAACCGCTGAACATTAAGTGCACCCTACCTCATACTTTAATAAAATTTATTCCACTTGGCCTTTTTATTCTTATTTTCTTCAGGCATTCATCACACTCCTGTGTCTGTACGGCATGGTTTGGTTTGAACAAAATAAGAGAAAGGTAAGATGTTGCCTTTTATGACTTTGCCTGCTTGTAACTCTCTACTCACACTGCAGTAGCTTTAATATGATGATTTTATTATACGATTACGATTTTTAGCTTGCTTGTTATTGTTTGATTATTTTTAGATGTCTTAATGATCTGTGAGATTGTTGTTTTGTTTATCAATATATAAAGATATTGGTTAAAGTTTTTGTGTTTTTATAGACATTTTTTTAACTGTTTAATTTGTGTGTTTAATGTTGCAAAGTGTCCCTGAGCGTTTTGGAAAACGCTGACAAATAAAATGCATTATTATTACTATTATTAAGTTTTTATTCCTTTAAATTAAAAAAGCCACCATGTCACTGGATTTGTTTTTGTTACCAGAGCACTTTTTTACAAGATGAGGACAGAGATGTTTCTAACTCGTGTTCCTCGAGCCTTGATGGAAGCACAGGTCAGTCCCATAACGCTGCTTTTTTTCACAGTTTCTCTGCAAAATATTTATTATTACTGTGTTGTTGTTTTTTTTTTCTCTGCAGAGCAGAGCGGTTCATTGGGACTTTCAGAGCCAACAAGACGGAGGAAGGGTCTTGCTATGAACAGAGTTGTGAGCAGCGAAGAGGAAAAGGAACAATGAACAACAAACATTAAAATATAGATTTTTTTATTTTTTGTTTTTTGAATGTCTGGTTTTATAAGTCACTGAAAACCAAAAAAAACTGTGGTAAAGATGCCAGTTAAAAATTCTAATATGTTTGAGAGCCAGAAACAAAATGTTTGTGGACCTGCGTGATTATAGTTTTGGATGTTAAAATATGAACAAAAAAACAACAACAGGATCCACTGGACTGTTCTACCATCAGCACGATGTTTCACAGCAGCATGCGTCTTAAATTTTGCACTCCTGTCCAATTTGCATTGTATAATATTTAACATTTTGTAAGATACTAAAGTTAGTCAAGTAGATTATTCTAGCAAAATGTTGTTTTTCTTTGCCAAACTGAATTTTGCACTTGTATTTGAGAGTTAATCAGGTTTTTAAGCGATTTTCTTCAATGGAAGCTGCACTTTTAAGTTTTTGTTTACTCACTACAGGTCAGACTAAGCTACTTTTACTAAAGCCAATAAGCTCAGTGTGTTTTATTGTGACTAACGTTGTACAATTTGTCAAAATGTGGTATCTTTGACATCTAAAAGAGCAGCAGAAGGTAACGGCTTGAATGGAGAAATGTATGTTGTTTATAACAAAAGGTAGGCCTTGAGTTGTTCACATTGTTAGTTTTTCATGTTGTAAAATGCATTTACTGCACAAAATGTCCAAAGCACTGACATACTTGAGCCCCTTGAACACTTATGTCGTCTTACAGTGAAATAACACTTTATGTAATAAAAATTGTATTGACAGATGCATTGTAAACATGATGCACCATGAGGTAATGTGAATGTTTCTATCCTGCTTTTTCTACACAGTTTAATGATCACGTGGAATAAATTTCTGTTTTTGTGAATCATGAAAATGTGAATCATGTATTGTTCTCACCATCCAACAGGTGTTTTTTGTTTTTTTTTACATTAAAGGATGTTCAGTTCATGTTTAGCTCTCCAGCATGAAATATCTGGCAGCATTTACAGTCAGATTCATAACTGCTGGTTTTATAATTTTGAAATTGAGACTAGGCTGCAGTACACTTGCACATTTTCATATTTTACTATACATGCATGTATAAATATAGCACCAGTTGCAGCAGTTTGGTCAAGCCACATTCAAATGCTACAGCTATTTTTATAGCTGATCTTTTTTTTTTTACTTTTGTTAAATGAGATTAGATTCTATTTATTCACTTAATAAATAGATAGAAAATTGTCATTGATATAAAACTTCACAACGGCCAACCAGAACCAAGCATTTTGTCATTTTTGGATTTTGAGGTTCATAATTGGTCTGACTACCTAGCATAAAAAGGACCAGATAGTCACATATACTGTATAAAAAGAAAGATAAAAACATTTTTATAGTTGATGTTAAAATGTACTAAGCTTAATGATTACTAACATGAGTGTTTTTTTTTTTCTTTAACTAAGCACATAAAAATCTGTAAATTAGATTTTTGATCTAATTTACAGTCAGTAAGAAACACTGGCTCTAATTTTGGAACATCACATTGCTTATAAATTCTGCCTTTAATTTAGGCCTGGACTTTAACCGGGTCGTTTTTAAGTATTGAACGTTGTAGGTCTCGCTGTAAGTTTAGTTTCGTTAGCCTCGGAAGGTTGAACCTCTTCCCCAATCTGAAGTCTACAGCAAACTTTAACAAGTTTTCTTCCAGGTTTGTCCAATCATCAGACTACTGGAGATAAGCACCAGCCAACTCGTGACTCTGCAAGGAAGAGCCGATTTAGATAGTGGATGGGTGGATGGATTCTTCCCATAATTCTAACATGCTTATCTGCTGAATAAATAACAGAGAAGACGTCATGGTATGAAGGCAAATTCTTTTCAATGTTTTCATTTGTTATTTCATTCATTTGCTTGTAGCTGTTATCAAAAGCTGTATCAAAGTGAACGCTGCCTGAATAGGCATTTTTTAAAAACTTTTGTTAAATGAGCTTAGATTCTATTTATTCACTTAATGATTTGTGGATGTGGTTCTGAATTTTTTTTAAATGTTTTTGTCATTTTCAGATGTGGCTAATAATTAGATACATTCACTGAGATGCATCTACATGAGTAACTTTTATAGAAAAAAAATACATTTAGGAGTGCTTTTACAACACCAGACTTGTTACTTTATTTGAATTGTGTTGATATGAAGTATCGCTACTGGAGTAAAATTTCTGGATTTTCTTCCCACTGAGAGCAACTTTACTCAATTAAGGACAAACATTTTAACCAAAAATGCTTGACCAGTGATTTACAAGCACCTAGAGTTTTTCTTAAAGTGAGACTTCTTGTTATTCAAATATTTTCATTGCAGAACCTGTTGTGCCAGTTGGAGGGTCAAGTAAAACATGCAGAAAAAAGTATCTATAATCACTGCACATATCTTACTGTGGTCTAAAAACCAACTGTAACATAAATTTTATACTGAAAAAATAGCACAAATATTTTATTTCCTTCCATTATCAGGTTTAGTTGTTTTTCATTCTAGTATTTAAAACACCAAAATTTGCAAATAAGTATATTTTCTGTCTCTCTGATGACATCATTATAAAATATTAAATCAGCTGTATCGATCATTTAGCACTCAGAAAGCCTTTTTTGAAAATACTTTATTACTCTTACTTGAATAAAAATAAGTTGTAGAGCTACTCTTTCTGGAGTACATTTTTTATGTACTCTTCTCACCTCTGGTTAACCCAGTTGTGGTGAGGCAAATATGGAAATCCTTTGTTAGGTTAAGGCACTTCATTTCCCACAATTCCCCTGCAGGTGGCCGCTGTCCTGGATGACAGCTATCCGGCGCCGAAACATCGATAGACAGTCAGACGAAAGAGCCATGGCGGCCACGGGTGGAGGGAAAATCAGAAGCAGGAGATATCACATCGCTTCTAAACCTTACGCCAAGAGTAAACAGGTAAATTAAATAAAAGTTCTCAAGTAAGATACCCATGTGAAGTACATCGCAGTAATCGCGTTGCCACCGTTCTTCGGGATGTGTTATTGTTTTCTTGGAGACATTTTATGGCCTGCTGTTAGCGCTCATGGCCTCCACGCGCTGCTAGCACGTTTAGGAAATGCTAACGAACTAGCTTGAGGTTAGCAGCAGCAGCAGGCGCTGACAGGTCAAACCACGGGACTGTGTCGCTTTGACAAGTTAAACATTGCATTTGTTAATTTTACTAATATACGTCACGCATGACATGTTGAGGGAAATTACCCCAAATCGGTGTTTAACTTTACAATTGTTTACGAAGTTTGGATAAAGCAAGGAAGTGGAATCTGAAGTATTAGCCTATACAGCTAACTTGAGTTAGCACCTATGAACGCCGCATTGTTATATTTGGTTCTTTTTAATGTAGCCTTAACATCTGACAAAACTGTGTCGCTGGTCATAATACTTACCTGTGACCAGGCGCAATGATTTTCAATACATATGCTTTGTACAAAGAGTGCGAAAATATTTCGGACATTAGCATCTGTTAGCCAAACCTCAGCCAGTTTAATTGCGCAGAGAAAGCTCTGGCTGATTGGGGACCCACATGTTTGTCTCCCGGATCAATTGGCGCCCAGACACCGCAGTCATTTCGTGGGTAATTCGTGATGTTGGCAATTGTAATTGCAGAATATACCTATTTAATGAAAGGCAGAAAATTTCCAAATGTTTTGCCGGGTTGTCGGTTCGAAAACCCTGCCCTGCCTTATGAATATTGGACAACCTACTTTTATTTATCAAGTTCTATGTGATGTCACAATAGTCCACTAAATATGTGCTATTGTAACTCGTTAAAGAATGTGCACATAAGTCAGTAGTCATCTTTTCATTAAGTGTTAATAATCTAAACATATTTCAGAGTTGTCAAAAATATTTGACATCGCTTGAAATTTGATTAAAACAATATTATCAGCATCTGTAATAGCATTTTAACAGATTAAATTCTGGATAATTTGAAAGATTGACATGAATGAAAAGACGTAACCAAAGTACTTAATTAAAAATAAAATGTGTATTCCAGTGAAAACCCAAAGAAACATTTATAAATGACATTTGATTTGTTACTGTACAAATTGTTGTCATCAAAAGATTCCATCTTGAAACAAAAGCACATCACCAGATTTCACATCAGATGAAATCTGGTATACAGACACTTTAAAACATAAACTAAATGATTTGAATGATTAAAAAATATTTTCATCTTTTGGTGACTCAAGCATTTTTTTTTTGTCCCATTAAAACTTCAACAATAAATTCTTGGTTCTGTCATTACTAGAAATGGGGAAAAAAACAATGACAAATTAAATTCTGAGTGTTTACAAAGTGATCAAATATCCTGTAATTGCACCTATCAGTGGTAAATAAAATTTTATGGGGAGATTATGCAGCCAGTAGTATAAATTAAATTTGAGACACAAACAGAAGCTGCGGCTCACAGATAGTAACATACCTGCTATTTGTTAAAACTGCACTCATTACCCTTCATTCATTAACATCCTGTTTACAATAGTCATGTCTGTCTCAAGTCATAAAACAGTGATTTTAATGATACTTAGCAATAAACAGATGTGGAAATCTTCCAGATCAAGAGAAAGATTCACTTATAGACATTAAATCTAAAACAATTGTGCTTGATAGAAATCTGAACCTTCTTCACTCTGTTACAACATCTAGATGAGAGTGTTGATGCTATCGTGTGTGTGTGTGTGTGTGTGTGTGTGTGTGTGTGCTCACCGGTCAGGTTTTTTTTTTTAAATTTTCTGATCAGAAACTGAAAGTCAACAGCTGGTATTTTTAGAAATTGAAATGTGTGAAAAGCTTAGTTTGCGTCGTCAGGAGTTTTCAGTTCTGTCTGTTGGATCATATTCATGTATTAACAAACTTCTCTCACTGTTCTGCTTTTTATTCATCAGTTTTTTTTTTCTTATTCTGTTACCAGATAGTGAAAAACCTTACCTGCTGTTATTTACTCTTCCTTTTGCTCACTATGTTTAACACTGGTTTTTGGTTTCCCTAATAAAGTTTGCATGTTTTAAATGTGTCTAAAATTAACATTGAGGTATTGAACTTGAAAATGTACTGAAGTGCATGAAATATTTGCATCAAGACAAAAGCTGAAATTATAAAATTGTCGTTGAGACAGACAATTTTAGGCCTGTCACGATAACACATTTTGCTGGACGATAAATTGTCCCAGAACTTATTGCGACAAACAATAACATAAACAATGTCCACATTGTTTTTTGGGGCATTTTCAGGTAATAAAAAGTAACAATGGCATAAAAGTGCAAGAATACATTCTCAAAGATTGATAAACTTTAAATTCTAATGAACGTTTAAACACTGGAACTGGAAGACATCTGGAATATCCAAAATAAATAAAGACAACAACAAATAAAATGAGTTATGAAGTCTCTGTAAACCAAATTACCTTTCAAAAAAGGGACAGTTGAGACTAAAACACCAGATTGAAGACTCTTATTCAGTTTTTGGTAAAAAGAGAAAAATGATAAATCAAGTAAATGAAAATTATTGACTTTCTTTTCATTTGTCATGCGATTAATTTTTTTTTTTATTGTGACAGGCCTATTGAGACATCCTAAATCGTTGTTCCAGTTTCCAAATGGCGTCATCTTTGGTTGAAACATTACATTTTTGTTTGAACATGTTGTTATGTGGCTGCATAAAAGATAAGCCACAAAACATTTATAAAAAAGAGAGATGCACCAATATCGAAATCCAATATTAACATTGTTGCTATGGCTATATTTACCAACAGTACACATATATTTCCCTGCCCACTGTGAAAAACATCCCATAATGATGTTTTCCACATATTTCAAACTAGTTGCACTTGACCAGTTAAAGATGTGTGATTTTCATAATGTGGGAAGTTCAGAACCCACAGGTGTACGTCATAGATAAGCATGGAGGAAGAGGCTCATGTGGTTCTTATCAAGTGCTAAAACCTTCTATGTGTGTAATAACTGCATAACGAGATGCGCTGGGCATCTATGACGGCTCATTAAATGCTTCCCTTCAAGAAAAGTGAAGGATCCTGCACACGACTAGCAGCTGGTTATGACTTGTTTACTACAGGTTTATATAGAGGTTTTACTAAGTTTCCATTTCAGAGCTATTAAAGTTTTCCGTCGTGTCGCTCGTGTAGTTTAAAATCTTTTAAATGTGATGCTGGAAAACTACCAGAGTTTTCTCTGAATGTTTGAAGCTTAGCGTAACGCTGCACTGCCCCTCCCTCACATGCTGCTGATTCCACCTACGTTTTTCACGGTAATGCATCTGCAATAATCAATGTGATGCACACTTTTAGTAGCAGTTTTTAGTTGCTTATCTGTCTTAAATAAGTGATCACCATGTTATATGTCTCTTAGCTCTTTAATGCAGTTTTGCATATTAGGCATGGATGTTTTTTTTCCATCTATGGCATTCTCACACCGGCTCATCTCTAATAGGAGCTACAGAAAGAAGCCAAAGTATTTCTGCAGTTTGGGCTTCAGCCTGAATGACTAGACAAAGCTGCTGAATATTTTAGAAAGCTTAGCTCTCAGATACATAATTAGTATTCTTCTGATGGGATACACTTCATTTCTGGTTGTATTTGTCCTGTAGTGTTGCCTTCACTTCTCCAAATGTGTCTCATTCAGTGGAAAAAAATGTTGTCTTGTGTATTTTGCTTACCAGCCCAGTGCCTGAATGTCTTAATGTTGGAAATGCTACTTTTAGATTTGCACCAGATTGAAGTGTTGACTAATGATCAGTTAATCCAGAAGTGTGTCTCAGTGTTGTGCAGATCAGTCTCAATACTTCAGGGTTTTTTGGGAACAGGGGAACTGACACAGAGCCTGACCCAGTTTTCGTCTTACTGAGATTTTTTTTGGTTTGTTTTGCACAATGATTGTTAAATGGGGCCTCTTTGCAAATGGGGGACTTTAGATTAATAAGAAATGCAGTTTTTTGCAAATCAAAAATTATAAAGAAGAACATTATTTAGAATGATTAATCTGGGCATTTATTGCAGACCTAAGATCTGACTTATAGGCATCAGTAATTTTGCCTATTCGAAATGTTAGAAGCTGAAAGTCAAATTTAAAAGATTGGAGTTTGCATTGTGAATTCATAAAAGCATACAATATTAAGTGATTATTTTATTAAAGGCATGAGTAATATACCAGAGGTAATACTTTTAAGTTTTTCCTCTGCACCTTAAAAAAAACCCATCTGATTAATCCATTAAACGTTAGAACTTTTAATCTTGCCAGTTTTTTTTTTTTTTTCCTTTTCAACAATTAAATGAGTTTTTAAGAGTATTTTCCTGTCATGTTTCTTCTTGTAGCAGTCGGGCCTCATCAGTCGAGTGACGGACACGGTGAAGAGCATCGTTCCTTCCTGGCTGCAGAAATACTTCAAGAATGGAGACACTCCTGCAGGACAGACAGGACAAGGGACGGAGCAGAACTGTCAACCATCACCTCCTCCTCCTACTCCTCCTAATGGTAATGAAGAGGGACCTCCTCCCATTGATGGGCGCGACTCCCCAGAGCCAAGCACCAGTAATACAGGCAAGGGGCTGTTCTAGTCTCCTACATTACATTAATTTTGTCTGGAAAGGTTATTATTTATTTTAAAGCTCATTTATGGTTTCTGCTTCCTTTGCAGAACCCTCGACCAGCCGAGCATCCCTGAACTTTCAGGAGTATGTGCTTTCTCGGCCTCCGCTGAGTCGTTCTCACCTCCACTTTACCTCGCTGGATGCTTCCTCCCCTACAATGGGGGCCTCCAGCAGCCTCTTCTCTCCACCCTCCACTTCTTCAGCCCCAGGCCCCTTCTCCACAGGCTTCTCTTTGGTCAAAGAAATCAAGGACAGCCTCTCGCAACACGAAGACGATAACATCTCCACCACGAGTGGGTTCTCCTCCCGTGCATCCGACAAGGGTAGGACTCGGAATATTTAGGGACTTTTTAGAAACATCTCTGTGAATCTCAAGATAATCCTCAGGCTATGTTTCGTTTTTCAGATGTCCCAACTTCAAAAACCGCATCACTTCCTCAGCTTTGGTCCCCAGAAATGGACAGGACACACTCTGGACCTCAGCAGTCTCAGTCCAGTCTCAAAAAGCCTTCTTTCAACCTGTCTGTGTTTGGAAACTCCTCCAATGTAAGCGATCTACATCCTGGCTTTGGATCGAGGAAGTTGACCTAAAAGCATTTTATATATTACATAAAATATCAATGTAAATATAAGGAGAATCTGATCATTGTTTCA
Source organism: Poecilia mexicana (assembly GCF_051168715.1). Lineage (NCBI taxonomy): Eukaryota > Metazoa > Chordata > Actinopteri > Cyprinodontiformes > Poeciliidae > Poecilia > Poecilia mexicana. Next base: position 13,780,774 of record NW_028263380.1, on the reverse strand, counting down.
ACCACATATGTACAGAAAAATCATTGATATATACAGTTTTACTACCTCTGGAGGCCAGGTAAACCCTGGACAGATCACTAGTCCAACACTAGATGACACAAACCACCAACCACACACACGCAAACCTGAGGATATTTAGAAATTTCAACACCAGTTCATTAGAATTCAAAGTTTATTGATCTTATCACCTTTGTAATACCTGAAAATGGTCTCAAAACAACAATATTATCATTTATTGCCTTAACTTCTGGGACAATTCATCATCCAGGCCTATTCATGTCTTCTTCAGAGGTTTTCATGTCGTTTCCTTCAGTGTTTCTTGGTGCAGCGCCACCACAGGCCAGGAGGTAAACAGGTTTTTCGGAGGGTTTGGATGGTTTGACAGTGCAGAGTGAAAGTGAACCGCACCGACTGAAAATGTAACAAATGAAGTTTAACATTCAGAAATGTTCTCCATTAAGTCTGACTTCCAGCATTTTTGTGAAGAGGAATGGGTAAAGGCTAGTAAAGACATAACCATAAAGGATTGTTGCTGTAGATGTAATGTATGGTTATGAGTGATTATGATAGACCACGCCCAATTTGCAGGGTTTCCCCAGAAAACCATCTAGTCCCGGTGGTTATGCAATTGGCAGTCATTCATCCAGCGGCTCGTCGTGTTTTTGAGTTAAAAAATGTTTAAAGTTGACAGGAAATTTGAAAATATCACTTGATAATTATGTGTTATTGGAAGATTAATATCTGAACACCACCTATAAAGTCTTCAAAAATGCAAACATTTAAAAAAAAAAAAAAAGAGCAATGCTAAGCCTGGTGGGGGCACAAGTAAAGCCTGGTGGCCCTCCAGGCTTATAATGCACTGCTGGTAATGAATTTGTGACATTTTGACAAAATGCGATGAAGTTTATGGGATAATAATAGCTTTTGAATGTTTATATGGCAAAGTTGCTCTTTAGTGATGATTTGTAATCCTGTTACATCGATATAGTTTCATAATCAACCATATCGAAAACCGATTTTTTTAATACAGTGTTGGATTTGTTTGCAGTTAAATTTGGTTGTTTTGTTACCAAAACGACTCCAGATTAAAAAATTAAAAATGTAAAGGTTTCCGCCACAACTCTTATGTTTTATTCAATCTCTCCTTTTAGTCGACGTTAAACAGCACACTGCTGAACTCTAGCCAGCTCGGAGATTCACCTTTCTACCCTGGGAAAACCACGTACGGAGGAGCAGCTGCAGTCAGGAGCTCCCGCGGTCGTCCTGGCACTCCTTATCAGGTGATCTTTTAAAGCTGGTGCCAGTGTTTACTTTTAAAAACGGATGAGTGGCGTCTCATCAGAGCTCAATCATATTCATTATACGTATGGCGTCCTAGCTGTTCAGGATTAACTTGTGATTGAACTTGGATTAGAGATTTAAAGCGGCCCATTTGATTCGTAGGCGCCAGTGAGAAGACAGATCAAGGCCAAGCCCGCCGGCGCTCAGCCCTGCGGCGTGACCAGCGCCACCGCCAGGCGCATCCTGCAGTCTTTGGAGCGCATGTCGAGCCCACTGGCTGTGAGTACACACAGATGCTTCGAGGCCAAATTTAGATTTACAAATATCTATTTTCGTAGCGGTTGTACTTGATGACAGACTTTAATCATCTGAAGTAATAAAAATGTGTTTATTTTTCCCCCATCAACAGGATGCAAAGAGAATCCCAGCACCCACAGCAGGCTCGCCCACTCGTTCTCCAGTAAGTCTCCAGCTCATTATATCATGAATCGTCTGTTCAGAGTCACTTTTTGATGTATTTTAACTCTCATTACAGTCGATGGACGTCTTAAACCAAGACGGTCCCCGTCACCAGGCGAAGAAGAAACGGGTTAGTTAAATTTATGTATTTTAATTTGTGATCCACTAATATGAAAGTTATGTTGCAATAAATAAATGACAGAGTAACTACAAAGGAATTAATGGAGACATGAAGTTAGCCGATTGTTTTCTGACTGGGGAAAAACTGCGTGTCCACGAGCGGTTTAATCCAATCGGTAACATTTAGCCTTTTAGCTAACGCTTATAAACAGGCGATTATTGTCTGCCGCTGCCTGTTGGAGCCCCAAACAGCCATGAACACGCCTCCATCCAGCTGTTCTTCACCAAGTGTAGTCTACTGTGTGTGTAGACGTTTGTGAGCTGGTCTAATGCATCGGTGCCTGGTTCGGTTTGCTTTCCGTCCAGCATTCCCAGCTGTCACAGCTGTTATTGTATTTGAAGGATGAAACAATGTTTTACTGAAGCTCTCAAGGCTCATCCCAACCATAGGTTGGTAGTCTTCCCCTCTTTTGTAAATTATGGCAGCAATGACACTTTTTCCTGAATTAATCGAGGTTATATTAAGTAAACTTGACACTCGCTCCTTAATTAGCTTGAAGGTAAACTCATTTGCTCAGGAATAGCTTCCTTAAATTACATCCTGATCGTCATAAATCTGAGTGAAACTTCTCGCTCATGAATTAGATAATGTATGCCGAGGTAAATTAACCTTGCCAGATGGGATTATGCTAAAGCAGAGTTGAATAGCTTCATTGCGGTGCTATAAATTGTTTTTATTAAACGTTTAGGTCTGTGCCATATTGAATACAGATCAGAGAAGGCGCTTCTGGCTCACGGTTTGGTTATTTATCTCCTCTGTGTTCTGCTGCCTTTTCCCCAGATGGACTCAAACCTCCCTCCAGTGCAGAAACTCGTGGTTCCAGCTCCAGCTTCTGTTTCAGGAAATCGATCCGTGTCTTTCAGGCCGACTTTGACGCCTGGAGGACTCACCCGAGCCCTGGACAGGACGCCAAGGGAAAAGACGGTACATTATGGCTCAGAGCGATGTTGTTGAACTTCAACAGAACGTAAATTCTGTCACAATAGAACAACAGGCAGGGAAAATAGGAAATTTGATCTCCGTGTTTTTGTGATCTGGATAAGTATTGAAAAAAGACATGGAGAAATATGTATATTCCCAGATTTTATCCCCTATCCCATTTTCTGAACGTGTCCTTCCTTCTTTGCTTCCTTCTTAAATTGTGTAGATTCTACCCTCCTTGTTTTGTCATTCACTCCTTCCTTTATTGAGTAAATCCTATCCTCGTTTTTGTCTTCCTTTTTCCGTTTGTCCTTTTTTCACTCATCTTTCCTTTGTGTATTTTGCCCTTTCATTTGCCCTTTTTCCCTCATCTCCTATTTTACTTCCTTATTTCATACCTTACTTATCTTATAGCTTTCTTTTAGCGTTTTGACTGAAAGCTATAAGAAATAATAAATATGAACAGTTCATGTAACAACTAAAGGAAATCAAGGAGCAGTAAGAAGTATAAACTATCTGCCCCCTTTTCACATAAAAAATGTATTTAACTCAGAACACTATTACTGACATATTTCAAATACATAACAAAACATCGGCTTATTCAATACTGTAATGATTCGTCATAATAATTTTAAAATTTCTTTTAAATACAGAAAGAGATTTAGATTGTTTTATCTCTCTGTCAAGATTGCTCCATAAACTCTAACCTTTTTTTTAAATGTATCTGTCCATCGTCTTCCTTCCTACCTTTTCTCTCTTTTTATTCTCACCTCGTTTCAATTTATCCTCCTTTCTTGCATCTCCCGTATTTACTTTTGTCTTCCCTTTCTTGTGTCCTTCTTTGTTCCTCTTCTTTCCTTCCTGTGTTGTTTTCGTGTAACGATTGTTTTGAAACCCTGGACATGACATGCAGTCTTTTGAAACAGACTTTGCTCATCTTTTCTTCCCTTTAGCCCACAAGACAATCACCACAGCTACCTGAAGCAACCCCAGGTCCATCTCAAAGGTAAACGCAGAATGATAAAAAAAAAACAAAAACACATTTAGGTCAATAAATATCAAGCTGCAATTATGTAGTTTTTCCTCATACAAAATGTATTACAGTTGCTTATTCAAATCACAGCATTTCTAATAACAGACATCTATGTCACTGTATGTTTAACATAAATTATGTTTTATCTGCCGTCAAGCACAAGGAGTTTCAGTGACCCGGTCTACCCTCTGTCCAGCACCCCTGCAGCCAGCAGCCTGAGCTCTGGAGGGGGCAAAATCAGGAGAGAAAGGACCACAGCACGACCTTCCTCCAAACACACTGAAGAAGATGAGGTTAATTAGTAATTTAAAAAATGGTGTTTTATTATCCGGGGCTGTGAATTCAGGTTCTGTTTACACATTTATGAATGTTTGCTTTCTGTCTGCAGGTGGCTGAAGCACCGGTCCTTCCAAGCATTTCACTACCAATCAACAAATCATCTTTGCCTACGTTCAGCTTCTCTCCATCTTTACCACCTGCCACCTCTGTCAGCTCCGCCCCCAGCTTCACATCCACTACCCCTGCGAAGGAGACGCTCACAAACAAGGTTGGTTTTTGCGTCCGCCGCCTCCTTCTGCTGTGCTGATCCTTGGAAGTGTTGCAGAAAACAGTCATGTTGTGTTTTCTGCCCGCAGGATCCACCAAAGGCCTCCACACCGCCCTGTGCACCTTTCACATTTTCCTCTCCTATTGTCAAGGCAACTGCAGCCAGCCCACCTTCTTACTCCCCTGCTGTGAGTTATTTCATCTCTTTAGATGCCGTTTCATACGTTTCTACTCTTGCCTGTGTAGGGGTGATGTAAGCACGTATACATTTTCTCTTTCTTTGTAGGTTGGTTTCACCTTCAGTGCACCTGTAGTAAAGCTGGCGCCGTCCATGTCAAACGGAAAGCTGACGGCGCCCACAGCAACAGCTGGTAAGGAGCTTTTCCTCGTCTTTCTGAGGCATTTTTATAAGTTGGAGTGTCATTAAAAATCATAAAACGAGGTGAGCCATCTGGCGTGTTTTCCTGTTTCACAGTGAAACCTATAGCAAGCAAGAGCACAGAGGAATTTGAAGGACCTTTCAAACCGGCCAAGACCTTGAAGCAGGGCAGCGTACTGGATCTTCTCAAGTCACCTGGTGGGAATTTGTTCACTTATTTATAAAACTCGATGATAATTCGATCTTATTGAGTAATCAGATTTTCTGATTTTGAAGATGAAGTTTTGGGAAAATCCGGATTTTCTTTCTCTAATGCGCTTCTTGGGTTTCCATAGTTCAGAGTGATGTTAGCTCAGCCAAGCATCTTGTCTGACAACGAATTCAATGTCGAATTCAGGTCACCTCACAGAAGGAATGATTGAAATAAAAGCTTTCTGAAGAGGTTTTTTCCCCATCATTTTGAAACATCTGATTTTGTAGAAGAAACAAGTGAGGGGAAACATCAATTAATTGCGTATTTATTTTAAATAGATACATGCTTTAATGAGAAACTCACCTGGTGGTTAATTTTTAAAGTTTTATTATTATTCCTTCCAGGTTTTGCTTCTCCTGTTGTTCAAAACTCTCCTGGCACCAACACCGCCTCCCAGCAGCCACCTGCCCAACCCACAACCACTCCTTCGCCTGGCACAAGCTTCTCCTCTTCGCTACCTTCGCCATCAGGGTTTGGTGGACTGTCCGGTACCTCGGCGGGCTGGAGCTGTGACGTGTGTCTGGTTGAGAACAAGCAATCGGAAGTAAAGTGCGTTTGCTGTCGGGCCCCAAAGCCGAACTCCTCACCAAAATCGGCGGAGAGCAAAAAAACTCCTGCCCAGAGCAGCAGCACAAGCACCGCCTCTGCCTCCACGACGACAGGATTCAGCCCGATCTTCTCCAAGCCTGCAGGAACCTGGGAGTGCGACACGTGTCTGGTCTCGAACAAACCCGACGCAGTGAAGTGTGTTGCCTGCGAAACAGCCAAACCCGGGACTGGACTCAAACCGTCGCTCACTTTCCCCCCCAACTTCTCAGCTGCTAAGACTGCATCCACACCCTCAGACCCAGTTTCCACAGGGATCAGTGGGTTTGGAGACAAGTTCAAAAAACCAGAGGGTGCGTGGGATTGTGAAACATGTTTGGTACAAAACAAGGCTGAGGACACAAAGTGTGTGGCCTGCATGGCTTCTAAACCAGGTACTAGTCACAGCATGACTGTCGTGCTTCTCGTGCATTTATCTTTCTCTTGGCATTGGGCTGTTTTGATAAGCAGTGTTTCTATTTAAACCAACCAACAGGAGCTTCGGCAGCTGTATCTTCAGCAGCCAGCAGTGCCCCAACGTTTGCTCTGTTAGAGCAGTTCAAGAAACCAGAAGGATCATGGGAATGTGACACCTGCATGGTTCAGAACAAAGCTGCTGATGTTAAATGTGTTGCTTGTCAGACAACCAAACCAGGAGCTACAGTGGAACCCAAAGGTAAAGGCAAGATGTTTTATCGTTGAATGTTTAATATCTAAAAAGTCACACGAAGCTAATGCTGCACACAATGTACACTCAGCCCCTCTCATTCATTTGGTTCATACACGTAGAAACAAAAACATGTAGAAATTGGTTATTTACCAAATAGAGACGTCTACAGAGGTTTTGTTCTGACAGGATATGCAGTCGGTGAAATGTGTTTTCTTACTTGAGAACCGTGTTCACAAACACCATCTTAGTGCAGCGTTGGCAACGATGACAAGAACATTATTTTGTTGACGCCCCTTTTTTCGTGACGATGACAAAAAAAAAAAAAACATGGGGACAAAATATGACAAGATGTCTGAGAGTTGTTATTGACGAGACAATAGGTGAAAATGTTAGTGAGCGGTTTGCCAGAAATCCAAAATGTAAGATATTTCTGCCCACTGTGTTTGTAATCTGTGAGTGAAAAGCTGAAGCTTATCAGTGATGCGGTTCATCTATGAAATTCCACATAATTTCTGACACACACAGGCACTAACTAAATGTTTTATGGTGTCCAGAAGACAATCAGATCTGACCAGACTGAAATCTCGTTATCTAAGATTGATTTTGTGCAAAAATAAATTAATGAAGATGTTTTGTTCAACCCGTAGACCCACCCTAACCTCTTCAAAGAAGAGGTTAGGGTGGCCTAAAAGGTCATCTTGAAACGTAACTCAGGGTTTTCCCCCCCAAAAAAACCTGCTAAGCCCAGTGGTAGGGGCGCTGGGACAGTCATCCAGCGACCTGTCTTGTTTTTAATTTAAAAAAATGTTTAAAGTTGACAGGAAATTTGAAAAACATAAATCAAACCCAAACAGCAACTATAAAGTCTTAGAAAAGGCAAATGTAAAAATAAATAAACAACACTTAGTCTGGTGGGGTCACAAGTAAAGCCTGGTGGCCCGCCAGGCTTGTAATACACAGAGGTAGCTGAAGCATGGGAAATGCCAGGGGGACTCGCTACAGACAGTTGCTCACTGCAGTTGTTGTTGTCACGGTTGCCTAGAGACAGACAACGCACATGGTGCCGCTCTTGTTGGCTGCGTCTTTTTTAATTGTCCAGCCGGAATCTCGCCACATCCTGGAAGCGAAAACCGTAGCAAAAATACAGACGTGAGTAGGAAGACGCACGTCCCTGACTGCACAGCATCAGTGAGGATGAATACAAGGAAAGTTTGAAAATGAGTGAAATCAGGCAGGAAAGCAACACTGCAGACACACAGAGCTCAGAAGCCCAGAACATCAGAATCACTGATGTTCCAAAATCATCTCCTGGTTCTGATATGGTGAAACGTTATGTTATGATTCGTTATTGTGGTTTGTCTTGCATGTTGAGTTTAGATGATCACTGATGCATCAGTATTAGTCAGTCTCATTTTTAATAGGCTGTTACATGTTTGGTGTTTATTTTTGAAAAAGAAAAGAAAAGATGATTAATTCAAGTGAATTGATTAAAAATGATTTATAATTTACATATAATATTTTGTTGACTAAATGGATTGCATATTCAGTTATATAAAATTTCATTATACTTAGTCGACCAAAACTAGACTAAAACAATTCTGAAAACTAAATTATGGCTAAAACTAAATGACTTTTTAGTCAAAAGGCTAAAAATGAATTAAATTTTGCTGTCAGTTTATTCCACTTCCACAAAAAATATTTTCAAAAAGTAGATTTTATTCCAATCATCCCCGAGTTGTACGACGGATTATTAGTAATTATTAGGATTATTATTGGGCATCTAGAAAGCTTTAGTTACAAGAATATTAGCAGAATACAGCACAATTTTATCAGATGGCCCTAAAATTGCGAGAAAATCATCTTAATGAGCTAAAATCTCTGATTCTTTCTTCCAAATAAACTGCTGTTTGTACAAATGCTTCAAAGTCCTGCTACTGATAATAATTTGAGTATTTCCTTATAGCAGAATATAACATCACAAGATTATCAACATTCCTCATTTAAATTTTTTGATTTGTTGTACTTCATTCTCCTGATATTACAACTTTATTCTGGTGATATTAAAGCTTTACTTTTGCATTATTTCGACTTTATTGTTGTATTGCTACGACTATATTCTTGTTATGCTATGAATACAGTATAATTGAAAAAAATAAACTAAATAAATAAAAATAAATTTGTTGTCAAGCCCTAATAGTAACTGTTCACTTTGAGGTTTTTTTAATTTTTCAAGACGCCTTGTGGACGTAGAATATCCTAAACCTGACATTATTCTCCGTTTCTCCTCAGCCTTTGGGTCTTTTGGCTCCTCCGCTACTGGAGCTTCTGGGACCTCCACTTTTGGCTCTTCTACCTCTAATCCTGGGGGTTTTAAGTTCGGCACGTCGGACAGCACAGCCGGATCCGGAGGTTTCAAGTTTGGAACTACAGACTCGTCTTCGTCGTCGTCAGGTGGTTTCAAATTTGGCGCCTCCTTCGGAGGCTCCTCCTCGGAGTCATCCTCTAAAGACACTACTGCCTCTTCAGGGTTTAAATTCGGTGGCCCCTCTGAGGGCTTCAGATTCGGAGCCGCTTCCAACGATGACAAGTCGGACCAGCCGGCGGTGGGCGCTGGGTTGAAGTTTGGAGGCAGCAGCGAAGTAGCTTTTGGAAGTGGGTCATCCAGCACAGAAAGTAACTCTTCTTCTAAAAGCGGATTCACGTTTGGACTGACTAAACCGGCGGATAAAACGCCAGAAACCGCCACCACGTCTTCATCCTCTATTACCTTGACTCCTCTCACTTCTTCACAAGGAAATAGTGACAAAGCAGGATCCTCAAATGACACCACATCCACCACCACAGCCACCGCTAAGGGGTCTGTTTTTGGGAGGCTAGGCGATCCAAATGTGGCATCCGGCACGCCGCAGGTGAGCTCTGCATTCGGATCTTTACAGGCAGGTAAGGAGCCGGCGGCTCCAACGTTTGCCTTCGGAAAGCCAGAGGAGAAGAAGGAGGCGGCTCTGTCGACCTTTCTCTTTGGCGCTGTGAAAAAGGAACCGGAAGCTGCTGCAGCTGCTGCTGCAGCTGCTCCCTCGGGAGGCGGCTTCTCCTTCAGCAAGCCGAGTGCGCCAACAGATCAGCCGCCGCCGCCGGCTTTCACGTTTGGCAAACAGGCAGAAAAAAGTGAGACGTCGACTTCAGAAGCCTCAAAGCCGTCTTTCAGCTTTGGACAAACTGCTGCAGGTATTAATATTTAGCTTTTTTTCATATCGAATTGTCAGAATGGTTTGGTTTGTATTGTCTGTTACTGGAAAAAAAAAAAGTAATTCTGTGATTATAAGTCGTTATATTCGTGATTTTCTGACTGAGACTCGCTTGGAACCATTTTAGGACAGTTAAAAGGTATAATGGTGAATTTTAACAGTTTGGAAACCTCCATACTGAGATTAACTTACATTTTTATCTTCCTTTACATTTTTTTTTATCACAATGCTCCCATTTAACTCTAAGAGCTTAATTCGTCTGTCATTCAAACCTATTTTATATCGAAAACAAAAAACTAATCAGTAATTATTGATATCGGCCGATCCATCGTGATGCGTTTTTTAGCCATATTGTCCCGTTTATGACACAGAGCACCTAGATTTCTGACGAAGAAATTGGAAGTGACACTAACTCAAGAGTTTACATTGTTGCTGACCGTATCAGTGTCTCCCTGCACAGATTCCACTGCTGCTCCAAAACCAGCCTTCTCTTTCCTGGCTAATAACCCACCCAGCGCCACCACCTCATCATCCGCCACCCCGACTGCCGCCATGTTTGGCGCCGCCAGCAGCGGCTCCGCACCGGCCGCAACTTCGTCTTCATCCTCCTCGGCCCCCAGCACGTTTGTGTTCGGCCAGGCTCCCTCCACCACCGGCGACGCTCCCCCTTCTAAGAACTTCATGTTCGGACAGAATCACGACAACCAGTCAGCGGCGCCGTCGAGCGCTCCGCTGAACGCGGCTCCGGCGTCGGCTCAGCCCTTCATCTTTGGCGCTTCTACCAACAGTGCTGCTGCCGCTGCTGCTTCTGCTCCCGCTGCTCCTTCTTTTACCTTCGGAGCCGCAGCAGCAGCAGCACCCCCTGCTGCTTCCTCATCAGGTCTGCGTTTGTTATAAAAGCTTGTAAAACTGCTGTTGAATATTAGTGTTGGCGGTGGTAAAATATTCACCTTTTCTTTAATTTTTTTGTTATTATTTCCAGCTCCTTCTGCAGCCCCGCCGCCGTTTGTGTTCACTTCAGCTCCTTCAGGAGGTTTCGGCGCCAACCAGAACCCTCCTTTCGGATCAAGTTTTGGATCCCCCTTCCCAGCCACACCTGCCCAAACCTTTGGAACCAAACCCAACGCTGCCCCCGCGTTTGGACAGCAGAACAACTCCACACCCGTGTTTGGTTCCAGCACCAACTCCGCACCAAGTGAGTCGTCCTCTGGGTTTTCGTTCACATCGACCTGCAGACCGACTCTCTTCCTCTGGGTGGGGATCGCACGATTAAAATCACATCTTTGATTCTGTGTTTTTTTTTTTAATCAGGTGGAGGCTTTCAGTTCGGAGGAGCCAGTGCTTTTGGACCCTCAAATAACTCTTCAGGCGTGTTTACGTTTGGAGCTGGATCTGGAGCGCCTTCTACCCCCTCCGCCAATCCCCCCATCGCACCCCAGTCAGGAGCAGCTGGTGGCAGTTTCAACTTTACACAAACGCCAGCATTTAACATAGGGTAGGCTGCTGTTCATCATTCTACACAGGACATATTTCAAAATGCTTCAATTTAGATGCTCTGCTTTCAAGGTTCAGAGTGCTTGAATTCTGCAGAAAGTGCTTCGTTATTCAGATTGTACATTCTGGTAATAAAATGCAATCTGACGTTTTATTATTTCAGTTCAAATCAAGTATTTAAATATGAAAAAAAACAAAAAAAATTTTCCTCAATGTGTGAAGTGAAATCAAACCAAACTTCTTGTTTTTTATTGGGTAGAATTAATACAATTATTTATATTTTCTAAATGCTAGAAAAGTTAGATTAGTCACTTTTTCAGAGCAGTCAGAACATAAATTTTATGTTAAAACATAACATTTAGTTTTATTTGCAATAATAAATTAACACTGCCTTTTTTTTAGTTCATTTGTATTGGTTTTTTTTTATCTCCAAAGTTTTGGTGCAGGAAAAGTTGGAAAACTTACCTTGAAAATGCTTTAACTTTAACTTTAATGTGGAGAATCTGCAAGCAGCTGCAGCAGTGACTCAGTTTGCATGTTTTCTGCTCCATTTTCTGCTGTTTTCACACACCACCACTGCACACTTTCACTTAAATTTATTTGGGTTTTATGTGAACGTAAGCTGCGACGCGTACTGTCGTCTTTCTCACGGAGATGTCCTTTCCTCTCGCAGGTCAGCCAAGACGTTCACCGCTTCCCCAGCCGGACAGTCAGCTATCGCTGGGCGCAAGATCAAAACTGCGGTGCGCCGCAGAAAGTAGCCCTTTACGACCTTCACAAGACTGTGGACTTGACTGAGACAGGACGGTGTCCCCGGTGAAGAAGGTCGAAGGTTCTCAAGGTTCTCATCTGGACAGACGTTGGCGTTGCTTAGCACAGCTTCGTGTTTCTGGAGGATTTCGGTCGCTCGACTGGCTGCTGAAAGGTTTTCAAATCCAGTCGAGAATTAAGTGTGTGCAGATTTTCCAGATTTCACATAGTAACAACTCCTGACTGAACTATTACCCTGACTTAGACTACAATCAAGCAAAGACCCCCAACCCCATGTTTGAAATTTAAAAAAAAGAAAAAGCAGGGCAGTAATATCTATATTTTACACATCGGCAAATGTCTGCTAGACTTTAGGCATGACTTTTTTTGTAATAAAATTACAGAGGCAAAAACTGAAAATTGATATAAAAAAAAAGAAAAAAAAAAGGTATGAGTGTACGCATAATAATTAGAATGGGTGATCAGTTTATGAGCTGTGAAATGGAGAGGTGTAGTGAGAGCCGTGTGGTAAATCTCCAGCAAACTGTTTCGATTTCTCCTGTACAGGAATCACTGGGAAGTAGCTGTGGAGTCGGTGCGGTGTGCTGTATGTACAGGAACGAGCGTGTTTGTATGCAGAGTGCTTGTGTTTGGGGGTTTTTTCTGTTGTTTTTTTTTTTTCTCTTTTCTCTCTCCTTCTCTAATGTACAGACTTGAGGTGTGTTTGGTTTCTGTGTACATGCTGAGGATGTGTGTCCAAGTGCGTATGAAAACCGAACGACAGAGCTATCGCCTGGGGTCGCCAGCTGGCGAACGAGCAAAATGAATGTTTAAGAAAAACGAACCCAGGGGAGGAAGGAAGGAAAGGAGGGCCGGGTTTGGGAGCTGGGAAGATGCATCATGCACTGTGGAGGACGGACCGGAGGCGCGCGCGCCCTCATTCAGCTTCTTTAGGACTTTGTAAATGCGTAGTTTGAAAATTCTTGTTACATGTTTGATTTGCTCTGGTTCGCTCCACGACTCTGCTTTCTGTGCCCTCTCGTCTCTCGAGATCCCGCCCTTCCTCCTCCTGATTCCTGAAACTTTCCCTTTACACCTCTCTGTCTGCCTCACCCTCTCTCTCTTTCTCTCTCTCTTAATTGGCCTTTGAATATTATAAAAGCCTGTAAATAGTGATATTTTTTTTAATCTGTGAAGTTGAATTTTGTGTTACAGACTCTGCATTCAGCATTTTTGTCTTTAGAATTTATTATGTAAAATTCCTATATTCAAAGTTGCCCGAATCCATTTAAAAGGAGCTTAAATGCAAATTGGAGAACCTTTTTGAGTAAAAGGTATATTGGCTTTTCTGATCCACTTTTGTTTGGACCAAAACCAGTATTGTACAAAGTATTAAGTATATATTTTTCTATTGCGTGTTTAAATGGAGGAGGGTGACTTTGGATGATAGGGACGTCAGTTTATTTTAAAGCCATGATTATTACTGGATGAGTGATAAAATTAAAACCATGGATAATTACATCAATAAAAATACAAAATAAATGTGGCGTTGTGTGGAGTTTTTTCTGCAGTACTAGCCTTTTAAGATTTGTTAGCTTCTCTTCAAAATGGAAAGAGAAATGCTGATTGAGCTCAAAATCATGACGCATTTTAGATTTTTATTTAAAAAAAAAACATTGGAAAACATCTCATTTTACAACTACGCACTGTGATGCTAACCTGTCAGAAAGCACCTCCATTGTCGCGGGGTTACTCAAACACTAACTGATGCCCACGAGGTTAATCATTTTTGAATATTTCCAATCAAATACAACTTAACAGCTGCCATAGCCATATATAGACACGGTTGACGTTATCAGTCACTCTTAACTGTTAATTTGTTTTCATATTATGCAGCTTTTCAAAACCACCAACTGCACATTTTATGGGAAATCTTAATTTTGTTTTTAAGCAGACACCAAACAGCAAATGTACTGGTCCATTTGGATCAATCATTAGAACGGATACAAATTTAGTCGCAATGCATAATTGAACAAATTTTCAAATGCTGTTGAGTTTTTATCTGACAAATTTCTTCTGGTTTTGCTAAAAAAAAAATATGAAAACAGGAAAAACAAGACCTCATACAGTCAAACATGGTGCTGGAAGAATCGTGATCTGTAACCCATCAGGAACTGGATGACCTGTCGTAATTAAACCACGTGCAGAAAATGTCGAAGGCGACAGTCTGACCGTCTCTTCATCTGCAGAAAGAAACTATTGTTACTTGTGAAATTCTATGAAGCAGTTATTGTGCTTGTTGAGGCACAGGTGAATGCCGCACTTCGAGCATTTGTAGACACTCTGGCCCTTGCATTTATTGAACTTGCAGCGCTGCCGCTCGCTGCCCGTCATTGGCCAGTGGCCCACGGCGTCCGACCGGACCTCCATGGTTGGAAGCGCCCGAGTTGGACCTCGAAATTTCTTTTTTTGCAATTCTCTTTCCCCGTCAGGCGACGGCGGCTCCCTCTTTACGCTGGAGTTTTCATTGAACTGCATGCAGAGCGCTTGCGCCACCGACGTTCTGAAAGCAAGCAAGTCCTTCCGCTCCTTTTTTGGAACGTCCAGAGAATCACAGTCCCGCTGATACAACAGCCAGCTGTTCACAACCACCATGTCGACAAAGTGAAAAAAGAACCTGTGGTAGTACTTCTTTGACCTGACCTGGATGCGACACGACGCAATTTGCGCGTTGAGCGCGTGGACGCCTCCTAAGAACTTGTGGTACAGACTAATGATGCTCGGGCATGTCACAAAGACGTTGTGTTTCAACTTTTTGTCCCATCGTTTCACTCTGGAGACAGAATGGGCACCGGGGAAATTGCTGGCAATGATCACCCCGTTGCTGTCAAACCATTTGACTGCCCTCAGTTCTGCACCGTCGAAGACGACCTTTTTCTCTTCGAACGTCCCTCTTCCCTTTTTCTTCATGTCGGAGTTGGTGCTGAAGCAGCACCCTTGCAGTTGGTTCAGCTGCACCGTCCCAAGCGCTGGAATCCCCTTCTTCGCAAGAGCAGCGAGCAAATCCAAGGAGGAGAACCAGTGGTCAAAATAGAGCAGGTGATCGTCGGCACGCTGGACGGCTTGTGCGAGCTTCAGCACGATGTTTCCAGTCGGTCCAATGTCGGGTTCTCCGCGTTCAGGAGCGGTTCTGCCGGTAAATATGTCAAACGAATGCACCAGGCCTTTTGTGTCACAAAGCACGAAGATTTTATATCCCCATCGATGAGGCTTCTTGGGCATGTATTGCTTTAGAGAGGATCTCCCTTTGAAAGGGACAATTTGTTCACCAATGAACAGCATTTGGTCTTGAGGGATAGCCTGAAATTTTTGCAGAAGGGAATCAACAATTGGCCTGATTTTGAAGAGCTTGTCCCTGCTGTTCGCCGCCATGTTGTTGTTGTCGTTGAAATGAAGGAATTTTGTAATTTCTTCAAATCGGTCTCGGGAGACCACATCCGCCACCTGCCGTATTCGACAATCGTTGGACCAGTACATTCGTAGCCTTGGCAAGTGTATAACACTGATATACATGACAGTGCCAATAAACTGCTCCAGCTCGCTGGGGTCCAACTTAAGGGCACTGTTGGGACTTTCTTGTGCACAATATAGATTACTTTGTTTCGAAATCGTTTCCAAAAGCTCAGCGTCGAAAAAGTCTCGGAAGTACTGAACGGGCTCTCTGATTTCATCCGCATCTGGAAGGGTGCCCTGCCAGACGGGATAGTGCTTTGCAGAGCTCTGTTGCTGAACCGAGTCCCACACGACCTCCTGCCATTTCGTCGAAGCGGCGGCTGACACCCTTCTTGTGGTAGCAGCGCTGCTGCACGCCGTGGCGTCGTCAGTCCAGTCAGGGTCTTCGTCGGCGCTGCTGTCGTCACTTGGTTCTGTTGCTCCGCTGTCCTCGTCGCTGTCGCTGACGCTGTCGCTGAGGCAGCTGTCGTCGCTTTCGATCGGCGGGACGCCGTAGAAAGGTGATGCGTCCATTGCAGCTTTCTGAGAATAGAGGGCAAATGTAATTATAAATCAGCATCTTTATCCTGTTTTGCAGCTAAAAACATCTAATTGGATACACCGCAACACGTTCTTTGAAATTAAATCAAATCAAATGTTTAATCTTTGAGTTAGTTTACCCAGAATTATTTCTATTTATAAGATGCAAGAATAATGAGAGGATTTTTTTTTTTTTTTTGTTAAATCAAGAAGTTTGTGTACACTAGGATTACTATGACTATATACAAATACAGTTGAAACCAGAAGTTTGCATGCATTAATTAAAAAGACACATAGACCTTGTTTTTTACTGTCTGAAGTTAAATCGGACTGGTTCATCTTTCTGTGTCCTAAAGATGAATGTTTCTGAATGAACTCGGGAAAAATTCTTAATTTTTGGAGACATGTCCTGTGGTCTGATGAAACTAAATTGAAGTTTTAATTCAAAATTTGAACCTTTCTACATTTGAAAGGATAAAGACAAACTTGAAAGCCTGAGAAAACCATCCCGACTGTGCAGCAGGAGCGTTTTGTGGTGGGAATCATGTACTATAAAAATATAAATAAATAATTGTGTTTATTCTAACTGATCTAAACAAGAAGTAGTTTGATCCAACATCAAAGGATGGGGAAAAAAATATATTTTTTAGACAGTGTGTGATGATAAACAATCATAATTATTTAATGGGAGCATAAAAAGTAGAACATGGCCCTGTTAAAATATTACCTTTTTCAACTATGATGCATAATTTCAAAACTTATCTGACCTTAATTGGGATATTTATCCAGTACAGTTCGACTGAAATCAAATATAGTCTCCTCTATCAAATTGATCACGTTTAATTTTCTCAAAAGAAACTATTCTTTTGTTGATTTCGAAGCAAATTTAAATCCACCAAAGGTTTAATCAGATCATAACTGATTCTTTTATGAGGTTTTGACGATCACTGTTTCATTTTTATAAATCAGGGGCGGGGAAATAGAGTTTTTACAAGCAGTGTGTAAACATCGGGGTTTCTATTGTATTCCATCAAAATACTATTCATTTGCAGCCATTACGGCCTAATGTAGCGAAAGCGCGACAAACCAAAATGGGCAAATAACTTTTAAAATTTACGTCACACATACCTTATTCCGACATGCCAGCAGTAAAAGCAACCGAAAAGTTGGTAGGTGTTTCTAGAACAGCACAATTTACCGCGAATTAGGATAATTTGCTGAATTTTGTAGCTAAAATCCGTGTGGTCTCCCGAGTAAACACTTCCGCTATCATCAACCGGATGTACTTCACTCATCGACCAATAGGATTAGACAAAAATTGTCTTGTTGTACGTCAACGTTGCCGCCATATTGTGAGTGCCAATTAATTTAAAATGTAGTTAAAAATATGTTTCTTTGCAATATTATCAGAGACTGCTTTTTGAGGATATATGAAGGTCTTTCAATATAATTGCACGTCTCGCAAAGCAGAGAGATTGCTTGTTTGTTTGATGTGTAGGCAACATACATGGACAGTCAGTCATATGAAAAAAAAATATTCCAGTTTTTCTAGGACCTGTGGAATTTTTACATGTAGAGTTCAAGTCTTATTCATATTATATTACGAATGTTATTAATTTTAATTGCGTTCTACCTTGTTTAAGTCGTTAAAGTAAAAGTTAACCATCTTTGTTTAGCTTGTAAACAAAATGTAGGGCACAAGCCTAAACTTTAGCTAGTATGCCCTTTTTAGTTGAAACATAAGTGACACTTTTGCTAGATCAAGTTTCTTTTGGCAAATCTGTGACTACAGACTATAACTTCATTTTCATTTTCTGCTAAATATTGGCCGCATTTATTTCGCTAGGCAGGTTTAACTAATGCAATAAATTTTGCTTTAGTAGTTCTTTACAGAATTCAAGTTGTTATTGTTTAATTTGTTCTGAAAATGGCCCATAATCTTGGATACCACTACTTGTTTTTATCTTTGTTGACATTTAACCGTGTATCCCTGGAGAATGGTTGAGGCTTCCATGCTCTACTTATTGCAAATAGGCTCTTTGTTGCCCCAACACTTTTGTTTCCAACTGAACTGAGATTCAACAATTCAACTTTTGCAGACAACCAAAACAATGTGGTAAGTAAGAGTGTTTAGTGTTACTTTTCTCAGATCAAATATGAAAAATTTAAATCAAATTCACCATTTTCTGTTGGCAGTATTTCAGGTAAATCTAAGTTATTTTTGATGCATTTTTTGCTTTTTTTATGTCACAGGAAAAATAATCCAAAGATGGATTGCCTGCAGGAATCAGAAGGTAAACTGACTCTCCCTGCCCTGGCTGACGGTATAAGTCTGTCATACAACAAACCACGACCTGAGAAGGACCACTATGTGAAGCTGAATGAAATCTTCTTCACCCTGCATAGCAATAATATTGCTCGGGTAAGGCCCAACTGCTGAGCCAAACCGCTAAATCTTGGGATGTCTTGTTGGATAGCATAAATTGAAATGCCTTCGTTTAATTAACTGGGACACTGTAGCCTGTCTTTCATCTGGTCATAATTTTTGTTGGAGGTTTCTTGATTTCAGGTGTATTTCCGTTTTATCATTGAAGGTTCCTTTGTCTATTCGTAACACCATGGGGCATTTCACATCCCGCCACATGGAGATCAGCCATTGGCAGGCCCATATTTATGAGTTAATCCGGCGAATAGAAAGAGAAATCATCTGTGTGGAGCAGGTACCTGCATCAGCAACCAAACTCTCAGAGAACAAAGGTGGACTATTTTGTAAAACTGACTGTGCCCTCAGGCGAAAGACACGGCAGAGCACTGTCTCAAAGAGAGACAGCTGTACAGTCAGCTTATGAGTGACTGCGTGGCTCTCAGCAGCAGCCTGTGCTCGGAGGGTATGAGACAGGACCCGGTCTTCCTCAAGCTGAAGAAAGAGGAGCAGATGACCAACGAGAGCAGAGAGGCGCTGCAGAAGCAGATCTTCATTCTACTTGACAAGCTAAGGTCAGACATAAAGAGAAAAGCCCGAGTTAATCAGACTGGCGCGCCTCAGTAGGAAGACTAACCTTAACTTCTGTTTTCCTGCTGCAGCGCTCTGAAGGCGGTCCGTTCTCGGCTGATGCATGATTTTCAAGACAAGGTCGAAGCCATCAAACTCACTACCAAATGTATCACCTTTGAGGTGGACACCCCATGCTCTCACATACCTGCTCCCTCAATCAAACCAAACCATGTGAGCTACGAGACGTGGCTGTCCCACTGCCAAAACCTGAAGCTGACAGCTGAAAACCTGCTGAAGGACTCGTCTGCCTGCAGGGCAAACCTGATGTTCCTCCTGGCCAACGTAAGAGCAAATCACATCTGCAGCTACTGACAGGAGTTTACGTGCATTTATCATACCCAGAAATGCCTTACTCTCTTTTTTTGGGGGGCTTATAAATTGCGCTTTTTTTTTTTTTAAGGGAGGAAGGACGGTAAAGTTTATATATTCAATCATTTTCATCTATGCATTTATGCACAAAGGCACAAAATAGATGTATCATAGTTGTGCCCAGGATTTAGAAAAAAGCCTTTTCTCAACATTCTTGGTCCTGCTGCTTGTTTCTGATCAGTATCATGTTGGGTCAAAGTTTCCAGTTCTTAATTGTTGATTTAGAGACGCACCAAAACTGTCCCACATGCATGATGCTCCATCACCATGTTTTATAGATGACTGTTCCCAACATACCTCTTGTCACTGAGCTCAGATAGCCATTTCTCCACACAATATGTGACATTAATGAGAATCATATTCACTTTATTGCCAGTATCAGTTAGAAATTGCTTTGATAAGTGTCGCATTTTATTATCCTGGGATATTCTTCATTAAAATAGCCAAAATGATCACTGTACTAGGGTCAGGGACACATGTTAATGCCTGTCATCTTTCCGACGATCGCAGCTGAAAGATGCCCACGAGCGCCAACGCAACAGCACTGCAGAAGCTCTCAGGAGGAAGATCCAGGAGCTGACCAAGCTCCAGGATGCACTGAACTTAGAGAGACAGAAGGTCGGCATGCTGCAACTTTTCACACAATCTCACAGCGTCTCAAACTCGGTCATTTAACTCCTTGTTGTTGTCTGTAACCGCCAGATCCTGCAAGAGATTTCTGATCTGAACAAGGACATACAGAGACTGCTCCAACATATTCAGAACTGTGAGTCCAGGCTGCACCAGATCACCCACCTTCTGGAGATTCTCAACCAGAGACCCCGATTTGAGCTCTGCCTGGACAATGTAGGTGCTGCTGCCTGAGGGTTGTAGTTGTGTTATTTGATTTTTTTTTTTTTTTCTTGTTTTTGTTACAGCTGAAACAAATCATAACTGGGTTATTTTCTCGTCCTTCTTTTAGCCCCATAACGCTCTCGTTCTGGAGAGACAGGACCTGGCGAAGATGCTTGGTGGTCTTCAGTCGGTGCTGCAGCTCACCCAGTAAGTTCTCTTCCCCCCGCCCCCATCTGTAATCCGTCTGCCGCCCGTCTTTATGCCGACTGACCCCCCTGTTGCCGTCCTTCGCAGGCAGAACCTGGCCGTGGCGCAGAAACATCTGATCTTTGTGGAGGACAAACTGTTGAAAAATGCTCAAACGCTTGACATAGCGCGGAAGTGCCAGGCCCTGCACCAGAGCTTCCGGCTGGCCGTCGACACATCTGTGGTTCTGGGTAACAAACCCAGGCTTTGTAGAATCACGCAGTGCTCCAGCCCTCACCCCGAAATGCAGTAGCAGGCGCAGCTGCTGCTGCCATCTATAGTCCTATTCACATGGCACTGCCAATAAAATGCCTAGCACTATTATATTATATTAACTTGTTTTCTTTGAGTGTCCATTTTTAAGTCTGCACTGCTTGGATTATGTGGAAAGGAAAACTGTGGGCATGAGCTTCTTGCCTCTCAAATTAGTGAAAATTGCTCACATGTATTTTATTTACTCATCAGTCATGTGCAAATATAAGTGAATAATATTTTTATGTATTATTTTATGGTTTAGCTTGCTTCTGTTACTTGGAAAAAATGCAAGATAAATATGCATTAAATAAATAATTTGGAGTCTACAGTTAATTTGTGACAGATGGAAAGTTTTGCACAATGGGTCGTCTTTTTTTTATCATCCAGGTTTAAAGTATGTTTAAACCTGGATGACAAAACTAAATGTAGCTGCTATTTTTCCCCCTGAAAACAAACAAAAAATCTCAAATTGTCGAGTAGTAATTTTCCTTTGTTTCTTTTTTTTTAAATGAATGTTTTTGTTTGTTTTCAACATTCAAATGTCAACATGCTGTCTCCACTTATTTTGTTTTCCCCCCCAGCTAAAACCTTTTTTTTTTATTAAATAAGATCCCTATCTTTTTGACCTCCGTAGAGGTTTGACCTGCAGTAATTACGTGTAACCTATCTCCAGAGATGTTTTCGCTGGTCGCTCTCTGTTTGCTCCTGGGTATCAACCGGGTCAAGATTTATTGTAGCAACGGGTCCTAGCAACGGGTCGGGCCCATGGAGACGGAGACTGTGTGAAAGTATGCAAGACGGGTAATTGTATACAAAGTGGAGGGGTTAAAAACGCGACACATTTCTCATCCGTCCGCTTTTTGACCTGCCAAAGATGGGATGTTCAAGCTCCACTAGCGTCGAGGTTCACCCGCTGGCGGAACCGAGCCGGGACGAGGTATGCTCGGTGTTTCCACCTGCTGTATGTGGCTCAAACTCTGGGGAAAGTGGGCGCTATTTACCTGCAGAGGTGTCTGAAACTGTCAGTCGTTTGAGTTGAATTGTTGTGTACCAGCTGTTGGAGTGAAAAAAAAGAAGAAGAAGAAAAAATGGCTGCGCTCACTTAAATGTCGCCCAGCTTACACTGTAAAACCCGATAAGTTGATTAAACTAAAATAACAAAACAAAACATAATTACTTTGACTTTGCTTTTGTTATCTAAAAAAAGCATCATTGTCTCACCTTTTATTGTATTTTTTTTTTGATTGAATTTACTTGTTTCTATTGAAATGAATTCCTCTTGTTTCAGTTGAGTTATGCACATTTATATATGTGTAAATTATTTTTTTAGTGTTTACAATTACATATACATGTCTGTGGGCAAATGTACATATGTATATAGGCATATGTGCGTGCTTGTGCATGTAAATGTTGGTAAATGTATATGCATATATATTTACATATACACATATATACTTATATTTATATTACAACTGTATTATATAATATATATTTGTACTTATATATCTAGTTTTGCTTATATGGTGTTCTTTCTACACTGTACTGTTTTTTATTCTGTTGTTTTTAATTTCTGTTACTTTTTTATCTTGTTCTGTCCACTTAAATTTCCCACTCGTGGGACTAATAAAAGACTTTCTGATCTTTTATTCATCTTAACACTTTCATTGCTTCATGACAGCATCAGTAAAAGCTTTCAGGAAGCATAACAATAACTTTGTAAAGGCCTGAGTAGTATTTTCTCTCTGTTTCTCCTTTTGTGTCAGGATGAAGCAGGATCTAAATCCAGCGGACGTGGCGACTCAGCCAGGTCAAAGGGCACAACGGACAGCGGGGTCATGATGGAAAACAGAGACCATCTGGTGTTACCTGGAGGATTACCAAACAAAATCCCTCCTCTACCGTCGGAGAGCCTCAGGGAATGTGTTGCTCCAAATGGTGAGTTTCAGTTGCAAACAAGCTAAAAAAAAAACAAACAAAAAAAACGAACCTCGTCATGTTGCATGGAGGAGGAAAAAAAATTACATTTCGAATTGATTTTACTTCAGATGCTGAGCCGGACTTGCTGCAGGGTGGCACAACAGTACAGGGGCGTCCCAAGTCCATGGAGATACTGGAAGAGCTGTGGAATCAGGGCATCATCCCAGTGGGACAAATACGGGAGAAAGACAGTGGAGCTGCCTACTGCATCATGGTGGGAGCCTCACTTCCTCTGGCTGAAAACAGCAATTACTACCTGTTTCAATGTTAGAACTGGAATTTAACTTTGATACATCTTGAGCTTAAACATTGGTCAGTTTTAAGACTTTCCTACTCATTTGATATCAGATGATATTTTTAGACTTTTATTGTCCCAAAGAGTTTCAAGTGAGTTCAGTGAACACCCCTTTAAAATACAAACGAAAGCAGAAACATCTCAAATTTACCTCAAATTTCAGTCAAAATTCAAAACAGAACCATCATATATTGTTAAGCTTGTACGTTAGTGTTTCATAGAATCTCATATAATTACTTATTTAATTTTTTCCTTTTAACAGGAGGTAAGAAGTGTTTCATGTCTCATCAGACATGTTGTAATTAATTAATAAAGTGTTAAAAATGATCATAAACTTAAATTTTAAGTGCTTCATATTTGTCTTTGGTTATGTCATATATATATATATATATATATATATATATATATATATATATATATATATATATATATATATATAAATGCTAAACTTAACCAGTATGTCACAGACTTACTTTAAAAGTTTAATTTTTCCTGCTTTTATTCCAATTACCTGTAACCTTCACCATGTCTATCAACAGGTCCAACTTTATAATCAGTATCAATTCTGCAGGATAGAATAAAATAAAGTGAATGAAGGCCAGTAAATAGCCTGTGAAGACTTGACTTTATTCACAAAACCTTAGAAACTAGGGTTTGACATAATGCCACTGTTCCTGAATGCAACAAAACTTTTGTCAGCAACATTACTTTAAACGCTGTAACATATAGAAGGAGGCACAGCATTTGAAATAAAGCGGTAAACTGCGTTTCAGTTGTTGCAGCAAAAGCAATTGCAGTGAAAATGTTTATTTGTCTTTTTAGGACGAATCCAGACGTGTCACTAGAAGACTTCCTGCCAGGTTGGAGTCACTGAAGGCCAAAAAGGTTCAAAGCCACAGCAGAGAAGAGTTTGATGAAAAAATGAGGCTGGCTGAGAAGAGACGCAAGGTGGAGTGTTTGGATCAGTGTTAATGTCATGTGCTCCATTACAACCACAAACCTGTTTCATATTTCACAAATTACGTTGAAGTTTGTGGTTTAAAAACAAAACAAAAAAAAAAAACACTGAAAAGTTCACTTATCTCATTTCTCGCTCACATAAAGATCTGTTTCTCCCATCGTCTTTTAGATGAAGCAAGAAGAAATGAAAACCCGTTTAAGGACAAACACGTCGCAAGGTCGACGAACGGCTCCCGTCTCCAGCGCCGGGGAGGAAACAGACTCGACCTTGAGTCCTGTGGAGTCGCTACAGCTCCCGGCAGCCAGCGCAGCGTCTCCAGCTCCTGCGCTCCACGGCCAGGCCCCACGCAAAGCAGCCGTGGGAGGAGAGTGGGTCAGAGGGGCTGAAGGAGACAGCAGGGAGTGGCCGGAGGGGAAGCACCAGGGGGGGAAAACGAGGCACGGAAGTGAGGAGGTGGGAGAGGAGGGAGATCACCTGGAGGGAGGCGGGATGGAGGAAGAGGAGGTGACTCAGGTGGAGGAGCTGAGGGCAGGCGAGCTCCTCGATTCTTTGGAGGAACTGGAGAGTGACTCCAGCTTTCAACGTGCAGAGGACAAGGACGAAATGTTTTAGTTTATCACATAACGGAGCCTCTAATCAGCGCCTCACAGGAGAGAGGAGGAGAGGAGAGGAAGGCAGCCAAAGGATTTCATTTTGCACATTCACAGAAGATGTTGTTGGCCACTTGGATCTTATTAAACAAATGTAAAAGGGCAAATTAACTCTGTTTTTACTGAACTGTAATGTTGAGCTCACCTTAAAACTAAACGGGTTCTTCTTGTTGATGTTTTAGAAAGAGGTAGGAATAGAGCAGTTGTTTTGTTCAACACAAGATGGCGCTGTTTCAGTGAGTAATGCATGTTTTCCACTTAAGCAACACCGGTGAATCTGTAAAATAAGCTATAAAAGGGGGAGGTTTTAATCTCAGAAGATATAAGGTTTATTTCTGAAGTATTCTAGTAAACATACAGAACAATTATGAGTTTAAATATTCAGATTTTTCAGGAAAAAAACAAAACAAAGAGTGCTTCATAGTTTCAGGAATAAAAATGTATTTTTACATTTTAGCTTTAAAGGACGCGACAGGAGGCATTATGTCCAAACGGATGAAGAAGACATATCCAGTTTCAAGCTTCTCACTTCTGTTTGTCGTGATTAAACTCACTTAACCCAAATTTCTGACTGGTTATTAACAAGGGGAAATTTGTATTATTTACTTAACCTTGAAGCTACTTACCCTCTGAATCGATGTGTTAAAACTATGATCCTATAAAAGTTAAATCCATCAAGAGACTCAGCCTAAATTAGAGCTGTTTGTCTAAATCAACTCCTTAAACGGGCCTCCATATTGTTAAAGGATGAGCTGATGTAGATGAGTGAGCATGCAGCTTTACAATAAGGATATGCAACCTAACCGGACCCCCATTGTCCAGCTAAAGAAACTTGAAACAGCCCCCACTCCCCTCCCCTCCTTTTATTCACGATTCTCTATGGACATTAAAAGGCGTGTGGTCGCATTAATAAAACAGAGCCAGTAGTAAGAAGCTGCATCAGGTTGCATTTCACTGAAACGTGGAGGATCTTTAAAGCAACAGCTTATATTCAGATAGATGTGACAATGACCGCAGGCTCCTGTGATACTATTAGATAAACTGATACACATTTATGTTAAGGATAAATCGCCTAAAAGAAAAAAAAAAAAACCGAAGCATTTTTAGCATGTCCTGATTTTGTAATCGGTAGTGACGTGATCTAAATACCACCTTTACTTTCCCCCCTCGTAGAAACAGAGGCAGGTACCTGCAAAAGTATCCATGAGCCTTGGACTTCTCCATGTTTTGCCATACTGCAACCATAAACCTCTATTATCTAAGGATGGGATTCAGATTTTAAGTGATAACCAAACACAAAATATACATTGTTATCAGATCTTTTTAGTTGAGAAGGAAATTGAACTTTGAGGATTGCATGTGAAATTTTCCTTTCACTTTGCAACTATACTAACTCTTTGTTGCTCGGCCACATAAAATCCCAATGCAACGCATTAATGTTTTTTTTTTTTTTTACATTCCGATGTGACAAAATGTAAATAAATAAATAAATAAGTAAAAATAAGATTGGAATAGTTTTTGATAAGAGCTGCCTTGAGAGGGAGAAAAGTATACAAAGAAGCTATGATATAAATTATTTATGTTTGGCTGCGTCAAGGTAGGTTACTCATCAGGCTCTTCTGTTTGTGACTACATTTGAAATGCATTACTGAGAGGTTTTACCAAATGTACAAGAGTTATATGCACTGTAAAATTATCTTAACGCCATAAAATAGCGAAAACTAAGACAGTCGGAGCATAAAACCCTGCAAAAGAGAGATCTTTGGAGCTTCACCTGCCTACTTAATATAAAAAAAGAAGCCTAAAATAACCAGAAGCAACAAGAAGCTGTGGTTAAGTAAGTACCTATTTTATGACATAAACATTTTACATAGACATTTTATGTTCCACAAAGACGCCCCAGAATATACTAGAATATAAAAAGCGACATAAAATGAAACAGTTACTGAAAGGACACCTCTGGATCTTGCAGGCTGCCCAGCTGTTTGTGCGCTCCGGTGTGCATATGAGTGTGTGTGTGTCTGTGTGTAGGTGTGTGTATGTGCGAGTGTGTGTGTGTGTGTGTGTGTGTGTGTGTGTGTGTGTGTGTGTGTGTGTGTGTGTGTGTGTGTGTATGGGGCGGTCCGCTGAGCAGCTGGGTGGAGTAAGAGGCGACGCTTTTAGGAATGGGTCCCAAACCTATGAAGTTAGACAGCAGAGTTGTTGAAGGAGAGCTGGAAGCACCTGATGCTCATCTCTGGGACAATCCGCTCCATGTTTCTGCCCTCTTAGCCGCGGCGAGAAGAAAATCTACCTCCAGGCTCCATCACTGTCGACAACATTTTGCTGATCTCCTCCATTTTTTTTTCTTCTCACCCAAAGAATAATTGATAAGGACATTTTGCACTAGATTGCCTTTGTTTGTTTTTTTGTTTGTTTTAAACAGTTCCAGTTTACTGTATTTTTTTTTGTTGTTTGTTTTTGCACTAACGATGCACACCACGCAAAAGGACACGACCTACACGAAGATATTTGTCGGGGGTCTTCCCTACCACACCACGGACTCAAGTCTCAGGAAATATTTTGAGGTTTTTGGCGAGATCGAAGAGGCTGTGGTGATCACCGACAGACAGACCGGCAAGTCAAGAGGTTATGGATTTGTAAGTACGGCTTCACTTCGGATTCACAACATGTTTTTGTGTGTGTGTGTGTGTGTGTGTGTGTGTGTTAAATCAGCCACTGTGCGCCTCGGCGGCTTGTCTTTCACAACAGTGATATATCTGCCTCTGGTCATGGGTTGTTTATGTTTCGATAAGACGGCACTGCTTATATCTGCCGCCGGCTTCTGCTGCAATCTCACAACTTGTTGCGCCGCAGCTATGCGCCCGGACACGTTGTTTCCAGGGCGCTGACAGCTGCTGAGGGCTGAGATAGTCTCACAGTGGAGTCACGAATGTTGCCTAACGCTGGCTTAGATGAAACATCGTGATATCATCCTCATCACCTGCCAGACTGATCATTTTAACGCGTTAGATACTTGATCTGACTTGTTGAAGCAAAAACTCTTACGGGTTGCCTAATAAAGTGCACTGGGGAAAAAAAGCGAATATATATATATACAGCTCTGACTTTCTTTTTTTTTTTTAAAGGGGTTAATTGATTATTTTGTAATTAAAATAAGTCTATCCTTGAATTGTCAAGGTAAACAAACGTAAATAAAGTAGGTTTGATAAACTTCATTCAGGTATTTGCGACTAATTAATGCAGTTTTTAAAAGTTGGAGCGGTATTCTCAATTTTCACAGTGGACGTTTGCAAATGGTCAAACAAATTTCATGTTATAACAACACAGTTTGAGTACAAAAGGCAGTTTTTAAATGTTTATGTTATTCATTAGAGGATAACAGTATCTAAACCCTAGTGATTATATTTAGTTGTTATATATTTGTCTTATTTTAATATTGTATATCTATTTTTGTGACCTGCAGGGGACTGCAGGTGCAAATTATCTTAAGTTGTGCTACAATGAGGTATATAAGAGCAAATGGTGACATTTATACATTTTCCCTTTTTAAATAAGGTTACTATTATTTTCTAATTTAAACCTTTATGGCAGTGTGTAAAAGAGGCTAGAAGATGTTGCAACACAATCGTTCCTAATCTCAAAAAGTTTAACAACACGTTAGAAACTATGATATTTATCAGGCAGGAAAGGGTTACGAAACCATCTCTCTGGCTTTGGGACTCAAGAGAACCACAGTGAGAGCCATTATCCACAAATGGAGAACACATGAGAGAATGATGAACCTTCACTTGAGTCTGGTCTTTACCCATAACATATCCAAGGGTTCACGGACAAATCATTCAGGAAAAAACAAAAAAACAGAACAGCATTTAAAGCTCTGCAGGCCTCGCTGGCCAAAGTTGAGGTTAACAAAAGAGAGAGTGGACAAAAATGGCTTCCATGGACACAAAGAGTCGTTTAATAATTAAGAAAAATATGTCAATCCCCAAGACGTAATAAAATGAAACTGGAACATTTTGGTGCCTAAAACTAAGAGCATTTCAGAATAAGAGCATGGTGACATGATCTGACGCCTGCTGTTGTCAGTGGAGCCATGGATTTTACTCTCTGTTATAAAATCCTGAAGGAGAAACTCCATCAATTAAACTCAAGCACACCTGGGTTGTGTTGTATGGCTTTGATCCAAAGGCAATGAACCAAAAAACAAAATAAAATCTTCCCTTTGAACTGACACACACTGTTAGAACTACACAGTGTCTGTGTTGAGATCTTGTCCGTACTGTAGAGTATTTTCATTCTTAATTCTGTTTTTATATATCATATTCTATCTTTGTGTGAATCTGTTTGCTTTGATTGCCTGTCATATTTCTATTGTTGCACTGAAATTTCCCATAAAAGACATTCCTATTCTAGACTATGTACAACTTTTGGAGTGGTCTAGTCAAAGTATAGACTTAAATGAAATCAAAATGCTGTGGCATGACCTTAAACATGATATCCATGCTTTTTGTGGTTCAAAATTTCTCTTCAGTTACAACAATCATCTGATGGGAGCTGCTGACTCTGAACACAGCACAGCTAGTAGGTTTAGAGGGTAGTTATGATTTTTTTCTTTTTTGGCCTGATATTAAAATGTGTTGCATCTGAAACATTTAAGTGTGAGAAAAGAGATTCCTGTGACTAAATGAATCACTTCCTGTTCCAGTTCGTAAAAACCTTCTCAAAAATCGGTGAGTGTGATGGATACGGAGATACAGCAGGATTAGATTTTTTTTTGCTTTTCATTTCCACTGTTTCCTCTGTTTATTGTGAGGCTGTTGGATAAATGTTAACAATAGGAGGATCTGCTTCATTTGCAATTGTGAAACACAAGTCAGGTTTTTCATCACATGCCATGTTGGTGTTAAAGCTAAACCACGTTACCTTAAAGAAACAGCTTTTGACTGATTAACCTGACTACCTTTGTGAGTGCAGGCAGCTGTCACATCCAAACCAACATTTCTTCATTTTCCTCATTGCTGCTGTCGCTACAAAGTCTAAAATTACATCTAGGTAGGGAAAATAAAGAGTAAAAGATACATTTTATGAAAAGAAAGCAACACGTAAAGTTTCTAGCTTTACTTTATGTGAGGTTGTAAGTAGAATTGTATTTGCTCTGGCTAAAGGAACTAAGGTTCCCTTTGAAGTTTTTCTCTAATTTGTCAATAACTGGTGCATTTGTAAACCTGTCCTGTCTAACTCTAAGAGCTTTTCGACACTCAGTCAACAATAGATCTATCAGATCCCAAAGTTTGCTTATACATGAGGCCGGCTCTGGCAGACACTCGCATCTCAACTAAAACACCATCTAAACTCAACCAAACCTTCATTCCCACAGCTCCATGAAATATCCCTTATTTTGTCATTTATATAAAAAACTATATTTTAGTATCAGATCTAAGTCACCAAAGCAAAGTATCTCTGAGTATTTTTTTTAGTTTTGAGACCTCAGAATGTATTTCATGAAAGCCATGAGCTAAACGATGTAACGGGACGGATCAGTGGTCACTTCACTCTGGATCACGTTCGAGTTTAAGAATGATAAATGTGTGAAACCTTGACAAACTCTGCTTCTCCCGCGCTCATAGCACACGCTTACTCTCCACCAGATGCTTGACTGTCTGTTTTCCTGTACGGTCTCTTAAATTTAAGCTATCTTTTGATTTGTCCTCTGCTTTCCTCCCCATAAGGTGACAATGGTGGACCGCTCTGCCGCCGATCGGGCCTGCAAGGACCCCAACCCGATCATCGATGGCAGGAAGGCCAATGTGAACCTGGCCTACCTGGGGGCTAAACCTCGTGTGATGCAGCCAGGTGAATTCAGCTTCATTTTCACCTGAAGCGTTTTTTGTTTTGCACTGTTTTTCTGAGGCGGAACCATGTAATCAAGCTGTTCATCAGAATGGAAGTTATTCATTTTGTATTTTGTTTTGTTTTGCAGGATTTGCCTTCGGCGTTCCCCAAATCCACCCTGCGTTCATCCAGAGGCCTTATGGGTAAGGAATCTCTGGAGTCTTATAAAATAATTTGTCTTTTCTCCGTAAAGAAGATATTGATGGATGTGGATCAGAAAGTTTTACATCAGTGTTAACAAACCTCAGATGTTTCCTTACAGTCATGTAGATTTAATGCTACAGAGATGTGCATAATTGACACGTGGACAGAAAAGGATAAATGGTTTTCAAATGATTTCACAAGAAGAAACTCAAAAAATGTTGCATGCATTCGAGTCAGCCCTCTTTACTCTTCCACCCCTAAATAAACAGCTGTTCTACGAAGGCCTCAGAGGTTTACTGGTGATCAAAAGAAAAAAATCCAAGCTTTGGACAACTCATAGAACAATGCTCAGTCATCCTCTAAAAATATGGCACCACTGCAAACAGCAAGCATCAATTGGAGGCCCATTTTGACTCCAGACGAGCTGCGCAGATCCACTGCTCATGTCTGGTAATCTGTTGCACAAAAAAACTTTTAAACACTCAACAGATTTGGCTTTTTTTTTCTTTTTTTTTTGAACAGTGATAAGAAGAAAGACATTACTTAAAGAAAAACACGAGAAGTCCTTACTTAACACGTTTGTAGCATCTTGGAAGCTGATAAAAGTAGATGGCAAGATGGAGCTAAAGCTTGAAAGAAAACCTGGAAAAGTTTTATACAGAAGTTTGCATTTCTGCAGTACAACAGTATTAATTTAAAGAGCCAGAGTCACAATGGTTTAAATGGCCCAGTCAAAGTATGGACGCTCTCTGTCCAAGCTTGAGCCATCTTGTGAAGGAAAACTGCCCAAGATGGCAGATATTTACCTACAGCGGTTTCACAGTATATTAACTCAACAGGTTTGAATATGAATGCATGCAAATATTATCTGGAAAAAATTAAAACCATGTATCCTTTTCTTGTTCCACTTTAAAATTTTGCGTCACTTTGTTGTTTGTCACAAAACGTAAAACAGCTTGATGGGTAGAAATACTTTTGCTAGTAATGTTTAACAACATTGGGATCATTACTGATATTCTGCTGATCATAATGCAGACAATGTAGATTGCAGGATTGTAGGTGTTTGTGTGTGAATGTTTAGAGTGGATTAAAGATGGAAACCTGCAGCCTGACTCAATGTTCTCTCTCTGGTTTGACAGGCTCGCTCTCGCTTAAGCTTTCCGTTCTGCGAGCCTAAACTCAGATCAGACCAGGGAAAAACCCGTAGACTCGATCGCGCACAAACGAGCTCTCGCTGTGGCGATTACAGATGCATGTACGTAGGTTTCATTTCTGATTTGTTGTTTTTTTTTTTTTTCAGTAGAGCTTAGCTTGGTGTGCCGTAATGAAGTGGGTGCTGTTGGCTAAACCGTGTGCCATGTTGGAAAAACAAAAGTAGAGAAAAAAAATCGGATTGGTTGAATTTTTGGGGTGTTTTTATTTATTTATTTATTTTTATTACTTTTTGAAGTTTTTGTGGAAGAGTGGCAACTTTTAAAAAAAGTGTTTTTTTTTGTTTGTTTGCTGTTTTTATTCCTTGTTTTCCAGTATCTGCTGTTCCATGTGTTTTCTGGTTTACTAAAAGACGAATCTTTTGTGTGTTTTTTCTTTATTCAACCCACTTTCCCTAAAGTCTTTACACTCTGCTTTCAGGATAACATCACTGTTTCTGTGCGCTCATAGCCTCGTCCCCAAACCTTAAAATAACACAAATTCACAACTTAAAGCCCACTGCTAAACACCAAATGTCAGGTACCTTCAACAGAAAGGTGGACGCTTGTGTGTGTCCACTTTATGAGCACACAAAGGTCCTGGATCCTATTGTGCTAATGTGTCTTTGTCCGTCATGCTCGTTTCAGCTCAGCTCGCCAAAGTCTCCAGTGTGACAAACAAATGTCTGGATGTCTCTGTCTCGCTCTTATTCTCTCACTGCGAGCTTTCGTCACATGGGCTCGTGGTGTTAATGAAAACAAGCGCTCCCATTGTGGCACACAAAGCCCTGAATGCTGACACTGCAGTTGCATGAAGCTCTGAGTTGGGTGTATATCTCTCTCTCTGTGTGTGTGTGTGTGTGTGTGTGTGTGTGTGTGTGTGTGTGTGTGTGTGTGTGTGTGTGTGTGTGTGTGTGTGTGTGTGTGTGTGTGTGTGTGTGTGGACGATGGGGGCCGTCAGTGGTGTTGGAGCAGTCCGTCATGTAACATCAGCAGATAAATGGAACCATGCGGAAGTTTAAATGGGAATACTTCAGAAATTAAGCTAGATTGGTAGCAAAGGAAGGAACCCGAGGCAGTAAATAATTATCATTTTGTCTTTACATAAACATCAAGTCAGGTACATCACTAATCCTGTGCATTTTTTCTGGAAAATGCCATAATTCTAGTATCTTCTGCAGATT
The DNA here is from genome assembly GCF_051168715.1 of Poecilia mexicana. NCBI lineage: Eukaryota > Metazoa > Chordata > Actinopteri > Cyprinodontiformes > Poeciliidae > Poecilia > Poecilia mexicana. The sequence goes on along the minus strand of NW_028263380.1, from coordinate 13,747,890 downwards.
ACTATATTTAGGTTAAATGTTGTCAACTTTTTATTTGCTAGAGCAGCGCAAAGTGTGTGGTCAGGACATGGAAAGAAAATAATGAAAGATTTTTAAAAAAATTGCAAATAATATAGTCTAAATTAGTTCGTAAGTTTAAATATTGCTCATGCTTGTATCCCAATACATGGCCAGTTGCAAAGCTAATGAGACAGTTAATGCTTTTTTTATTTTTTTATTTTTAAACTTTATTCTTGCCACTCTTCTATCACTTTTTGGCTGCTTCTCTGCTATTTTGGCCAAGTCTGTCAGTTGACATGGACAGTCACGTCTTGGCATGTTTACACTTCTGATTGAACAGATCTATGTTTAACGCTCACAGCAACTAAATGCACCAGTCTGTCAGAAATAGCCAGGAAATGATTCTCCGCTGCAGCACAGTTAACTCCTACATTTTGTAAAAATATAAAAGGGAGAGACAAATGGCGGTGTGGGTCTCATTGGATGAAATAATGACTCCATCCTGTTTATATGCATTTTTTAAACATAGTAAAAGCTGTTGAAAGTTAATGCTTTATCTACACCATCACTATCTGCATCATCTTCCATCCGTGGGTGGATAATAAAAAGTTAAAAAGGTCTTAATGAATCCACAGGATTCCTCCAAGTTTTTTCATGAATCATCTGAATATTGATAATGCCACTAACAAACATAAACATACATATATTTAGTCTAGGCTTACTTCCTCTCAGAAGCATTTCTCCAAGTAGTAAAGGCTTCTCTTGTAGAGTAACATGTAAAAGTCTTTATGCTTGGCTGGCTCTCACCCTGAAGAGCAGCCAGGACCTGCTGAGATTGATTAGCGTGGGCTTCAAAGTACAGTTTCAGCATCACATGATGACACAAAATGCTGTTTTTCAGAGTTTCCAAATTAGATTTAGGGAAGAAGAAAAAAAAAAAACTTTTTTGGGAATTTTGTTACTCGCCTTTGAAAAAGTAGATGTTTGTGTGTTGAATATGATAAACCAGCTTTAATTACTTTACATGTTCCATATATAGCTGTAACCTACTTTTCATGTTGCTATGTTTCTTATATTGGGTTAATTTGCTGTGATATTGTTTTTTTTTTTAATTCTTTTTTCTTCTGTGTTTACTTGCTTTTCCACTTTTGTTGTTTTTTTTTGTATTTGTGGCTGAGATATGGGTGCTCTAACATAGGGTTGCCATGATAGAGTCTCTCCATCAGTCTTTCATCTCTGACCCACTCTGACCTTGAAGAGGAGGAGCCTAATCAGTCAGAAACTGACTCTGAATTTCAGTCCCCATTGATCCCTCGTCTCACGCCAGGCTCCCAGGCCCTGCAGAGGTTCTGGTTCGGGATAAGGCTATGTCATGCAGGACAGAATGCTTTCATTGTTCAGAACTGTTTATTTAATCGAAACATCCCTGTTGGTGCAGAGCCTAGTCCCGGCTCCCCTCTCTGCCTCTCGAGCTCTTTGTCCCGGCACGGAGGGGGAAATGGCCAGCAGTGTTTCTTTTTAAAACTGTCCAGCTGTCAAAGCGGCAGTGACATTTTTACAATGTGTCCCCGGGATCATCTCTGTCCTCCGTCCCCTGACGCTGTAAGCCCCTCTCTGCCTTTCACCGCCCTGCAGCTGTTACAAGCTGCAGGTTACACACCCTGAACTCTGCCTTTTTTTTTTTTTTTTTTTTTTTTAATTTATAGATCTCAGTTCAAATCATGGCCTGCTCAGAGACAGTCGAACTTCGCCTTCGTTCGTTTAGCCTTCCTGTTACCTCCTGAAAGTCTTTCCCAGACACATTTCCATATATCCTAAATTAGGAGATTGCTTAAAGGTGTTCTGTTGTTCTTCTGAGTTTATTATCTTTTTAAACACCTCACTGATACTTAGTAATATTTCTAACTTTACTCAAGAACAACTTCCAAATCAGAGAGTATTGTTAGCTTAACCTGGTAGCGCTTAGGTATTGATTGGAGAAATATTTGACTTTTACATTTCCAGCTGGGCTGCTCACTAGTCAGGGGTTGATCCAGCTGAAAGTCTCCTGATTATGTTAACCAACCAATGTATTTGTGCGTGTGTAGTAAAATATTCAAGAGTATTTTAAACAATTAGTGTAAGAAATTACCCACAGATTGGTTTTCTGATATAAAAGAAGCAAAACGACCAGCATGCTCCGTGCTTTGACCTCTCTCTCAGACCCCAACTGCATTTTTGGGGACAAAATAGCGAGGCCTAAACTTCAGTGTTGATTATTTACACTAATATTTTATTTAGCTTAGGATATCCTAATCTAAACCACATTACAAAAACAGTGCCAAAGTTGTAATTTGGTGTTGAAAATATGAAATGACAATTTTGAGAAATTCGTGATTGACAAAAAAAAAAAAACAACTGCAGATTGTTTCATTAATTTCTACTGAGTTCATAAGTGGCATTTATTAGTAAAAGGAAGAACAAAATATCTTGAGAAATGCAGAAAAATAAGTTTTGACTTCTCCATCGTTGTTCTAATTTGTGGTGGGGGTCAAATCATATATTTGAAACTGCAAATTATTAAACGGCAATATGGCAGAGCCTTCAGAGTTTTTTTTTACAAACAGAAAGGAAAATATGAGTTAAACTTTGTAGGTTAAGGCTTTAACTGCACTAACTGTTTTGTTTGAACAGACTTTAAAAGCCAGGGGAATAAATCTACTAGTTATTCTCACCTTTGACCTTCTTGGCTCTTCTATTTTGGCAACCCTATGCTGTTCTGCTACCACCTGGAGTTTCTTTGTTGCTGTTGACTGAACTGAGTGGTGAGGCGCGTGCTCTGGCGCGGTGTGATGACGTTGAGTTTCAGGGTGAATTTCTTGGACCGCCAAATTTCAAGCAAACATTGACTTGTCACATGTGTCTTGTGTGTTTGTCCCACAGCATCCCGACCCATTATGTGTACCCCCAGGCCTTCGTTCAGCCCAGCGTGGTGATCCCCCATGTGCAGCCCGCAGCCGCTGCACCCGCCACCGCCACTGCCACCTCTCCCTACATCGACTACACCGGGGCTGCCTACGCGCAGTACTCTGCGGCGGCTAACGCAGCTGCAGCCGTGGCCTACGAGCAGTATCCCTACGCCGCCTCCCCGGCCGCACCGGGCTACATGGCTACCACCGGCTATGGCTTTGCGGTCCAGCAGCCGCTGGCCGCCGCCGCCCCTGGGTCGGCCGCCGCTGCGGCCGTGGCCTTCGGGCAGTACCAGGCTCAGCAGCTGCAGGCCGACCGCATGCAATAGCAGCGGCTGCAACTGTTGCACAGGCAAAGAGAGAGAGGGATGGTCCACTGCTGGTCCCAGTTGAAGTATCACAAAGAAGATTTGTGGACCGGGTCAGCGCCAAGGCTGAGGTTCTTTACAATGACAATGGTGAGATGGGATAGGAACTTTCCAACTTGCTGTGCTTTATCTGAACAAAAAAAGCTGAAAATGAAAAAAAGGTTGCAGAACAAACTATGGAAATGATCACTGTTGGTATTACTATGAAAACTATTATTATTGCTATTGTCACTGGTAGTTTCTAGAGTAGAGTGACAGGAGCCCAGTGGTTGGTATAATGTAGGCCTTTAAGTCCTAATGCTGTCTCTAACGTTAGTTTGAGGAATAGCCTCTTTTTTTTTTTCCACTCGTCAAAAGTGTTGGTTATTTAAAGCCCTCATAACATTACTATTTTATTTATTATTCTTGTTAATATCACACATTGAGGGTCCTCCTTGTATTTTTTTTCTCTGTTCTTTGAGTTAATGTTTTCTGATAATCAGGGAAATGAAACCGTTTTCCAGTGTGTTAGCGAATATTTTATTTTATTTTTTTACATTTCCGTCTGGAAGTCGAGGTGTCGTAAATCGTTGTGTCAAAAACACATTTGAAGAACTACCTTAATGATCTTCCTGATGCTGAATGTCCCATTTCCTTTCATACTCAGCCTTAACCTCTTGACCTATGCAAAGCAAACAAATCAACAAAATAAAAGAAACAAAACTGAAAAATGTCATGAGACTACAGGGAGGGAGAGAGAGAGGGAAGGGGTTTCGCAGAGACAACAGAAACACTGACAAAAGAGGGGAGACAATGACAAACACTAAATCTGTTGCTTTTCCACATTTCACTCACATTCATGCATCCAGAGGCTGCAGAGCGCTAAGAGACAAAGGCGGCACAGTGGCGTTTCTCTCTGTGACGGAGAGGGCAGCTGCTGGGGGGGCGAGAGGGCGGGTGGGGTGGATCGGTGGACGGAGCCTCTACTGCTCCGCACAGACGGATCTCTCTGGAAAGAACGCACCGTTTGTGCTCGTTTGTTGAGCTGTCACATTTTAATCCCTGGCCGAGCCTTTTGGGAACCGACATTGCACCCCTCAACCCCCGGCCCCTGCCTCGACCCCAAACCACCCTCCCTCTCCTCTCTCTCTCTCTCTCTCTCTCTCTCTCCAGTCGCGTCAGCATTTCCAGCTCTGAGGTACGCACTCACACTTTCTCCAAAGCTAACCCGACAACTGGCCTGTGTGTCAGGACAAACTAGGGGTTTTCTCGTTGATGTCATGTTGGTCTGTGTGCCTTACATTTTTACAGCTATTTAAATGAGAGAAAAACAGAAAAAGGACAAAAAAAATCTATTATTTAAGTTATTTATTTTTTTGCGGGTTGTTGACACTCTAAGAGTAGAGACTTAGTGGAGGTACTGTGTTATTAATATTATTATGTACTCATCTCAAGGCAAATATAAGTTATTGATTAGTTTACTATCATTATTATTATGAATTATTATTATTATTATTATTATTATTATTATTATTATTAGAATTATTATTAGTATTATTATTATTAACATGCTCAACCAAAAACTATTGATGTAGAAGCTATTTAATACACTGTTACGTGCACTGTACTTTTTTTTTTGACATTTTAGAACAAAACATTAAATAGTAGCTTCGTGCATTTAAATGCAGACCTGTTTGCATACAGGTTGACTCTGAGTCTTCGTTTAGCTGGGAGGAATTATTAAGGAGTTTTAGTAAAAAAAATAAATAAAAAAGAGCAAAAAATGCTGCTTTTCCTTTACTAGAATGTATAGCCGTCGTCGGGGTTTCAGTAGCTTCTGTTGCTTCATATTCATCAAATCAGCTGTTTTACACTGTTGGGAATTTTTTATACTTGAACTTTTTCTTACAAGGGAAATATGTAAAAAAAAGTAAATGACAAAAAAAAAAAACTTTTCACTGTCAGTGGATGAAGGCTTTTAAAGCGTTTATGATAAACCTTTACTTCAGAATTTCAACCGCATGTAATCGAAGTGAAATAAAATGTTCTATATTTGAAGAAAATTTGGTGGTATTTTCCTTTATGTTACTTCTTCTCGGGAACGCATCGCGATTATTAGCTACTCTCACACATACACAAATGTGATTTCCTTTTTTCCCCCCTTCTTCTTCTTCTTTGGGGACACATCTAAACAATTTTGGGACCTCTTTATCCTCTTTAGAAAATAAGGAAGGGAAGTAAAAATGTAAATATTAAGTCGTCGTCATTGTATAAACATTAGAAAAAATAAAATACAGTTTGCACAAGTGCAGGTGTATCTCAGAAGGGTGCAGACTCCTACAACAACACCAGGTTTTTATTACACATAAATGATTTACCATACTTTTTTTTTTCTCTTATGTGTTCAGGAATACAATGTAGCTGTGCAGCGTATTTATGTGTTTTGTTGTTTTTGCATCTTTGTTGGCTGCCTTGTACCTTTTTAAGTTTATTTCACTCAGCTGGACGTGTGAAATTAGTCCCACAGCTAATTAAGATTTATTCAAAAGTCTTAAATAATTTCTCGTCCATTTTATAAGTCAAGAGTCTTTTAAGAACCGCAAATCCTAAAAGACCGTGTGCAGCAGTCATAAACACAGTCTAGTGGCTCCTGCATCTTTTTAAAATGATGGACAAAGGTGGAAAAGTGGAGGACAAATAAAGAAGTGCTTTAAGATCCATCTGCAGAAAATGAACTGAATCTGCATCATGTTTTAAATTATGAACTGTATCATTTGTTTCATAGTTCATTGGAATCAACTTTTCAGAGCTAAAATAATACTGCAATACTTCTTGTTTGGCATTTGTCCAAATACATGGAAACAAATTGTACATTGGAGACTGAATAGGATCTGCTTACTCTCTTGAATCAGCCACTTTTTTGTGACATTGCACTGTATGAACTGAACTGACTAGTTTAAATTCTAAAACAGACGGTCCAGCAGGAAACGTGCGGAATCCCATGCAGCTCCGTCAAATGAAGTGAAACCGGGTCCCTGTTCTTTGTGCAGCAGAAGATTGATCGTTATTTCAGAGGAACATTAACGTTTGCTGCTGCAGGAGCAGCCGATGACAGGCAGCTCTTGAAACTGATGTTCCTGACAGAAGGATGTTTGGAGAGGAGGAGGAGGAGAAATGCAGAGAAACTTTCGGGTTGATCCATCTTCAAGCAAAACACCCAGACATCTTCAAAGTGTTTTTTTTAGCTATCCATGTGTATTTGTGTGTAATCTTAGACCTAACGTTACCCATTCTCAATTTATTTTAGTTTTTGTGCCGTTATGCTAAATTTGCCTCCAATCTCTGTTATTCAAATCTCTTTGTTATTATTTGTCTTCTACGTTCATATTTTCAGAGAACAAGGTTTCATGAAGCACATTTCAGTTTTAATCTATTTCCTACTTATCACAATGCAAGAGAGGTAAAAAACAAACAAAACAATAATGAAGGTGAGTAAATTAAACTAAACACTCCATGCTTCGTTTCTTTAGGTTTTCCCAGGTTTGTGTGGAAATGAGTGACACATGATAAAGCATCTGAGGTGTCAGTCTATCAATGATGTATTCGTTTTCTCATCAATAAATCACGCAGAAGGGAGTGAGCTGCTCCTCCTTTGCCTTGCTTCACTCAGCTTAAGGGAGTATTTTGGTTTTGGTCAGTGGTGAAACCAGAAGCGTCATGGCGACGTGTTGCAGCATCAGCACAGAAAAACCTCAAACATGAAACCAGAAGCCGGTTTATCTTAGTTTGAATATTAGCTTCCTGAAAGTTATAACTTCAGATTGCTGATTTTGTCCTGCTGAAAGGTTGAACTTTTGAAAGCTTTTCCTCCATCCATTCATCCATCTTTAAACAAAACTCTGACCTGTTTCCTTATCACAGCTGGAGAAAAGCTTTACCACAGAATGATACTGCCATCACAGTGGTTCCACCATATGGCACACATATCTATTCTTTTACTTTGTTGCACTGCTTTTCTCCTGCAACATTGTTAATCTTGAGAAATATTTCAGATTGGATTGATCTTTTTCTTCATTAAAGACTCCTTCATTATCGCGTTGTCAAAAGAAATGATCTAAAATGATCGTTTGCTTCAGAATTTGAAGCAGAATGATTTAGAAACCCAGATATTCCCGTGTTAATCCGGATTGGAAGAGGCTACAGTGAAGGCTCACATGAAGGTTAAAGGAACACAGACCCGGGCAGGGATACCGGCCACCCTGGCTGTCATCTATTTTTAGCAGCGTTTTCAAGCTTGTCTGTCCGCTTCAGAGGGGAAATTCACTGAGTCACAGTCCGGGTCTGGGTCTCTGAGGCTCTCAGGTTCGCCGTGTTGCTTAATTAGGACATCCCGGAAGAGTGCGACCGGAGCTCCTGCTGCTGCTGCTGCTGCTGCTGCGCACAGCCGAGAGGGGAGGACGCACTGGACCGCATGGTGAAGGCGCACAGCCCAGAACAAACCGGACGGAAATACTAACAAACCCAACTCAAGACGACGGCAGAAGCTTGCTGAGGAGCAAAGGAGGGAGGTAAGATGTATCTATAGGATGTTTTAGATAGACTTTATCCAGTGACAGGGAGGAGCGGAGGGGCTGCACTGGTGGGTGGAGATGTGCGCGTCCCTGAGCAAATGGGCAAACATCTTCACTGCTCCTCGTTTGCTCCCATTCCCCTGCGGCGTGGCTGTATTTGAATCATTATGGAGACCGTTATCTTTCTTTTGTCATCATTTCTCTGGTCTCACTGGGTGATTTTTATGGCATGACTAAGCAGCGAAAGTCAGGATCACCTTTTATAACGTTAACACCTTTACACACAACACAACAACAATTTCAAAGAATCAAATCTCAGTGAGGTTCGCATCAACCTGTGAGCTTCATTGCTTTAGAAACTGAAGTCTATGACTCCTCACAAGTTTGTGAGGAAAAAATGAGCTGATGTCTGACTCAAAGAACAAAACACAGATTCAAAATGTATTTTGTTTTGAATTGTCTTCACAATAATTTCGCACATTTGAAGCTTTAAATCTATTTTAGTTTTTTGGTTGTTGTTGCACCTTTGTATTTTCTCTTTGCAGGAGTTTTTTTTCTGTGCCACCTGTGAAATATTATGTTCAGAATTTCATTTGTTGTGTATTATTATTATTGTTGAGTTTCAGTTTCAGGGTTTTACCCCAGTGCACAGATACAAGGTTTTCCTCCCTAGTTCAGCTGCTTATTGTCTGAGGCCTGCATTAAACTATCTTGCAGTGGCTCCATTGCAACAAACAGCAGGCTGTGGCCCAATATAGCCACAAAGATCAGATACCAGGGCACAGGATCCACAAGCTGAAATCCTTCAGGACCATGTGTTGCTTTCCCAGCTGTTGATTTTTTCCATCTTTACTCTGCGGACATGGAAACACACCTGTGAGAACAAGTGGAGTTGTAAAAACGTACAGCAAAGAATGAGGATGGAATCAACTCGACTACAACGTGTTCTTGTTTGCTTGATCGTTTTTCTGAAACAAGCAAAAAAAAGAAAAAAGAAAAAAAGCTGATTGTTGAAGGACTTCATTAATATTGAAGGCCACATGGAAGCTAACAAAAGCACAACTGCAGGAGTCTTTGCATCACCATGGAGAATTTGGCTGACTGACAACAAGACCAGTTCAGATGCTGGATATATATATATATATATATATATATATATATATATATATATATATATATATATATATATATATATATATATATATATATATATTTTTTTTTTTTTTTTTTTTTTTTTTTTTTTGCTTCCTGGATGTTTTTGCAAAGTTTGACCAGAAACAGAAACACACAGATTCTATACTTCACCCACTTTTTCCATGTTTTGTCAAATTACAACCACAAACTTAATTTAATTACACAATAGTGTACAATTTAAAGAAAAGGTTACATTTTAAGATATTTTTTTACTAATAAAAATCTTAAAAGTGTGGCATGCTTTAGAGCCTCAGGTCTATTGTAGTATGTCTGTACCACATCTATAAACATCTAGAGACTGAAACTCAATCAGATTGGATGGAGACCACGATGAACATCGATCTTACAATCTTGCAACAGATTCTTAATCAAAATTACGCCCGGGCTTTGACTAGGCCATACTAACACCAAAAATGCATTCCCTCATAACAGAAAAATATAACTCTGTGGCACAATCAAATTAGTCTATCAGTTCTATTGGACAGTCAAATAATCAATTAAATGTAATCAAAATAGCTCAAGCTAACATGTCAATAAGTTGTTTTTTTTTACATGTCCAACTTAAAATACTTTTTTGCTCTCTATGTATCTGTATACAGATCATAAATAAAAAAAAAGATCTTTGGGAAGCCTTGTGAATTCATGTTCCCTACGTTGTGCCTAGTTTATAATACCCATCCTGAAAAATGCAATCTTACACGTTGTGTGAAGTGGAGTTGAGCTGAATTTGTTTCCCCCGGTTTCCTCCTCGTGTTTTCCTCAGTTTCCGTCGGCAGTCGATGCAGTAATCCTAGCAGGAGCTCCCCAGGTTTCTGGAGTTCGTGTTGTGGCCGCCCGCAAAGCAGAAATAACATCTGAGTCTCACGACAGGCATGTGTCACTGCTGGGAGACTCCTCAACGGCCTCCATCAGGGCATGTTTGCTGCTCACGGCCCATAATCGTCAGCAGAAGTTAACAAACTGGGGGGCTTTATTAAACCTGAATCACTGGTGTGATCCTTTTGTGTGTTTTTAAAATTATTTTTGCAAAGTAGATATATCACCATATTGTAATGTGTGCTGAAGGTGGCAGGTGTCAGATTGGAGAGTGTGTGTTACCCAGCAGTAGTTTGCATCAACATGCAGTGGATAGCTGGATTGAATTCCCCTTTTGGCTGACTAATAAATATTGGAAGCAGGCCTGCATTGTCTCAGGATGAGCCGCACGGCTGGGCAGTGTTAAAACGGATTAGCTGTGTTTTGTTTAACAGTTCAGCTCTAATCCTAAGCAAAATATCTGTTTTAGTAAATATGAAATGTAATCAGTTTGGGATTTTAATAATCAACTCTCCACTTCAAGTTTTCATACATCTAAATGTGCAGTGCCGTACTAATACATTTATATCCCTTAAATATTATTATGTTTTGTCACAACCATAAACTTCAATATCATCACCTTCCTAAAATTATTGCCTAAGTCTTTGTTTTTTTTTTTTTTTACCTAAATATATTTTGGAAAGAAAGAAACTGTGCTTTTCTTTTTATTCCATTTCATAGATCAACATAAAGTAGTTTGTAATTGTAAAATCGGGCTAGAAAAGCTCAACTGCCTCAAAAACCACGTATCATTTTCCTTTATCTTCACAATTATTCTCCATTTATAAAATCACAATTTTACATTTAACATGAATGAATATGAATATGTTCATAAACAATGTCTCATTTCGGTCTCTCGCAGTCTTTTTAAGTCTTCTTGTCTCTTCGGCTCAGTTCTATGATGGATTTGTGTGTTTAGGGTCAAAACCTGTGAACGTTGCATCAGGCCAAACAACTTAAACACCAACTGTCTTTATATTCAACAAGCTGCTCTTCCCACAGTGAAGTCTTTGTGAAAATCAGAGTGAAAGCATAAGTTTCCGAACATCTTCTAGTGACGTCCGGATCACTAAAATAATTCATTTCTGCTTTTGTTTCCAGGATTGTCACAATGGAGGATTTAATGCAGCGGTTGGAGCGGGCCGTGACTCGCATGGAGGAAATATCCGTCACAATGCAGGCGTCCAGCAACATGCTCAATGGGAACTGTGTCAACGGTGTAGATGGAGGTGAGTCTGTGGCTAAAAACAATTGTTGAAGTGTTTCCCTGCTGTTTGTACAGTAAACGACAACAGGATTTCTGTGTATGTGCTTTCAGGTCAGAGTGTGGAGGTCTTCGACGTTCTGCTGAAAGGTCCACTGTCAGATTATTTGAACTGCAGCAGAGCTATAGGAAGTGAAGTGGAGAAACACGTGAGTCACTTTATTTAAATAGGACAGGATAGAAATGACCTTTGTGGTTTATGGTTTAAGAATTCACCAACATGTAGCCTATAACATGAATAAAAACAGAACATAATTTAAAATTTAAAAAAATGTAACAAACGCTTGTAACTGGAGCAACATTTCTATATGGCCTCAGAAAACAAAAGTGTTTTGACCTATATTTGAAATATAAAATATATGCAAAGAACCATCTGTCCATGTCATCAGCGTTTGTCGGGTTCTGGAAGAGGAGTCGTCATGAGGAGCTGATCAGCCAATTACAAGCAGGTTTTGGTGTAACTATGGCAACGGTATGACAAGGGGAGGGAACATTGTTTTACTCAATGTGGATTAGCTTTTTTTTGCAGTACACGTTATAATTGCATTTCATCACAATAAAGCCTATTCAGAGCTCTCCCTCTTCTGTTGGAATGTGATTTCAAATCATTTGCAAAAGTTTTTGCAAAAATATTCTAAAGAAAATCCAAAAGAGTGTCAGGAGAGTAAATTCACATATGACACAATAAACATATAAGAGATTTAGACATAAATGTACCACTAAATAAATAAATAAATATTTAATCAAATGTTGTAATAATTTATTTAAGACACTCAATGTGTCATTAAAGTCAAGCTTAACATTTAACTGAACATTTATTTATTTCATGGCACATTTAATTAATGACTTAGCGATGTGTTTATTTATTTAATTGTGTCCCTTTGACCTTACATAATAAATTAATAAACATAAATTTGATCAAAGTTTGCTTTTCTTCCTTTATGTTAGCTTGTGAGAGTTTCTGTGTTTTCATAGCCATTGCCTGGAGGAGGCTGGAAATGAAAATTTGAAAGGTTTTTAAAATACTCAGTTTCAAACAGCAGCTGCTGTTAAAACTGAGCTGAAAGAAGAAATCCTTTTTACTTTCTCATGGAAGAAAAGGTATCCAAAGTGGTCTCATTACTGTGGAAGTGTTTATACACAGCACACAAGGAGTATTTGTTCAAATGTTTGGGAGCACCACGGAGGAAAGAATCTTTAAATGAAATCTTATCTTGGACTGCTTTACTAAAAGCTAGATTATCAAAGCGAAACAAAAAAAAGAGTTGCTCTAGTCTAAGCAAATCACTGTTGGGTGAAGTGGAGTGGATTCAGTTCTCGTTTCCCTGGACAGCGGCATGTAAACAGTGAGGACTGCTCCTCTCCAGATCCCGCTCTTTTGAAAGACACACACACACGTCTGGACAGCTGACGAGTCCTGAAGTGTGTGTGGGAGGTCTGTGGTGTTCACGTTTCTGCACAATGGCAACAATTTTCTTTTCTCTACAAAACCTGTAGAAAAAAAAGCAGAACTTTGAACCTACGTTTTAACTTAAACTATAGTGGAGGACTGTTTTCTTCCTAAGTCTGCAGATCTTAAAATCGTCCAACACAACAGCGAGGGTTTCAGAACAGATGAATGATGAATGCCTGTATTTTCTCTGCACTTTTTTTTTGTTTCTATCTCTGTGTCTCATCACTGGTCTGAGTGGAGGAGGGAACTGTGTATGAGTGTAACTGAGAACCCGAGGCAGGTTTTTTTTTTTTTTTTTTTTTTTAGTTTTCAGAGCCCCTTATATGGAGAAAACCTCCCTGGCGGTTCCTCTGGCCCATGACTTGAGGTCTCAAACACACACAGGACTCACATGGCTGGAAATAACCCAATCTGTGTGTGGGTGTGTGTATGCTGGCCGACTACACAATCACAATCTAGCGATGATGCTGCCGATAGGTTGCCTAAAAAATACGTTCTTAGTCAAAATCAGTGTTAATCTTTCCAATTTTGCAGGCTGAGATGGTGAATGAGGCGCTGCAGACTCAGAGAAAGTTTCTTCAGATGGCTTCCACGCACCAGGAACCGGCACAGGTAAATCAGCACAATGTTTTCACACTAAGACATGCAACTATAAAAAAAAAAAACAGAGAAACTCTGAAAAAGGGCGGTGATCACTTTGGATGTTAATTAGCACAGAAACAGTTTATTTGTCTGCAGAAATGATGATAGGGCAAGTTCCATATGTGGATTCATCAAATCTGTGCTGATCAATGTGGAAACAACATGATGTTAATACATCTGTAAATCATGAATTTTGACAGACCAAAACAGTCATAAAACTTAAAAATATATATTCTTTTTTGACAAAAACAGTTCCTATTTATGTTTTCACAACATGTCATTATTTTATTCCAAACTCAGGTATTAAGCAACTCTGTTTTAAAGAAGCTGGACGAGGTTATTGATCCTCCATTTGAACATGGCTGCACAGATCAAAATAACGCCACAATTTCTGTACTAACGTCCTGCCAGAAAACCCAAAGTAACCATGATGTTCAGGTGTGAGCAATGAAAAAAAGAAACTCCCTGATGGAGAGCACCTGCAGTGTTATGGTTATGCAGCACCTGCAGCACCACTCTCTGTTTCACACAACTTCATGCTGCTGCATGCATTCAAAAGCGTGACGATTCCTCCTCATGAGGGCTGAGCGGACCTGTGATTAGATCCTCTCCCAGCTTTTTTACTGAAAGCAAAGTCAAACCAAACACCTACAGCATGCATACCAATGCTGCTGCAAATCCATGAAAGTTGATTCACCAAACTACAGGGAAATATTTTAGTTTTCTCTGTAAGGTTCTGTAGGAAACAGCGGCAGTGCAGTTCTCGAGAGCAGTATCTCGGTCCTGCGTGAGAGGGAGTCTGAGCCCCCTGTCCTGTGTTCCCCCCCACCCCGACAGACCAGGCCCATCCAGAGGGATTATTCTGCTCTTTGACCAGGAAAACTGCTAACGCGACACATTCCCAAAATGCCAAACGGCAGAGAAAAAAAGAGGGTTGTGACAGAAAGCTGCGTATGAAAGAAGCGATAGTGATATCATCCCTTTGGACTGTGCTGTTTGTGTGCTGTGCACCGGTGTCAGAGGGTCCACCAGGAAGTGAGTACTTCCAACCTGTCAGGCCATTGGCTAAGTCGGAGAGAAAAAGAGCTTTCAGGGAGAGCCGGGAAAGCAAACAAGGAAGTTGTTTGGGTTTCACGAAGAGAGGGCAGAAGAGACAGATGTTAGAGGAGAAATTACTAAATTTATTTAGACTTTCACTTCAGGCATGTAAAATCTGCCACTAAGTCTTCTTTGACTTTTGAAAGATGCACCAGCTGTCTCTCTTGATCATCCTGGTCTTCTTTAACACCCTCTTTTCTTATGCTCTTGGAAGATGGTTGATTTTGTGTCTGGTAAAACTTTACTGTGTTTATTTATTGTCTTTATTAGATCTTGCCATATCACCTTCCTTTTTGCTTGTTTATTTAATTTGTCTTTCTGGTTTTGTATTGTTTTCTCTTTGATTTGTGTCATTTCTCTCCCCTGGTTTGTTACTCCTCTAGTTCCAGTTCTCTGTATTTATCATTCACCTTCCCTCAGAAGGTTTTCTCCTCTCCACAGCTTTTTATCAATCTCCTGATTCCCCTCTGCCTTCCTGTTTCTGATATCCACTGATTAACCCTCCTGGTTGCTTTGTAATTTTCACCTCTCCCTCAGTAAATATGCTAATCATATTCCGTTGTTCCTCCTGTTTTATCACCTGTTATTTTCCTTGTGATGTTTCAGTTTTTCCTGCCGTTTCACTAACTACTCCTCTGCTTCAATTGACGAGACTTGAAAACTAACATTCAGTGATTCTCTCCAATAAATCCGAGTTTAAGCAGTAACATAGAGAACGGCAAAGCTTGGTATATTCCCTGGTAGAGGCAGCATTTTTCTTCTTTTTCAAAATTACACAGTGCTTTGCATTGTTCTGTCATATAGAATGTCTAAAATATTAAATGTAGAATCTGTTTAGTCAAAAGATGTTGGTGAGAAGTTATGCTATTTTGATTAACTTTTAGTTTTCAGCAGGACAGGTTAAAAACTGCTGTCCTTTTTTATAAAATGTCATATTTTAGCTTGACGGGGTCGAAGTAGCAATGCTTTCTCTGCACAGTCGACACTAAAACCTCCTAGATTCCCCGGGTAAAATCACAAACCACCCACTCTCACAAATAAAACCTCCTCACCATACATTTATGTAGCTGTAGCATCCAGTGCAGCTGTAAAACTGTGATAAATAAAGCTGGGCAATACCCTCTCTACTTTCTTTCACCATTTCTCTTTCAAACACACACACACGCATACACACATGCATTTTCAAAGTTCTGGCCTTTCTCTCCTGCGCTGCGCTGTTGTGCTCTCTGACTTTTTATGGACATGTTCTATATTTGAGCCTGTAGTCAGTGTGAGAGATAGAGAGTCTGAGTGAGACACAGGGAAAGGAAGGCAGAGAAAGTAACGTGACCTCAGGTTGGCCCGGTAACGTGACTGGGCTCGTTTCTACGAGCTGCAGGTCCAGGATGTTCACACGCAGACAGACAGCTTACATCGATTCTGATCCAGAGTTTGAATATGAAGACGTACAGCTCAGATCATTTGCTTTATTGGCTCACTTTAATTGATACTTTGTATGTTTGCTCATTAATGTATTTCAGAAATGCTAACAGATATTTATGCTTTGATCGAAACTGTAACATCGATACAGTTTAAACCATCCCAGTTTAAACTTGTCTGCAGGTTTTCTTTCCTCACATTGAAATGAAATGAAAACACTTTTCAGAATCAGAATCAAAATCAGCTTTATTGATTTGATTGATTGTGAACACATGCAAGGAATTTGACTTCAAAGTCAAGCACTGACAGCATACAGATATAAATTATATCTGTAAATAAAATGGGGATAAACAGGAACTATGTGCATGTATCTCTGGCCTTTGAAAGGAAAAAGGATTGTGAAAGTGAAAATGTGCGTATTTTCTTTCAAAGCTACTCAGGTTGTTCACTGTGTTAATCAGACAAACAGTCCGACAAAGAAACTGTTTTTGTGGCAGCTGTTTTTTCACTTTGTCGCACCAGTCTGAAGACAAAAGTCTGAACAGTTTGTGTCCAGGGTGTGTGGGGTCTGCAGAGATGGTAGCTGGCTTTTTCTGACCCTAGTTGATTCTCCCATATGCGGTGTGGATCTCCGCTGCTCTTGCACAATTACTGTGTCTCAGATTAATTATTTTCTCACCTCATGCTTGTTAGTTTTTTATCTTGCTAAAATGGAAAAGCCGTGTGTGATTGTGGTTTCACCTGACAATTCTCTCCTACTTTCTGTTAAGTACTTTGAACGGCCAAGGGGTGTGAATATGTCATGACAAAAGTTGAGTGGCAGATACAGTTTGAAGGAAAACGGTTCTGGGAAGGAATTTACAAAGAGAAAAATTTACTCTGGCTTTTTCCACTTCATCCAGTGTTATTTGTTTTTGTTGCTGTGCACTCAGGCATGCTGGAAATTCTTGAAACTTGCACACCGTGGTCCGTATTTCTTTTATTTCCATCACACAGAAGCGTAAAAGGGATACTCTTTTAGTCTTTGGCTGCTACTCATTAACAGTATACACTTCATACTGGTCTGGGTTCAGGGTGGGAGATGTTTGATCGGTAAACTGTAAACACTGGAGGAGCGGGACGCCTTACAAGGCCAGAGGGATCTCCCTGTGGACGGAGGAATGTTGGAAAGAAAAGGAGCGATGGGGAAAGGTGGATAAGAGCCGGGAGGCACGCTAAGCTGAAGCTGAAGATCTGGAAGATCCAGTGGAAAAAATGTCTTATAAAATTAGACCCTGTTCTAAGAGCTGGTTCAGGGTTTACTGTGAGGAGGAGGGCAGTGGAATAAAGCTGAAAATCATCTGAAGAGTTTCTGTAAACACCATCAACCTAAATAGACTGCGTGTTGACGTCCTTATGAATATCTTCTTCCCCTTAATCTGTTCATTTCTCAATGTTTGCTTTTGCTCAGATGGAGCTCCAAGACCTCCTGAAGCCAATCTCCGATCACATCCAGGAGATCCAGAACTTCAGGGAGCGAAACCGAGGCAGCTCGCTCTTCAACCACCTGTCGGCTGTCAGCGAGAGCATTCCCGCCCTGGGCTGGGTGGCAGTGGTACGAAGCGAGAATATAATGAAGTAAAATCTGGTCAGGAGAGACAGGGGTGGATGACATGAAGTTTAATCACAATATTTTGTGTTACTACTGTCATAAGGATAAAAGTAAGAACTACTTATAGTTGTTATTGTGCAAAGCTCTGACTGCATGACAGCAATTATATCTCCACAAATACAAATATTGTTCTTGAAAAGCTTCTTTAGGACATCAGTCACATGCAGAAGTGTGATTTATTTGACCTTCCCCAGATTTATCAAAAACACACTCAACCTTCAGATATCAGCATGAACTTTTCAGCTTTTACCCTCAAATCAAGACGAATCTGCGGTGGAGGCGAGGCGTTTACGTCTCTGCCAGGATGAGGAAAGGCTTTCTCATGAGAGCGCATCTTTTCTGTTCCTGTCTCAGAGTCAGAAACCAGGTCCGTACGTGAAGGAGATGAACGATGCAGCCACCTTCTACACCAACAGAGTGCTGAAGGACTACAAGGAAATGTAAGTATGCTTCAGAAGTATTGAGTAATGATAGTATTCAAACTGTTTTCTGGTTTGGACAGGACTTTATTGTGTTCTTTAATATTTTAAAAGGTTGGCGCATAAAGAGCAGGTGATCTTTGATTGTCTTTAAAAAGGATTTACATAAGAAGAAGGTTGATTTTTTTTTTTGTCAAGTGAACCGTTTCTGTGTTGGTTTCTCATTATTATTCTACCAAAAGACCCAACAGTAACTCATTCTCCACCACCACCAGTTTTACTTAAAATGTCCTAGTGTTTCAAAGAGTTAATGAATCCCTTCGCTCTAAAAAGTTTTCCAAGATCTTTTGGAGAGAAACAAACCCACAGGATCATCTGTCCTGGACTCTACCTAATGGGTCAATCTAATATTGTTATGAGGACTTGGTAAACCCAAGATGCCATTCTTTGCTGTAGTTCTCGACCAGTGAGCGTTAGAGGTTGTTTTATTATCCTTATTGCATATTATTGCTGCACCTGCTTAGCAATAATGTGAGTCCCTTGTCCAGCTTTGTTTGTCACATGAGATGTTTTCTACTTTTTAATTGCTTCTCTGACTGTAGATATGGGTAAATCTGAGCAAATAGCCATTTTATTGTTAACATTTTCTGACCTAAGAATGCTCATTTCCAGCTTCATAGACCTATGAGATCTGGTCCATTCCCAGTCGTTCCCTTTTAGCTTACTTTTGTTGTAATCTTCCTCCTTCTTCCCGTTTTGTCTGTGACGTCTGTCTCCTCTGTCCCACCGCGGGCTCCCTGTTCTTCCAGCGACAGACGTCATGTGGACTGGGTACACGCCTACCTGTCAATCTGGACTGAGATGCAGTCCTTCATCAAGCAGCACCACACCACAGGACTGGCGTGGAGCAAGACTGTGAGTCGGATTCTTATCTAATTACAACAGACTGAATTAATTCTGTTGTCTCTTCCAACATGTGAAGAAAATCAATGGTGTGTTATCTCAGCTGTGGTTCTTGCTCTGATATTTTTAAACCAGCTAGGTTTTCTTTTCTTTCTTTTTTTCTTTTTTTTGCATACACTTCCATTTTTAGAGATAAAGCAGCAGGGTTACATAAACCACTGCAGAGAGCATGAATGAATGAATGAACCTCTCCTCAGTGGCTGCACATCACAGGTCTCTGCAGGGCTCTCAAAATACCGCCCACTCCCACACACACTGCTGGGTTTGGAAGTGCCTGCTCAGGAACTCCTCAGTGGATCCCAGAGATTACGATGGCAGGAAAATAAATCTTTTGAATTAATTTGACCTTTTTCCGACTCAGTACCTCGTAAATACACTCAAATATTTTTACATTTTCTCACTTTAAAACTACAAACTTTCACGGATTCTTGCAGATCACGTGCAACGTAGCAACACGCAGTGGTGCATAATTGTGAAGTGGAAGAAAAATAATACATGATTGTTTAAATTTCTTTAAAATAAAAGTCAGAAAAGTGGAGAAGTTTAAAGCTGAGTTAGGTTATAAAACAACATCCCAAGCTTTGAACGTCTCACTTACTGCATCGTCTTAAAATGAAAAGAATCTGTTGGACAATCGAGCTGTAGAGTTGTGGAGTCTACAAATCTGACGTCTGTAGAAAAGTGAGAACTGAGCTGATGAGGGCTGATGGGAAGATGGATGGAGATAAATGCAGAACAATCCTGGAAGAAAACCTTTTAGAGGCTGCAACTGAATACATCAAACCATAGCTGTGTGTTAGAATGGCCCAGTCAAAGTTCAGACCTGAATCCAAATGAGTAACTATGGGAGAGACTTGAAAACTGCTGTTAAGACCAATCCAATCATTCTGAATACAAAGAAGAATAGACAAAACATTCAGGCTCTGGATGTGAACAAATGCTAGTGTTACGAGCAACTTAATTAGGATTTAGAATCTATTAACAGAGTGGAGTTTAAAAAGAACTTGATAAAATCACTTGGTAATGTGATTTTACACCTAATCTCATTAACATTTAGGGTTGTTCCCTCCCACTCATACTGAGACAGAAACAGGGAGAGAGCGGCAAAGAATCCGATCATGTGATCTTAAAACATGGCTAATCGATCGGCGAATGAATGCAAGTATCGGCCAATGCCGTTCCGAGCAAAAATTGTAAATATCTGCCCAAAACATCAGCCAGTCGATGTATCGGTCAACTTCTTAATTTGAAATATTTTGTTGAGGTTTTTGTCTCCAGAATTTACAAAGCTCTCCAACACGATGAAACTTCAGTCCAAGAAATGTCTTATTCCGCTTAATAAAACCATGTTGTGCCTTTATTCTGCACGCATTTCTCTCTGGGCCAAGCAGCCTCAACAAACCCAGGTGCATCGCTGAGCTTTGGGGACAGCTGCGTCTCCCATGTTTGCGCTAAAAATCATATTCTGCTGCTTTAATGCGAGGATAAATATCTGTCTGATGCTGAACAACTGTGACCACATGTGCTTTGTGTACGCCGAAACCTGAGAGCCTGCAGAGGCTGCTTGTGTCAGCTGCTGCTCCTGCTGTCAGACGACAGAGCCGGTGTGTGTGCGTGCACAAGCAGGGGAGTGTGCTGCTCTAACAGGTGGTCCTCAGGGTTTACTTGAATGGAGGATTTCTTCGCAGAGGAGCCTCGACAAAAGGGGCCTGTGTGCACTCGCTGCCTGTGCCGTAACCCAAACTGCAGGGCTGCTTGCTGTTCGGCACAGCTGCCGTCCGCCGCTCATTCACGGGTTTAGTGACAGCACCGTTCTCTCACACGCAGACACAAGTACGCGCGGTCCGGCCGCAGCACAACGGGGCAAAGAAACAGAGCCGGAGTCGGGAGCTTAAAGTCTGAAACAAAAAACCACAGCAGCAAACTGTTCCAGCAAGTTAGTGCGCCTGTCAGTGCCACACTTTTTACAACTTGAGTCAGAGAGCTGCCAAATATTTGCTCCAGCTGTCCTCTGTGGACTTACTGATAACCAGGCTCTGGCCTGCAGTCTGTGTTAGCGGTGCAGCATGGGATAATTTAAGCCTGAAAGACTTAACCTTTTTTTCTCTCTCTCTCTCTCCAGTTCTATAGATCTCTCAATAAGTTTATTGCTCTGATTTAATGGCTGGGTCTTTAAAATGACAGAAAATAGTAAAAAGAGCTTCTTAACTAATGTGTGTTTGTGTTTTGTTTGTCCCTTTGGTATTTGGATCGCTTTTGTATTCTGATTATATTTTGGTTTTGCCACTCAGTCATCCTCACGTTTGTACTTTCTTATACACACCTTGTGTTTTGTTTTTTATTATTTTACCGTTTATATTTATCCTTTTGTTTTCAGTGTTCATTTGCCCTTTTCATTAGTCATTTTTCTTCAGCTTCCCTGCATTCTGTTCTCACCCTGTGAATAATCACCTCCAGTTACGAGTCAGTCTGTCTTCTTTACATCCTGCCAGATCATTTCAACATAATACATTTTTCATCTTATGTTTTCTCACCTCTATCTTATGGTTTCTGTTTCTCAGATTTTTTCCCCTTTTATGACTCAGGTTTTTTTTATTAGTTAGTTTGGGATTATTTTTGTTATTGCTGCCTGTCTCTTCGACTCTTCTTTCCTGGCCAGATTCATTTTACCGAATTGTTGAGTTTGAATTGCGCTGTATTTTGTGTCACTCAGCTTTAAAATTTTCAGCTGAGAATCGTCTCATTTGGGAGATAAAAAGTTGTGATGAAGTATTTATCCCGTCAAAAACTCTTAGTTTGAATTCATCCACATTGGAGAGTAATGAACAGGCGATTTTAGGTTTTACCACTCTGATGTCTTACAGATTCAATTTAGTGCTGAAAAGTCAGTGTCGGTATTTCCTGTACAACGCTCCCTCAAATGGACAATCTGAATACTACAGCTGCTGATTCTGAAACACGTCACAGCTTTAGGTTTTCCTCAACCACAATGCAGTTCATTTCTTTTCTTCCCACAGGGTCCCATTGCTCCTGTGTCTCTCTTAGACTCGTCTCCGCCGCCCAGTGCTCCCTGTCCGCCTCCTCCTCCTCCTCCTCCCGGCCCTCCTCCGGTCTTCACTGATGACGACTCCAAGCCTCAGACAGGCAGTGCAACACCTGAGCACTCAGCTTTGTTTGCCCAGCTCAACCAGGGCATGGACATCACTAAAGGTAAACCCAGTACTGGCCTCAAAGATGTTCATTCAGAGTCAGGATTTTTGTTCCAGTCTTTACTTGCTGGAACAAGTATTCTTTATTCTGCACAGTGGTTCTTTCAAAGCTGTAGCTTGTCCCTATACTGTTTTCTTTTTTTTTTTTTTGCCACGGCTTTTCTTTACACTAAGCTTTCTGTCAATATCCTTTCACATTGCACACTCTGTAAACAACCAAACTCTTACATACTTAGGTCGTTACACTTTAGGTGACGTTATAGTTTACTGAGATCTATTTGTACGTGTGTAGGTCTGAAACACGTCTCGGATGAGCAGAAGACTCATAAGAACCCCAACCTTCGTTCTCAGGCATCACCGATCAAAACCAAAGATCCCCAGCATGCAAGCACTCCCAAAGCAGCAGCTCAGAAAAGACTCCCTCTGCTGGAGCTGGAGGGGAAAAAGTGGAGGGTGGTACGCAAAACTTACTGATATTTAACCCCCTTTGCAGTGATTCATCACGTTCTCACGCGTACGTCTCGTCTTGTTTGTTGAAGGAAAACTTTGAGCAGAAACACGACCTGGTGATCGAGGAGACAGAGTTGAAACAGGTGGTGTACGTCTTTGGCTGCAGCAACTCCACCCTGCAGGTCAAAGGCAAAATTAACTCCATCATCGTAGGTGAGCCGCCGAGACACAGAGCTGTAATTATGCACTCCTGCTAACGATTTCTCTAAGCTTGGTTTGTTTGGTCTGTCCCCAGATAATTGTAAAAAACTCGGTCTGGTTTTTGAGAATGCCGTTGGGATCGTAGAGATCATCAACTCTAGAAGCATCCAGCTTCAGGTAAGTAAACATATATAATCTGAACTATTACAGTGGCTCCTCAGATGATATCTGGCCAATTATCACCTTTAAAGTTTAGCCCTGCCCTCCTAACCCTTGTTACTATATGTACAAAAAGAGACATAATTGGATAAATACCTAAATAAATATATGTCTTAAAATACTCCCTAAATAGCTCAGTAATAAATATAATCTTAATTTAAGCAAACATATTTTTATGTATTTAACTATTTTGATTTTTAACTCCTTCACAGCAAGATATCTCACATTTATTTCATCTTTCATTACCAATAAAAGTTAATGAATAGATTTAAGACTGGTATAGCTAAAGGTGATTTATCGAGTTAACTTACTGTCCAGCTGAACCAATCAGATTTTAACTATTTTTAGCTTATTTCACCTAAGAACAAAACAATTTTTTTCAAAAATATATTTTCAGATAATGAAACTTTTTTTTTATTGAGTTGTACATTTAAATATAACATTTTTGATTTGTTAAGTTGCTGATATTTATGGAAACATTTATTTATTCAACATTCCCATTTCCAGCTTTATTTAAACTATGGCATACATAAATTAAGAAATGCCTTGTTTATTCATTTATGATATTGTGATGTTTCGGGCCATCAAAATGTGCCAAACTTAACACTTGTGCTGTACAGCGGATAGTTTTTCAGGATGTTAAAACAAGCCAGTGACCTGCCAGATGATTTTATTCCCTCCTCTCTGCAGGTGTTGGGAGTTGTTCCTACTATTTCCATCAACAAGACCGAGGGCTGCCAGGTCTACCTGAGCAAAGCCGCTCTGAACTGTGACATCGTCAGTGCCAAGAGCTCCGAGATGAACATCCTGATCCCAGCGGGAGACGACGACTATGTGAGTGAGGAAGCAGGAGGACGCGCCATCAGTTTGTGTGGACATTACGTTTTGCTGGTGAACTCAGCGGGATCTTTTTGGTTTGCTTTCTTTGCAGAGGGAGTTTCCCGTCCCAGAGCAGTTCAAGACCGTCTGGGACGGCTCCAGGCTGGTGACAGAACCCACTGAGATTGCAGGATGAGATGCATGTCAGGAATCCCTTAGAAATGCGTTCACACCCCCCTTGAATGTTTTCACCTTTCGTAACGTCACAAACACAACCTTCATTGTATTTCGTTAGGGTTTAATGTGACAGACCAACAAAAAGTAGTTTGCAACTGTGAATTGGAAGGATAAACACACTTTTATAAATGCTCACAAATTCAGCATTTATAAAATGCTGAATTTTATAATGGTATTGGAGTAGCCCATTACTCCAATACCATTAAATAAAATTTAGTACAAATAATTGCATTCATAACTCATCTAACTTGTAAATAAAGTTTATCTGTATGCAATAGAAACTTGGTGTAAAGATGATTCTCTCCGGCAGGGACAGATAAGGGTTTATAGAAAGGTGAATAAAGTTAAATGGTGGAAGTTCACTTTCCTGCAGAATAACAATGCTAAACATACAACGGGATTTAAAAAAAAAATTGTTCTCCTTAATTTTATTTTTTGTTTAAATAAAGAGTAATGTGTACAAAGTATGACATAAAAGAAAAGAGGTAAAATTAAATAAATTCATACTTCTCATTTATACTTCTTTTCAAACAAATAGCTCTCAAAAAATGCATACTAAGGTATTTGAACCGTGAATGAGAATATAACATTTGAAATAAATAAACAAACATCCATTTCTACAGTTTAATGGTTTATGTGTTAAAATGGCATAGTCAAAGTCCAGACCTAATCTAGTTGAGAATTTCTGGCAATATTTGAACATTGTTGTTCACGAGTCGCTCAAAATGTGCAAAGGTGGTAGAGACTCACCCCAGAAGACTGGCAGATAAAAAACATTTTAAAATGTTGTTTTCATCTAAAACAGAAAGGTAAAACATGCATCATTGTGCTTTTTTTTTTTTTTTTTGCATGCCGGTCTCTCACAAAACCCTAACGAAATATATTAAACTTCATGGTATACACAAAATTTGGAAGAGGTATGAATATTTTAGCAGGGTGCAAGATACAAAAGGGTTGTGATAGATAGTGACTGTCAGGTTAACCTCTATAACTGCATTTGTGACTTTATAATTAGTTTTTTTTGGCACTTTTCAGCTGTTAACTCTCCCCACCCCCACAGGTTGATCAGATTACACTGAAACAAACCTAGAACCCATCTGTTACATGTCTGTGCCATATCAATAAAGGCATTTATATGAGACCATGTAGCTACTGAAAATTAGACCTTTAAATATAAAACTAACATTTTATACTTTCTCTGTTCTGGATTGTTTATTCCTATTTTGGCATCTATTTTTAGCTATGAGGTTTTTGCATTTACAGCTGTGTTAGTAAAAGGATTTAGCTCAGATGTGCTGCTTTGCACTACAAATGTGCAATTTGTCCATAGCATAATTTAGCACTCGTTATGTCTTTGTACATCACTTTAATTTGTAATAAAATTAAGCACAGAGCACTAGCATAAGACAGATAGAAATATACACGAAACTAATGTTTAATTTACAATAACTCTATGTAATGCTTGTCATTTTTCAAATAAAGAAAATATCTCTCAGGTCTGACTTGTAAGAATATTTGCTAGTAGATGGAAAAATTCAGATGTGTTGGAGAAAAATCCTGGTGAAAACTACAACAATAATAATTGCAGATTTGGACACAGAGGCGCTGGTTAGTGTTTGATCACCATGTTTCCCTGAGAGTCTTGGGTAAAGAGCATTTCATCGTCTTCATCCTCCTCCTCCTCCACAGGTTTGTAACTTCTCACCAATCCAGGGCTCAGGTTACTCTGATCCTTGAGTGGGCTCCTGGTCTGGAGGCCTCGATGTGCCATCACCCTGAAGCCCTCTGAGTCCTGAGTGAACAACATGGCCAAACTGTCCTCGTCTGCTTCCCTGCACTTCTGCCGTTTAAGAGGAGAGCCTCTTGTGTTTCTCCACAATGAGTCAAGATGCGCCTCTTTTACGAGACTGCTCCCCGAGTGATCGGTTTGTTTTTGTGGCGAAGAGTTTTTCACCTCTGCCCACTTATGATGCGACCGAGTTCCAAGATGAGATAAAGAAATGTATTTACTTGGAGACTTGAAGGAGATTAATCTGCAGTTTTCTTTCCCGTCTTTTAAATGAGAACAGTTTTCAGCAGGTTTCTGAGTTGATGTTTTTCCCTCCATATCTTTTAGATTTCCAAAGCTCTCTGAATTCTGAATATTGTTCATAAAATTCGACTCTGAGCTGCTGAAGTCCTCAGAGTCCTCGCTAAAGGTGAACAGAGGATCCTGACTCCATGGCTGCGGAGCGATTTGACTGTCGTCATCCAGCAGTGAGGGCTCAAGGAGCCTCCGCTTGCACTGAGGGGGTTGACACTCTGCAGATTTACCGTCTAGTGAAGCTGAATAGTGGGTTCTTTCATTGTGCCGTGTAGTTGTGTTGGTCTCTGCCACGTTTTCTTTTTCCAAATTATAATCCACACCGGCATCAGACTCCAAATCCAAGTTTTCAGAACATATTTCACGTGCTCGTTTTTTCACAGACGAAACAGTTGCTGGTCTGGTTGTGGTGGACGGTGACGAGGGCAGCCCCGAATCCAGACTTGGTGCTTCAGTGGAAGACATCTTGTGGAGAACTTTTGGGAAGAAATCATTTTAAATATAAGTTATTCTAGTCATCACATTGCAGCTTTATTATCTTTATGCCGATTTCTCCTCAGGGTTCCCACCACATTTATCATTAGCAACACAGGTTTATAGAATCATTTGGCCTTTTTTGGCCAATTCTTAAAGTAAAAATTAAAGTTCTATGACATTATGATAGATTTTTCAAACAAAGTAGATCTACAAGGAATGATGGAAAGACTGATGGACAAACTGCATGATGGTTAAAAAGATAAATTAAACATTAGGACAACTAAAAGCTAAGATATAGAGAAACTGATATTTGCTTAGTAGGTTGTCGTTTTCATTATTCATAATATTTGTACTTAGAAGATAACTAATTCAAAATGAGTCCCTTTCCAGCAGCTACTGGCCGCTTACCTCTACATTTAGGTGCAAAAAAAGCAGATATGGAACTCTGTTTAGTTTTTGGCATCTCCATTTTTGTCTGAGTGAAGTTGAGAGCTACAGCCAAACTATACCCTCCACCTGTAGCCAAGGGATTCAACAGTTTAGCGATAGGACGGGCCTGGCGTTTCTGGGAAATAAAAAAAGAACACAAAATTAGGTATAAAAAAACAGTAAATAAAGACCATAAAGTAACAATTCCATTTGTGTTTTAAACTCCAATAATTACCTTTTTAGCCTTTTCTTTCAGCTGCACCGTGTCCAGCCAAATTCCACATTCTTCCTGAACAGAGCGCTGCGGTGCTGCCTTAGAGTTTTTCATGATGAAAATTATCTGAAAAACATTTAAAAAGGGGTTCACATTTATCCTTCAAAGGCATGAAATGCGATCATTTTTTAGAATTGTGTGAAAAGTTCATATATATTCAAGACTGTGACGTAAAGTTGAAGGTAAATATTTTTCGGGTTTTCCATTAACTGCAAAATTAGGTACTACTCCAAAGTTGGACACAATAAGCTGAACTCCGGCATTTTTCTTCTCTTTTTTTCTCCGATGTGACCAGACAGGCTCCGTACTTACCAACCTGGACGATGAAAACAAATTAA
The DNA here is from genome assembly GCF_051168715.1 of Poecilia mexicana. Taxonomy (NCBI): domain Eukaryota; kingdom Metazoa; phylum Chordata; class Actinopteri; order Cyprinodontiformes; family Poeciliidae; genus Poecilia; species Poecilia mexicana. Next base: position 13,720,330 of record NW_028263380.1, on the reverse strand, counting down.
ACGTTTTTTAAGGAAAGGTTTTCTTTTCACTCATTTCAGTTTGAGTCTGCCGCCTTAACAATGGGCTGTCCGTTTTGTTTGCCTGATTAGAAACTAGGGTTGGTTAAAACTCAACATGCGTGTTTACAAAACATAAAACTTAAGGATATTAAATCTAATGGAATATCACTAAATACTTACAGATCATCTTTTTTTTTTATTTTTTAGAAAACATACTGGAGGTTTTTTTCAGAGGCGTAATGGGCACCTATTATTTTGACGTATGCTGGTCCTGGTCTGAGGGTGTGTTTACATCTGTGTCATAGCATTTTATCGAACGGGTGAGTGGAATATGTCATCTAGTTTTTAACTTTGTAACGTTTTTGTTGATGTATTAATAGATACACTGGAGTTATAATGTATAGTAATATGGTACGTGATCTTTACGTGTCGTGTATCGGTTAAAAATACATAAATATCGGAGCTCAGTCTCATAAAAGCATTAAGGAAGTGCTAACAAGTTAGCTTCGACTGTTTCGACATTTAACTTTATTTAGTTTTATATAAATAACAAACATTTTATAATTGACTTTTTTGAAAAGAATACATTAATATTGTTGTTATTTATTCCAGGTAATGTCGGTGTCTTGCCAAGAATATTGTACATTTCCACTGTTATTAACCAGGCCATGGTTCAAAGATCAAACCGTGAAGTTATTCATAAATGTCATGTCATGACAACAGTGTTCATTAGTTCTGTTAATAACAGAAAACAGCATGTTTCATAGTCTCAGAACAGAGATGGTTGGTAAAGATATAAGACAAAATAACTTTTTCTGCTGCAAATCCCTGCCAATGTTAAAAAACACGATCAGATTGGATTCCTTTCCAGTTTTCCAGACAAATTAATTTCTATTCCTAGGAAGGCGTTAGTGAGGTAGGGTAGCCTCGGCCTATAAATGCTTCATTCATACGGCAGAACGAAGAACAATTTATTTTAGATTTATTTTTAGGGCTTAAAAGAAAGAACGTCATAGAAATAAGAATTGATTGCTTTTGGGTATACAGTTATATTTGAACTATAACAAATATTTTTCAGACTAACATCTGAAACATCAGCATCATGTTCCACGGGATAGCAGGCAGTGGAGGAGTCGGGGCAGGTAAGATTAATCCGAAGTGCATCTTTTATGAATTCAGCAGGACCTCTGAAGTGTCACCCATTGCTTTGACATCTCCAGTATCGTACTTAATTTCATCAATTTTCTCCACACAGCTCCGGCTAACAAACCTGAGTTATATGAGGTAAATGTTTTTATATATATATATATATATATATATATATATATATATATATATATATATATATATATATATATATATATATTGTTGTGTAAACTTTAAAGAAAAAAAACTTGAAAGTCCACATGCTTTTAAAAATTGTACTTAAATTTATTCGTTTGAATTGAACATTCTACCTTCTTATGCTGCAGGAGGTCAAACTTTACAAAAATGCACGGGAACGAGAAAAGTAAGCTTTGCATCGATTCAATATGCTTAAAGATGAGCTGAACTGGTCATCGCTTTGACACTTGATTTATCTCGTTTTTTTAAGGTACGACAACATGGCCGAGTTGTTTGCTGTTGTAAAGACCTTACAGGCATTGGAGAAGGCTTACATCAAAGACTGCGTATCCCCCAGCGAGTAAGTTCCACTTCAGCTTAACACATATCCTTTAAATATGAACGTATGCGTCGTTGTCATTGATATGGAGGAAATTGTATTTTTAGGTACACGGCTTCCTGCTCCAGACTCTTGGTTCAATATAAAGCTGCTTTCAAACAGGTGCAAGGCTCCGACGTGGGCTCCATCGATGAATTCTGCAGGAAATACAGAGTGAGTAAACATCAGAGTTATTTAACTAATTTCTAACTGTTGCTTTGTGGTAAATTTTCCCATTTTGATATCTCTGTTATTTTATCCTTTTAGCTTGACTGCCCGCTTGCAATGGAGAGGATTAAGGAAGATCGACCAATTACCATCAAAGACGATAAGGGCAACCTGAACCGCTGCATCGCAGATATAGTTTCCGTATGTTCTTTCTCCCAACCACTGTATAAAACAGTAAATTTATATTTAGCTACTTTGAAGTGAGAGTGGAGATTACCATTACTATTCCCTATTACAACTCCACCATTGGTCACATGAGCTACTGGCAGAATATCAGAAACTAGAAACCACTGTCAAAGATAAACTTGACACATCCTTAACATTGTCTTATCTCCCACCATCTGTGAACCTTAGCTCTTCATCACTGTTATGGACAAGCTGAGACTGGAGATCAGAGCCATGGATGAGGTAATTCTGACTTTACACACATATTAAGCCTGCAATCTGCAAAAAGGTAAAAAGTGGAAATCTTCTCATGGTGATTACTTCTCATGACTACAGATCCAACCAGACCTGAGAGAGCTGATGGAAACCATGAACAGGATGAGCAATATGCCTCCAGACTCTGAGGCAAAGGACAAAGTGAGCCTCTGGTGAGTTGCAGGCTTTATTCCAATACTTTTAGGAGACTCCAGGGTCAGTTTAATACCAAATGTTTTGTTGCTTTTTTTACGTTGCTGGTCAGAGGTTTAGATAGGTAGGTAAAAAAAACTGGACAGAGTTGAGTGTTCTAACTGAAAATATTTGATGTGTAATCAGTCATTTCTGGGAAAAGAGTTATTTAAATAAGCCACACATACAAGTATGCAAACCTCTGAATGGATGCAATTGCATAAAATTAGTGGATATTTATGTTCCCTTTACGTATAACAAGGTTAGAGTTTAAATAGCAGAAGCACAGCGTATTGTCACGTCTCACGGGGTTTCTCCTGCAGGTTGACCACCCTTAGCGGCATGTCCGCCTCAGACGAGCTGGATGATAACCAGGTTCGCCAGATGCTCTTCGATCTGGAATCAGCCTACAACGCCTTCAACCGCTTCCTCCACTCTTCCTAAAGCTTCTGTCTAACATAGATCTTAACTTTTTGGAACTCTGGTTAAGTAAAAAAAAAAATAAAACGCTACTTTTCCCTGCTTGTTCTGGCACAGTGTGAACTTATACCGGAACAGTTTTTCAGTCACTCTCTTGCCAGTTTCTGTAAGTCTAGTTTCTGTTGTTTTATTGGGTTTGGTGCAGTTTACATTCCACTGCCTTGTAATATCCCCCGTTTCTGGTACATCATGCTGCCTACTGCCTTCTGCCTCTTTTTGGCTCTTTGTGTTTGGCCATGTCAGGGCAGTTTACAAGTTTGGCAAAGCATTAACAAAGAATTGTTTCTGAGAAAAGTTCAGCAGCCGAAGTCTATACATTACTTTAAGAGTGTCCTGTATGTGTTTTAAAGCCTTTGGGTTTGTTGTGTTTGTCACGTTTCATCTCATATTGATTCTTTCTGTGTGTGGGTCCTCTAAAAGCATTTGTAGACAGAAAAGACCAGCCTTAAGCTGCTGATCTTACATTTTATCACTTCTCAGCAAAAAAAAAAAAAAAAGATTAAATTGTATCTGGTGATTATTTAACTTTTCATCTATTTAGCTATAATATTGATGCTTAGTGGGAAGGATTTATTTTGATCACATATTTTTCTCATCCTGTAGCATGTCTAATCCATTTTTATTTTATTGTTTTAGAAGGGAGAGTTAGAGGTGAAATTTACAGAGAAAAACTCATGTTGCTGGCTAAATATGTTTCAGCCTTGAAACACCATTGAGGAGGACATATTTATTAAAATGTATCATTGTATATAGTAGTGTTGATTTTTAAATGAAAGCATGTAACACCTTTATAGAAATAAAGTAAAAAAAAAAACAAATCTCATCTGTTTTTCAGTGTGTCAATGTTGAGAGGTTAATGAGGATATTTTTTAAGTAAATTTTGGAAAACCACAGTGAAAAGAATACCGAAGTTGTCTTAGCCAACTACTAAGATTGAACAACTAAATGCATCTAAAATGATTACGTGTGCATATGCTTTTAAGCATGCATCTGACCTCCCTTGTTCAGGGTGCTACGAATAATGAATATTCTCCAATATTTGGGGGGTGGGATTATTTTCTGATAAGAATACACAGTTGTGTCAAAGTTTTAACTACCTGACCCAAACTGTCTCTCTCAGATGGAAGGGAAACATTGGATGTTGTGTAAGTTTTTCAAAGATGACAAAGAAAACAACAGCCGGGAAGATGCTGAATCGCAACTGTTGCTGTTCACATTGAAGCTGCAGTCTTGCACAACTGTGGACTGGGAGGGTTTCAGCAGAGAAGAAAAATGCTGCTCCAGAACCGGCCTTTCAGTGTCAGATGAAATCTGTAAATTTCAGGAAAAGTCAGATATTTGCTCAAGAAAGAAAGAGTTGTTTTTTTAAGTAGATGAGAGAAATGTGTCACAATAATAAGTATGTATGAAGCTTTGAAAACTTGGAAAACTGCCAACTATGCTAGTTCAGTAATACTTGAGACTTAAAGATCAGACAAAGGATACATTTTCATCAGTCTTAGATCTTTATTCCCACACAAACCTCTCACTGTTGAACATCTTGATAGTTTTACTTTGGTTGTGGTTGAAATAATAATGAAGATCCTGCACGGATAGAAAGCTTTGAAATTAACTAGAATTTTGTTGTATAACTATGCCACACACTTAATAGCTGTGATTTAATAAATCTTAAACACTCTCAAATTTATCTAAGTCGGTGAGTATAAAAAAAATAAACTTTACATCTACACTTTTAGCACTGTAAAAATAAATAAATAAATTAAATAAAATTAAAAATATGCGGCGGCTCCTTTAAGAACCAGTCGCTTTTTTGTTACTATAACAACGAGTAGCCACAAACCCACGTAAAGGAGCAAGAACCGTGAGGTACGTCAAACGTTAGGCAGGAGCGGGGGTTAACGCTGAAATTTTGCAGATTATACCAAAGAGAGACTTTTTCAGTCGCTGAAAGAAAATGAAAGCTAACATTTTACCTGACAAGCAGCAAATGAAGTTGTGAAAAGTGGCGTCTGAGCGGGGTGGTCGCTAGAGAGTTGCCAGGTAATCCCACCGTAGTTCTCCACTATTGCATTAAATTACATATAAACTACGAAACGGGTGAATGTCGCACATTTGACTTTTGGTTTATTGCCCGCAGGAATAATCCAGGAGAGTGATGATGGTTTCTCTGTGAAGCACTGGCTCAGATGGACAAACAAAAAATGAGCAAAAAGTTTGAGTCAGTAAAAGTGTCAGAAGTGGAGGAGCACATTTTTCTCAAATATGAAATCAGGAAGAGAATCGGAAAAGGGGTAAGAATGTTTTATAATTATCTTAACTATGATTTTGTATTTATTTATTGAAGATCATTGATCCATGCAATGATCTCCAATAGCAAAGGGAATGTATGACATTAAGGGAAACTTTCCTTTTCAACAAACTGTTTTCAGCTTTCCTGTGCAATCACGTTGCAAAAATTCCTCAGATTCTCTAGACTTAAGGTCCTCAGTTAACACCAGTGTTGCAAGAAAGTGGTTTATTTTCTCTCCTAGCAGATCAGCTGATGTTAGATCAGTAGGTCCAACCCTTTTGTTTTCCTTACTTGTAGCAAACACAGAAACTCTGACTGGTTTCTTGCCATTCTCATTTCACAGAGGTTTGCAAATTGATGCACTCGTTTTAGACAGCCTGCTGGTAAATGCTCTGTGAACCTGCCAGCTCTGTAAACTAGAAGAGACTATGACTCATGCTCCCCAGCTGTTCAACTTGGTTGCATATGACCTGTGGCGCTGTGGCTGTGAGGGATCAGACCAAAGGGCAGTTAAAAACACTCTAAGTAGATTTAAAGAAGCATACATGATTTTTCTAATGCAAAAAAGAACTACTGTTATACACCACTATCCGCGCCTATGCTCGTCATACGCAAAGAGCCTCCAGTGTTGTGTGAATCTGATCCACTGGCCTCAGTACAATAACACTGTATTCTGATGCCCTGCCTGTGTTATGCTTGACCTCCTGTTTCTCTGGGCTCAGACTTTTGCCTCGCTTTCAATAACACTGGTATCAAGAGTGTATTTTACAAATGAGAGGCTATATATATAATTTTTAAAATACATTAAATAGGAATTGAATGCAAAGGCAGTCAATTCCTATTGGAGGGTGTTTGGATCCTGTCATATTTTACCTCTAAATTTCAATGAATTTGTTGAATGTGGTGCATAATTGTGAAGTGTAAGGAAATAATTAATTGCTTTCAGCAATTTTTACTCACTAATTTATTTAAAGTGCTTCCTTGTGTTCGTATGTAGTAGAACTGCCTTTTGCAGCAATTAGCTGCATGTCTTTTGGGAAATGTCTGTAGCAGCTTTGCAAAAAGGGAGAGATGTTTTTGACCTTTATTCTTTGCTAAATAGCAAAGAATAAAGCTCAGCCAGATTTGATGGGATCAGTTGTTTTTGTGACAGGTTCTCTGCTTACTTTAGGTCTAAACTTTGACTGGACCATTCAAACAAATGCGTGCATTTTGATCTAATCCATATTTAGTTGTTATGCTGCTAAAAGGTGACCCTCCCTCCCCAGTGTTCAGTCTTTTGCAGCCTCTGTCATGTTTTCTTCCTAGGGTGTCCTGTATTTTTGTTCCATTTATCTCTCCATCAACTCTGACAAGTATTTCCATATGATTATTGCGTTGATACCTGCTTTGATAAAACAAGACCTAATAAAAATCAACTCCCTAAACAATTAGACATTTCCAGAACGATGCAATACGACATAAAGATCCAAGCAACTGAACAGACATTAAAGACCATCATAAAGGGGATCAGAGAGTGAAAAAGTGGAAAGCTAACCAAATCAAGAACAATCAGAATCAAACAAAAAAACTAAAAGTGAGCCGTGTCAGTTGAAGATATTTTGCTTCTCTTTCAGTCTTATTGTCTTGTGTAACAAAGCATGGGGGACCTTTGACATGTCTGGTGTCCAGGGGCCTGTTAACTAATCCATCCTTTGTTTTGTGTCCTGGAAAGTTTATCTTTCCCAGTGGGAGATTACCACTAGAGCATAAAATGTACCTTAAAGATCTGTAATGCATGCAACTGAATTTAGATATTTTTAACTCAAAATAAAAACAAATCTGGTGTTGTTTTCCCATTTGGCGCACATTTTGTTTTACATTTATACCAAATGTCCTTGGCTGCCAGTACAAAAAAGGCTTTTTAAACTCAAAAGTGGATGTGTGAGAAGCAGCTTGACGAAGTGTTCTTCCTGTTTTAGGCCTACGGCATTGTATGGAAAGCAGTCGACCGACAGACTGGGGCGACTGTGGCAGTGAAAAAAATCTTTGATGCTTTCAGAAACAGGACAGATGCGCAGGTGGGTAAAACTGTTTTTCATTGTAAATAAATGTAAGTGATCATAAGATGATCACAAAGCACTCTTGCTGCTCTTGCATATTTTAATTCAAATAACACCAGAAAACATAGAAATAATGTAGTCATGCTAACGTTATGATATTATTCTGGGATGTGAATAAGACTTCCAGGACTGTTGTCTGTCTCGGACTAGAGCTTCTGATCTGCAATACAACCTTTCTGTATAAACGTCCTTCACCTTCAGGGAAGACAGCTAATTATTAATTAGAGCAGGAGGATTGTGTTTGCCTAGTTCATTGCATCATCTTGCCTGTGAAGTTCACGTCATGAATGCAGTTTTCTTTCCTTTTCTGTTTCTGCAGCGGACATTCAGAGAAATCATGTTCCTTCAGGTAACAATCATATTGACGTTTGAAGGAGATATGTTGCCTAAAATACATTCAGACTTGTATCTGATACGTCGCCACTTATTTATCAAATTAGTCTCCTGTTTCATCATCTAATGTATGCCGCATTGAAAATGTGGGTCAAAATGTTTGGCTTAGCAGGAAACGGTTCATTTATAATTCATTTGTCTGGAACATGATACCGTAAACTGTAATGTGATATTACAATTCCTGTCTTCGTGTTCAGATGATTTTTATAAGAAAGATTTCTAAGATACAAATTTTTCTTTGTCCTTGGGTGAAATCGGCTTCATGGGGCCAAATTCATCTCTCCCTGCGCTGCGTCACTTCTGCGTCCAGTGATTTATGGTGGAAATTTTACAACAGTTTGGACACTTTATGTGTTGTTTCTGTTACACTTTGCTGTTGCGTTACCTGTTGCTTACTACAGGTCAGAGAAAATCTGTGCCGCGCTCTCTGTGATTTTGCTATTAAAAGCGATAATCCCTATGCAGGAGTTCGGAGATCATCCCAACATCATCAAACTCTTAAACGTCATCCGAGCCCAAAATGACAAAGACATTTATCTCATCTTTGAGTACATGGGTATGTATTAGTATGTGTAAATTGTCTTACTATTAAAACTTAACAATATGACAGGAGGATGTTTGGAGGATGTTTGAGGGTGGCCTTCTCATTCCATCTTTCTATCCATCCACCCATATTAAACATCTGCATTTTTACTTTAAAAGCCAGAATGAGAATCTGTAAGCTGTCGCTCTTCCTCTTTGCTTTCCTCCCAGATACCGACTTACATGCTGTGATTAAGAAAGGCTCTCTTCTTAAGGACATTCACAAGCGTTATGTTATGTACCAGCTCTTCAAGGCCAACAAGTACCTCCATTCAGGAAACGTTATTCACAGAGATGAAAAAGTGAGGCGCTTTTAAATCATATCCGTATTTCTTTTCGTCTAAAGCGACGGCGCAGTGAAACGGCCTGAGATCACTCTAAATGTGTTACATTCGCAGCCTTCCAACGTACTTCTGGACACAGACTGCATCGTCAAGCTCTGTGACTTCGGCTTAGCAAGATCTCTCAACCAGATCCAGGAGGACAGTGGGAACCCGGCTCTGACGGAGTATGTGGCAACGCGGTGGTATCGGGCTCCTGAGATCCTGCTGGGATCAACAAGGTATCAGCTGTGATGAGCATCTGTTGCCACCATCCGAACTGCATCCAAGCTGGCTTTTTTTTTTTTTTCCTTCAGTTTAATTTATTTGAAGAGAAACATAGCTTCTATGCCTGTCTTTAACCAAAGAACAAGCTTAAGAATTGGGGAGTCAAAAAAACAAAATCAGGACAGTATTCATACTCAGAGTGGAAATATGTCTACAGGACATCGCAAATGTCAATGCATTTTTGTGATTTTTATGTGACAGACAGACCCCTAAATAAAATCCTTTGCTTTAAATGGCACAAAGAGCTTTATTTTTAACCTAACCACGTTTTTGTAAGATATTTTAACCACTGTTGGTCTTGACTTTCGGGAAGGAGGAGCATTGCGGATTAATCACACTTTACGCTTTAATCTCTTATGCTGTAACCTTGTCCAAAGGTACACCAACGGTGTGGATATGTGGAGCCTCGGCTGCATCCTTGGAGAAATGCTGCTTGGAAAAGCTCTGTTTCAAGGAACTTCGACCATCAACCAAGTAGAGAAGATCATGAGTGCCATACCTCACCCCAGTCCAGAAGGTAGCAGATAATGTCAAAATGTCACATACTCAACAACTTTTTTGGGGGGGGGGCGGGTTGGACTGAATAAATACATTTGTTATTCCAGATATTCTCGCCATCAAGTCTGAATACGGATCTTCTGTCATTCAGAGAATGTTACTGAAGTAAGACTGTGTTTTTTTTACTGTGTTTGTTTGAAATCCTTTTGTGGAGACATAAATCAACAGACTTTGTCTTTTTCTATGTTGTGTTCATTAAGATGTGTTATAGTAACCTCTAGTGATTGCAAATTGTATTTATTCTGTGTGAAGTTTGGAGAACTATGTCTCTAATATACAGTATATGGCAGGTTCAGTGTTTTGCAAAAGGATTCACACCCCTTGACATTTTATACTACATCCACAAGATACAATACCTTTTATTGTATCTTGTGGAATGCAGAATGCAGTGCACAATTGTAAAGTGGAAGAAAAAAAAATTCCACAAGCTTTTATTTTTTTTATTATTATTATTTTTTAGAAAACCTGGAAAGATTTGATATACATCTGTAATTCATCCTGCTCTGTAAATACATTACCAGTTCTTTTCTCTGGAAGTACAGGTGCAGAGACATAATTAAATGTTTTTATTTGAAAACCTCAGAGTTGTTGTCATGTCCTCTGCTGTGTAATTTTGTCTATTTTAAATATCTGACTCATGGCATACTTGTCTTTCACCAGACCACAGGTGCCTTTGGAGGATCTTCTCCAGCCGTCTGTGCCTCCTGATGCCCTCGACCTGCTGAAGGGTTTGTTAGTTTTTAACCCGGACAAGCGGCTGACTGCAGAGCAGGCTCTTCATCACCCATATGTATCCAGGTATTAAAACTTACAGTGCAGCTACAATGGCAGTGCTGAGGTTTTCTGCATGGGGAAATCATTGTTGAGGAATCTCTGTCTTCTTTTGGTTGCTTCTTTGATGATTTGTGGTCTCTAATTTCACTAAGCTCTTTGCTCTCCAGCTGTACTAGTAATGTATAGATTATAGATGTCTTTTTGCCTTTAAAGTGCAATAAAAGATGCATTTATGTTAAGGTTTTTTTACACTGTCACATAGAATTAAATAAGTGCTATAATATGATTGGTCAGGCAGATGAAATCTCACTGCAGTAGATTTGCACATCTGACACACATGATATGCTAGAACAATAATGATGACAAGTGGGTCGGTGTAAAAAATGTGGATTAATCAGAAAGTCTGTTTCTGTTGTAATAGTCATTAATAACATCTCACCTCTACATAACATTAATGATGGAAATAATATTTTAAATGCAGTTTCCCCCTCCCCCCCTTAGATTCCATAACCCAGCCAAAGAGCCAGCTCTCAACTACGATGTAGTCCTGGCAGTGGACGACGACGTGCAATTATCTGTGATTCAGTACCGCAACAAATTATACGAGGTGATTAAAACATTACTGAAATAAAAACCCTGTATGTCGTATAATATGTTTAAAGTTTATTTGGTCAAAGGTATTAAATTTGTTCAATCATCCAAATTCCTTTTAGATGATGCTGGAAAGGAGAACACACCAAGGGACGTTGAGGCTACCAAACAACAGAACCTGTGGAGATTGCCAGGAGAAACCCAGTTCAAGGAAGGGTGATAAAGAAGAGCAAGGCCCTGCAGCTGCAGCATCCCACAACAACGAGAGGAAAACACGCAATGAGGAGACAGGCGAGACAAACCATGAGCCTTCACACACGGAGGTCACTAAAACCGAGGCTGCCAATGCGACTAACCCATCCACAACGGAGAAGACGAGTCCACAACCTGGTCACCGCTTAGGAAAACCTGCATATAACCCCATAGCTCACACTTCAAGTATGACAACTTATTTCTTTGCTAGAATATTTCCATGTTGTAATGTTTCTGACCAAAAATGTTTCTCCCCCGGTTTACTGTGTTCAAAAATATATTTGTTTGCTTCTTTTAGCAGTCATACGTCTCTTAGACGTAGACTGTAACATCACGTTGTCTCAGAGGGGTAAACTGAAGTTTGTCTTTTCTCCACTCAGACGGTTTTAATCGGCCCCCTCACTTTTCTAGAACCAGCAGGAGCTCAGCAGGACAAACCAGAACAAGAATCGCAGTTACACCATCAGCAGACGGCAACGACTCTAATGTAGTAAGCAGCAGCGTTCTTCATCGACGCCGCCGTTTAGTTTAGCTCCACGTTTTGTGTTACTATCTTGATTTGTCTATGTCAGAGTATTTCCTTCAATAGTGTTTCAATGTGAGCCTCGCTCTTTACCTTCTTTTTACTAGTCCATGGATCAGATTCTCCAGCGGGGTCGATCGGCCACTGTGGTTCACAACCGCTCCTTCTCCTGGAGCCTCAGTCAAACGCAAAACAACCCTTTAGTTCGCAAAGATGACGCCTTTTTAACGGCTGGGTTGCATATCTCTTCAGCTCCACTGGTAAACTCTATCATCTCTCATCATTATCTCTTCTATACCTGCTTTATCCAAGACAGAATTGTGAAAACATTATGCAAATATAGTTATAGTGCCTAGCAGAAAAAAGCACATATTTTAGACTTTTTTCAAATCAGAAACTTCAATTGATTTTATTGGGATTTTATGTGAAAGATGGAACCAAACTTAAATATTTTTGGCCTGCCTGCATGGAGGTGGCAGTGTCATGCTGTGTGCTTTTCTTCATTAGAGGCAGGGAAGCTGATAAGGATCAACAGGAAAAAGGATAGAGCTAAAAACAGGACAATCCTGGAAGACAAACTGATTATATGCTGCAAAAAAAAGCTTAAGAGCGGGAAGAGGTTCGCATAAGACTTCCACCTGTTAATTGCAGCAAAATGCGGTTCTACAAAATTTTGACTTGGGGAGGCTGAATACAAAAATATTTTTCACATTTTGGAAAAACATCAAACTATGTTTCAACCTCTTTCTACTTCAAAATGATTCTGCAATTGGTATTGGTCTGTAAATTGCTGCTAAAATGTGTGGATTTCTTATTTTAAGTAATGTTTTTTCTCTAAAACCTAGTAATAACAAAATGATGTCCATTTCTGTGTATGCAGAACCAGCGCTCCAGTTCTCAGGCTCGTGAAGCTCGTCCACCACCGCGGTTCAGCAAGAAGGTGTTTCAGAACAACTGCAATGTGGCTGGTGCTGGTGACCCACGGGCCAAATTAGGCAGCTACACCCAAGCCTATGGCACCATCAACAAGACAGAACTGGATAATCTGATTCGTTGCCGCCACCATAAACAGTAGCTTTCATAATATCAGAGGTTACACAGCAAGTATTTGAATGTACAACAAAGTTTGCTTTGATCGTCTTGCTAAGACGGGATGGAATCTAGCTGGAAAACAGGAGCTGTGTAGAAAGACCGTGTTTTACTGCATCAGTTATGGTCATGGCTTATGAAACGTCAATGACGATGGGCTCTTCCGCATCTATCATATTGGATGGGGTTAGTATGTAATTCTACTGAAGGATTTACACAACATTTTTCTTTGCCAGAATAAAATGCTAACCATTAAAAGTAAACAAGAGCTTTGAAGTCCCAAATTCCTATAGAGTCATTTTCTCTAGATGAGAAGCAGATCATTTGTTTGTTGGGTAAAAATTGTGGGGTTGAGCTGCATATACACCATTTCCATTGTCTATTCCATCATCTGGGATAATGGCTCACTCTCTTTTGTGCTGAAAGATTTCTCCACACACAAATAGGGACTTAATCTGGAACTAGAAGTACTATTTGTTTTGCCTCGCTGTTGCTGAACGTTTTATGAAGCAAGGAGCTCTCACATCAAACTAAATCAAACCCAACACCCTCATTTAACATCATTTTAAAACATCGGCTAATTGGGTTGAAGATGGGCACATGATTAGTGTAAAATATGCAAATAGATGTTTTAATAAATGATTGCAATGAGTGATTTATTTTTATGTGAACATACCAGCAATAAACCTTCTTCTGTACGCAAATTGAAAACCATTAAAAGTGTGTTTATTTTTATTCCCAGTCAAAACAACATCCCTCTGTTTTTTACTGATGTGAAGTGGAGTAGTGGAGTCCAGATATTCGTCTCCTCCAGCGAGACTCTCCAGCTCGTTCTGGGAATGCTTGACGCTTAAACTTTATGGTAATCTGCTAAGTCACTAACAAATACCAGGTCAGTTCTTGTGCCCTTCCTGATGTCATTATCCTAAATATACACAACAGTGGCAGACACTTTTTCTTGAGGCTTCGTTTAAACAACTTTTATTCTAAAAGCCAGCAGCGGATATCCACACTTCATTAACCACCGGGTTTATTTTATTTTTGTCAATTTACATTTGCTTGTGAAAAAAGTCCACCGCTGGATATAACTTTAACAAGTAATAAACACATAATGGGAACTCATATGCCTTACTTTACCTTTTGGGGTATTTTAAAAAGAAATGATGTAGTGAGTAATTTTAATTACACCCCTCCCTCCCTAAATGCAGTGAATAAATGTAAAGTACTGTATAAACACTGTGCTGTACGTTATATCAGTAAGCTTACGTTGCTGATAATAAACCACGTGACTGGATCGGTGTCCAGGTCTTTCTAGATCTTTCTGTTAATTTTGTTTTGTTTGTGCGGATTTTATCTGACCTCAATGTTTCCTCGGAATAACCAGACGACCTCGTTACAAATGCCCAGTTATCTTGTCATTGAATGCGTGACATTTTCATAATTTTCCACGTTATAACCGGTGATTCCCGGTAAACACGTGACCGCTCCGCGTGGTGTAGTCAGCGGCCCTGGCCCCACTTCGCTTGCTCAGTCGGATTCCAGAGATCCAGGAGGAGGGACGAAGCTGAACGGAGTTCGTTTCAACAGTTGCTCCCAAATAAATACGCTAAAGGTAAGCCTTTTGCGTGGTGGGGGAGATTTTATGTGACATATTTTTAAAACATTTCTTGTTTACTATTTCCGTTCTCGCAAACAAATATGTTATGAGAACGACGACCCCGTTTGCTTATTCTAGGAAGCCGTTACAGGTTCATCCTGCTAGCCAGATGTCTACGGTAGGAAACGAAATTCCGAAAAAAAAATGGAATGGCTGTCATTATGTTTATATACAGCACAAATAATGGCTGTGTTTGTCTTAAAACGAGCTGGCATCAAAGCAGTATAAACGCAGGGGGTGTGGGCATGTAACCGTGGTAAGACGTGTAAATGAGAGCGGATTTAAACATGGCGAGCTGTGTTTTGTGTTGTTGCGGATTTCTGTCCCAGTCGCTGACTTTAACGGTCCTCCTGGCCAGTTGAACGGTAATCTCCAGGATGATATGACCACAGATGGAGCCAGTGTCGCATTTTTGTGCGCAGTTGAGGCCTACAGGAGATGGATTTACATTCTGCAACGCGGGCAGTACTCTGTCCATGTTTCTGTTTTGGTTTGCAGTAACTCCCAGCTGTCAGAAAGATGATATTAGCTGTCGTCTGCTTACTGGCAGAGGCCTGTTTTTATTATTACACATAGATATTGTATCTATAGCTTTTCAGCTGGGATCACCTGTATAAGCAAATTCAAATGATTTATTCGATATTATTGCTATGATCAGCTTTGCGGCACTTGATTAGCAGTTCTGCTGATTGAATTTTGATTTTTATCACGCCTTTTGTGTTGTGAATTGGATATTGAAGGAAATATTTAAGTAATAATGAACTGGTAAGCGATTTAATAGGGATTAATTACTTCAGGATTACTTTTGGCTTACTATTAAAAGACAAGAGTAACACTGACTTACCTTTTGCCTCTGAGTGTTTTGATTACTAGTTAACTTGCCTTGGTTGCTTATTGTCTAAAACAAATGAGTAAGGTAATTCCTCTGGGAAATCATTAGTTTTTTGTGAAAGGCACATTCGCATAGACTTTCATGTCGCTAAATGGAAAAATATTATTCATATTTATTATTTTTGGTAATTGTTCATTAAGTAGAAGGGAGTGAAAGTGAAATGGTGCCAAGCTGTTTTTTTTTTTTTTTTTTTTTTTGCAACAATCTCTGTTTTGGTGGTTCTATGGGTTGGAGTAGCTCTCACTGTTTTAAATTGTGGAAAAACAAAACAAACAAAAAATGTTTTATTTATTTCATACATAATTCAAGGTTCACACTCCATCAACCGACACGGATTCAGTTGGTCTCTTCAAGTATTCTATAGAAAATAATTTAGTGTTGTAAAAACCTGATTTCATTTCCTGGTTTGGTCAGGCCACTTATGTTATGTGAAACTAAAATAGCATGATAATCAGGCCATGGGCAAATGTCATGTGAGGTTCTCAGCTCTGAAATTGTATTTGCTTTAACTTGGTCTCAATATTGACATAAAAACCCCATCTTAAATAATAGAATTATTTACTTCGGTTTTTCTTGGGACTTTGCACCTATTGGCCAAGCCAAAATGACCATATGCTCATAAAACCAGCTTATAAATGTTGGAAAAAGAAATACAACTTTGTCATGTTTTTAAATCAACTTTGTTGACGGTTTCTTGTCGTAGAGGTCTACACCTGTTAAGCTGCAGCCATCTGATGCAACGTTAGGTGTTTGCTGGCTATATTCTTGGCATGGCCACAGTGACTGCTGACACAGCCTGGCACGATAACAGCATCTTCCTTCCCTCACTACTGCACTGGCCTATAAAGTAGAAGCACAGCCATGGAGGCAGTTATCTTTTACATTGTTGATCACTTAAAGGCCGGCGAACAGAAATCATAATTATACAGAGAGTTGCCGTGGCAGTTCTTCAGTTTTAAAACAAAACATACAAAACCACATGCTTTTTTCCTCCTCTCAAATGTTACCAAACTAAATGTACAAAGTGAGTCAGCTATCATGTGACAATGAAACGGCATTTTACATTTTGTTTCATCAATAACTCGAGTTCCACTGACTGCATGTCATTTTTAGTCAGAAAAGCTAGTGCAGCTAGCCTCCACGTTGGCCCGACTGCTTTGCATGAACGTCTGCGGTTACAGCGTTTCATGCTTTTCCCTGGCTTACACATAGCATGTTTTCTGTAGTGTAGCTGAAGTATTGTGCTAACCTAATTGTGTTAACCTAGCTCTCTGACTGGCCTACTGAATCCCTCCCTTTAACCCAAATCCTTTAGCGATGGCTATCAGCGGCAGGCCGGCTTTGTTTTTACTCTCAACATCGTGGCGTATCGCCTAAGAGGATTTATAATCTCACATAACTCTATTAAAGCAGGTTAAACCTTCACTTAAAGTGTCTCTTTAAAATATCTACTGTATTTTCAGCGACCTCTTCCCAGTAGTGGCGGTGAAACCTTTGTGGTTAGGGAAAGTGGCCTCGCTGTCGGTGAGGCCACAGACTCTCACTACCCTTAACTGAATCGTCTTGGCTTCAGGGTTGTACATAATTTAACACTACTTTTTGTTAACATTTTTTGATTTGTTACATCAGGTGCTTTCATAATGATAACGGATCTATCTTTGCATCATGTAAGAAAGAACATTTTGTTTTCAAAGCCTCAGAGGAGAAAGCTGTTTGTGCTGAAGTTGGAATCATACTGACGTCACTGTGTTGTTGGTGTCATTTGTCTCAGAACTGTGTGTAGCGTCTATTTGG
The DNA here is from genome assembly GCF_051168715.1 of Poecilia mexicana. Lineage (NCBI taxonomy): Eukaryota > Metazoa > Chordata > Actinopteri > Cyprinodontiformes > Poeciliidae > Poecilia > Poecilia mexicana. Next base: position 13,703,203 of record NW_028263380.1, on the reverse strand, counting down.
ATTAGATAATCTGAAACGAGTAGATAAAATTGTCTTTAACAAGACAGGCAGTGTAAAAATCAACTTACCAAAGTAGATTTTTATTTCTAAGTTGTTGTTGCTTGGTTTAAAAGCACAAGATTTGCTAATTATTACTTTGAATGAGGGTAAAGTAAAAGCAAACCGTGTCACCGTATTTTCCACACTATAAGGCGCTCTGGATTATAAGGCGCACCTTCAATGAATGGCCTATTTTAAAACTTTTTTCATATATAAGGCGCATCGCATTATAAGGCACTTAGAACAGACCAGGGGTCACCAACTCCTGTCCTCAAGGGCTACCATCCTGCAACTTTTAGATTCACCTCTGCTCCAAAATGTCTGAGTTTCCTCACCAGAATTCATTCCTCTCTGCAATAGGCTGGAAACGAGCAGTTTATTTGGTCCAGGTGTGTTTGAGCAGAGACGCATCTAAAAGTTACTGGACGGTAGCCCTCGAGGACTGGAGTTGGTGACCCCTGGAATAGACGCTGCAGGAGAGGCTGGAGTTATGTTATGCATCCACTAGATGGAGCTGCACTAAAGTGAATGCCAACAAAACAGTCCGACTCCTGTCAGCGAGGAGAGCCTTCTGTGACTGGGCCGGGTCGTGGCCGGACGATAGTCACCCTTCTCCGTTCGCACACAGCATGTTCGTGGAGAATGTGGTGCTAAATGACCTGCAGACGACCTGATTCTAGACGGTCGGTAGGTAGATAGGTCAGTCAAACTTTATTAATAGATTACAAACCAGCGTTCTGAAAACTATCCCAACATGCACCGCGCGCTTCTTCTTCTGCGGGCGAAAATGAAGCCGGTGGCTGCTTACTGTAGTCGCTAGAGCTGTTGTGGCTCAATATTGGTCCATATTTAAGGCGCACCGGATTATAAAGCGCACTGTCAGCTTTTGAGGAAATTGAAGGTTTTTAGGTGCGCCTTGTAGTGCGGAAAATACGGGTTAGGGTATCTGATCTTGTTTTCCTTTTGCAAGATTCAAAATATTCCATTGTCACTCATTCTCAGTCTTTTTATTGCTGATAATAAAAATATCTTATATATTAAAATATAAATATACAATAAGAAGTAATATTCATATTAATTAAACGTGAATAATTAAACACATTTACTGCTCATTTTTGAGCCAGAAAACTGACCGTAATGCTTAGAGTAAAAAGACAAAAACAAGAAATTTAATATTTAAAATAAACAAACTTCTTCTCATTTTATAGTGGACTAACAGACACTGTTTGTATTTTAGGTTTCTGATCTCTTCACCCAGACCTAATGTTGAGCTTTAATCTTCAGTCAATCAATCAATCAATCAATCAATTATTTGTATAGCACATTTCAGCAACAAGGTAGTTCAAAGTGCTTTACATCACAAACACACTCACACACACACACACACAAATTACAAAAACACACTTGTCATTACACATCAGAATGTTGATTAATGTTTTATTTGTTATGTTTCAAAAGCAACTCTAAACAGGTGGGTTTTTAGTCTTGATTTAATGATACTCAGTGTTTCGGCCGTTTTACAGTTGTTTGGAAGTTTGTGGTGCATAGAAGCTGAATGCTGCTTCTCCACATTTGCTTTGGACCTGAGAGGTTTGGAACAACAGCAGATCTTTAACGTATTGAGGCGCGAAGCCGTTCTGTGATTTATAAGCTAACAGCATTATTTTGAAGTGTATTCTCTGAGCTACAGGGAGCCAGTGTAAGGTCTGACTCTTAAATGCAGTTCATGGACATTGAACAGGGAGGGGATCTTTGGGTGTGCATCATATGATTACTTTACTGCTCTGCTTGACGCTTATCTAATAGTCGATTGATCAAGAGTTTCAAGAAAACTGCGTCTCTTTGCGAATAGTATGTCATAGTATGCCACTGTTGTCTGTGGAGGGACTTAGCTCATTAAAAGCAGAACGTAATCTCGAATGACTTTAATGCTATGTGTCAGCATGAAGCACAGCCAGCGTTTGTTTGAAGCTTTGTACTGCGCTGTCCCTGTGGTGCATGCATCCTCAGACAGAGATCATCAGGACGGGCTCTGGAGTCCAAATGCATTTGCCAGGGCAAAATGGAGCAGTGTTGCATAACACTTTTAATTCTGTGTGGCCTAAAGGGGAGGGGCAGTGAGGGCAACCTGTAAACAGGGTTTTTAGTCCTCTGATCTGAGGCTAAGTGAGTATTGCCTTGTGTGAGGTGGCAGCAGGGTTATAAAATCAGATTGGACATGGATCGATGCATCAGCTGGCCAATAAGTTGGACTTTTTAATTTAACATATTTCAGCCTTCTACCATACCTTAGCTTATTCAGCCAATAATAAGTAGACACATCTGCAGCTCAGTGTTTCTGGCTAAGATCCCCTGTAGGCGTTCAGCCTGTTGCTCTGTTCCTTTGAAATAATAGCAAATCTTTAAAAAGCCTCATCCGCTGATTTTGATTTCCTATATGAAAAGTGGCTAAGTTTAGTAATATAATCACTAAGTTGTCCACAGTGGGGCGACTACTGTCTGGCAGTCAGCTCTCTTTCACGGCCGAGCAAAAGGGACGGTGGCTGATTTCCACACCTTGTGAAGGTGGATAAGATCGGTTTGATATGCAAGTATCAGCTGATCACTCAAAATTAAGGAAATCGGGGCAGATTCATTGGTGTACCCCTAATTGTTTGTGACCTAGATGTTGTTTTATGTTATGTGAGTCTCACCCTTCAGATTAGAGAAGCACATTGAAGTTGTCCAAACACCTGCGTTGTTAACGTTTCCTTTTAAACCTTAACCCATTGCACCAACTGCACATTGATGAATGCCAGCTTTAATACATATTTATTGTGCCTGTCTGTTTACAGATTGTGGCAGTAGTGAGTAATTACCCGCACCATGTCCCAGGACAAAAGTCGATTCCCTATTATGGGTGAGAGCAATCCGCTTCACAACAACGTTTACGGACCACCTCAACCAGGATTTGGCATGCCTCCCCCCAACTACAGCCAGGGTCCAGGGGGCCCTTACCCACCACAGGCTGGCTATGGACAGCCTGGCTTTGCCCAACCAGGTCCAGGCTTTGCCCCTGGCCCCTACCCCCAGATGCCCTATCCCCAGATGCCCTATCCACAGGGCCCATACAATCAGGGGCCGTATCAGCATGGACCCGGACAGCCTGCTTTTCATGGTGACCCAATGGGTGAGTTTTCTTATGAAAATCCTGTAGACAGTAATGTTGTTTGTCTAGTTATCCTTCAATTTGTTTATCTAATACCTTATTGTCTGTGATTTGAAATTTAGCCTCACTCAAACTTTTGAATATTTGAAAATATCTGAAAATGTGTGGAAACAATAAATAAGTTCCCATATGGGCTGATTAATTTGCTGTACATTCCAGGAAGATTTAATAAAAATCCATTATATTATATTATATTATATTATATTATATTATATTATATAGGATGAAAGGACAGACTTATAGACCTATTTGTAGATTTACATATTACCATATTCATGGTTATTTATTTTACACTTAGGTCATATTTAAATTATTTACCATATCAATATTATAATAAACTTTATATCTCTTATAGTTATATTTGTACTTTGGATAGAGTAGCACGTCAACAGATAAACAATTTCCACTTCCAAATGCAGCATCACTGCTCCCAATAACAATATTAGCAAATAGCTAGTAGACTTATTCTCAGCATCAGCTGAAATATTTGTTGTTCTGTTTAGTCAGAGATGATTAATAGTCCAGCCTGTGTCCGCAAAATCTCACCACTACTTAATTGTTATTTAGCAGCACCTGCAGGCAGCCCTGGTTACCACGGCGATGTTCCTCCTTCTTACTATGACAACGAAGAATTTGCCGGATCTGGCTTAGAGGACAAAAACATCCGACAAGCCTTCATCAGAAAAGTGAGTGAAATATTATAAGGAAATTAAAAAAAGAAAACAAATACACACTTTAGCTCCTAAATGTATATTTTTTTCCCCCATCAGGTCTTTTCTGTTCTCACAGTGCAGCTCTTGGTCACCTGCGCTTTTGTTTCCATCTTCACGTTTGTTGATGATGCTAAGCTGTTTGTGCAACGCAACCGGTGGACGTACTATGTGTCCTATGCAGTCTTCTTCGTGTCTCTGATCACCATCAGCTGCTGCGGGGATTTCCGCCGCAAGCACCCCTGGAATTTGGTTGCTTTGGTAAAGTCATTGCCTGAAATTTAAACGGGACAAATAAACAGATTGATGACCTCTGACACATAAACGGAATCTTCAAAAACTCTTGTTTCTGTATTGTTGTTTTAGTCCATCTTGACATTGAGCATGTCCTACATGGTGGGCATGATCGCCAGCTTCTACAACACAGAGACGGTCATCATAGCTGTTGGCATCACGACGGTGGTCTGCTTCACCGTTGTCCTCTTCTCACTGCAGGTCAGCACTTATCATTTTGTTTCCTACTGTTTGTGCTATAATTTAAACAAAAGATTACATTTTCTTTTATTAGTTTTTACTCTAACCAAAGTTTTCCAAATTAGGAATATTTGGGGGCTTTATTTTTCTAAATGTTTCTTTTTTTTTTTTTTTTTTTTCTTATCACAGAGCAAGTATGACTTCACTTCCTGTCGGGGCGTCCTCTTTGTGTGCCTGATTGTGCTGCTGGTCTTTTCGATTCTCTGCATCTTCATCCGCAACAAGATCCTGGACTTAGTTTACGCCTCCCTGGGGGCTCTGCTGTTCACCTGCGTAAGTTTAGGCCAACATGACATGATAATGCCTTAAGTTTAAGCTTCTCTTGGAAACTCTTGTGCATCATAGATGGTTAAAATTAGGGGGAGGGGAGTGGAATGTAGAGATAACAGGAATTTTCATGACTAGATTTTCCTAAGCTGATGTAGCTCCATTTGAATTATGGCTGCAATTAATTAAATTAAACACCACTTGAACATGCTGTGCATTCAACTCTTCCTTTGAATGAAGGGTATAGTATTGATTATATTTCTATTTACATAAAAGAAGAGATGCGGTCAAACAGAAAGAGGCAATACTTTATATATATTGTCTTGTTAAAAAAAACTCCAATGTACCTTTTTTTTTTTTTTTGAAAAACCAACACTTAGTAATTGTGATGTTAAAAAGTTTTACAAGTAAAAATTTACACTTTTGTGCATTTAGACTTAACCCTGCAAATAGATAGATAAATTCAGATAGTCCTCTTCTCCTGTGATCATTTTTAATGTTTTCTTAAAAATATTAAAAAGTGTTTTTTTTTGGGGGGGGGGGGGTTTAAAGATCACAGGGGAACAGCTGGAAAATTATCAGCAGGGGAACTTCAAGTGCTCTCCTTGGGATTAGGTTTCTCTGCTTGCAAAGATAAATGTATTTATCCTCCCAGCTGTGGCCAGATTCAAGTAGTTTCCCTTCATCTCTAAATTAATAGTTTTATTTGCTGCTTGTATTGTGACAATTATTTCTTAGCTTAATCTTCTCCTGCAATAGTCCTGTGTGCAAAGATGAGTGCTTTGTTTTTCACCAACAGACCAATAGGAGTGCCTTGCTTTGACTCTGAATTATAAACTGCTATAAAATACATAAAGAAACAGGTTACCTGTGAAACAAGACCTCATATATATTTTTACTTGGGGTTTCGTCTAGAAGAAGCTTGTGTCTTAACAGTTTTTACTTTGTTCTTTGCCCTCTCTGTTTCTCGGCTGCGTCATAAAACCCAAAAAATTGCCAAGGACTTTAGAAAATGCACAAGATTAGATTCTAACACAAGATTTTAACGTTATCTGAAGAATATGTCCGTGCAACGTGTGCATCTAAAGAACCAAAACAGATATTTTAGAGTTTCTCATTTCTCATCCCTTTTGAAAAGAACAAAACTAACCTCTTCGTTATTTGCCTTTTTGCAGTTTTTGGCTGTGGACACCCAGCTTCTTTTGGGCAACAAGCAGCTTGCTCTCAGTCCGGAGGAGTACATCTTTGCCTCGCTCAACCTTTACACTGACATCATCAACATTTTCCTCTACATTCTGGCCATCGTGGGGCGCTCTCGTGAATGAACCTGCACCTTCGGGGGAGCAGCATCAAGATGGAGAATGCCTCTCTTTGTTGTAAAACGTTGCTTACCTGTGCTTTTTCTCTCTGTCTCATCTGACTTTTCCTCAGCTGTTCCCTTCACCTACCTGTCACTTGAAAACACACAACGCTCTGTTTTCAAATGAAGAGTTTGTCATAAAATTCAACTGAATGAGGACACTTTTTATTTCCTCTCTAATAAATGTTGCTGCAAACGGAAAACCCATAATGACACTCCATCTTTCCTCTGCTTCTACTAACACATTCAGCTGTATCTCAATCACCCAAACTGCCTACTTCCTGTAGGACTGGCCACATAGAGAGCCACACATGCTGGGCTGCGGGTGCTTGGCACTTAGCTTCGTCTTGCTGCAGAGCTTAAACTGAGAAAAGAGGGGAAACTAACACAACTGATGCAGAACCAGCTTTGCCTGAATATAGAAGACAGTTTTAGAAATAATTCTTACTCCAATCTGCCTGTTTTCATAAACTTGTCACCTTTTTTTTTTTTCTTTTTTTTTTTTTTTTCCCCCCCAGCCTGCGTGATTAAATTCTGCATGGTTAAATCGGAAATACACGCAAAGACACAGTATGATGTCAGGAGTCAGCGGAGGAGAGCCTCCGTCTTGCTTGTCACAGCTGTAAATAGTGCCGTGTTTTACTGTTGATGATGCCAGTATACCCCTCCTCCACCCGCTACCACCGCCCTTTTCCTACCTCTGAAAGGCATGCTGGAGCGTACGTACGGATGTGTTGCTACTGGGGCGGGGAATATAATCCTCGATGACCAACATTATTAAAAAAAATTAGCATAAAGGAATATTTTAATCTTTACATTATTTTGTAAATGATGGATCAAATTATATATAAAAAAAGACCTTTTGGTTTAAAAGAATGTATGTAATGAGACAAAAAAACGTTTGTATTCTTTGTACTTGCATTTGTCTATTACTTTATCCTTGTGTTGGTAAATCCCTTTTGAGTGAATATTGATTTGTCTCACTGCTGGTTATTAAATCTGATACTGATCAAACTTTGAAGTAAACCCATACCAGATATGAAGGAACTTAGAACTGATCTGAAGTCTTTAAAGGTTTTGTAATCTCTCCAGTAATGTGAACAGAGCAGAGAAAATGCACTAGCAGCCAAGTGATCTATTAATCGAAACATGCATACAAATTTGAAGGGTGTGTAAATTTATTTATTTTTTTTGTTTGTTTTGTTTTATTTATACCTGCTGCATGATCCTCTCCACATTTGCACGTGCTGACAACTTACACAGTGCAGCTATTCTTGTTTTTGAAGAGACACTGCTATTTGACAACCTTGTTAGATTATTGTTTCTTTTCGTTTTAATGTTTGTGTCAGATTAACATGTATGTGTACATAGGGCAACTTGGTGTTTTGATGTATAAAGTAGGTAAATCAGGCTACATGGGTCTGTTCGCATTGTATATTTGCATCAAAATGAAGGTGAATTGAAATTCCTTAACACAGCTGTCTGCTTTCCATTAAAATAGATACAATGGGAATGTGTCGAGTGTTCATTAAGGTTTAGATTTTATTTGTCTACCTGGAATTTACTAGTTATCACAGCACATATGCTTTGTAAAAAAAAAAGCATATTTTTAAACAGAAGTTACCACACCAGGAAAACGTGACCACAGTTACTGTACAGGTGTTTAGCAGTCCAGTGAAATAAATTTTAATATTATTTAAAAATGTTTTTTCAGTCATTTAACTAAAAATGTATGTTTTAAAAGTAATAACACAAAATTCATATTCTAAGAAAATGTCAATGTTAGAGCAATAAAAAGGCCAAAAATATATTTAAAAAGTATCTATATTTCTGTAATGTATGATAACGAGACAGGCTAACTGAATTTCCGTTTTTTATTGCAATGAACAAAAACAATCACTTGAAGTATATTATTTTTGTGAGATGAATCTGTGATGTATAAATTCGCTTTTATATATCACAGATTCGTTATTCCAGTCAATAAACGTCATTTATTGACTGGAATAAATGACGTTTTAAAATATATTCAAACGTTTAGATATGAACACACGTGCAGGGCCCACCGCTAACTCGGACACTGAGTGGGAACGTCAGTCGGCCATCTAGACAGGCCTAGCTGGATAAACATGAGTGAACAAGGCGGTATGACTCGAATAATTAATGGAATAGGTTTATTATGTGCTCGTTTCCAAATTATTGAAGAGTTTTGAGCAGTGTAAAAATATTTTAGGGATGAATTGTAGCTTCAATGGCACATTTAGCCCGAACTAAGCTAACGGTTTTCTTTCAGTTGGTTAAAATGCAACGGTTATATTACAAAAACAATGTTATTTCTTCAGTAATTTATAAAGACATAAATTTATAAATTAAAACTATACATTCAGTTTAATTTATGGCTTGAACTGCTTAGAGTTTTACATTTGACGCTAAAATGAGCAACATAATGCTACTTGGGTACTTCTACATCTTAAGCTAGCATTTGGAAGAAAGTTATAGAAAATTAAAAGATTTTCTTGACTCTAATTTTGATGTTTTACATATTAATTACAAGATGCAACACTGGGTACATGATCAATGTCCCACCATTAAAAAACATTTAAAACATAAGAATATGCAGGTAAAGTTTAGATGTAGCATTAATAATTTAATTTGTTACATTGGCAGGTGGAGATTTGCCGGAGCCCAAAATTGAACAGCTCATGGCCAAGCTAAGGATGCTTCAACAAGGTATATTTTTGTAAGGTTTCATTACTCCATATGTTTTAAAATTCTAAATTTATTTAGAAAACGTTTTTCATTGATACAGAAACGTTTTATTTGTTTTTGCACTATAGCGACATCTGTTGGACAAGATGTACTTTTATTGAAAGTTAATACTTATTAATTTACATTTAAATATATACACCCATTGACACCTAAAAATATAATTTTTTAATTTTTTTAACACGTACATTTATAGCTAGTTAAACCAGTGTAGCATTTCCCTTTTTTTTTTTTTGTTTTTGCGAAATGACGGGCATGAGTACCGGCTTATAATGTCTTTAATTTGTGTTGGCGTTTTTTAAAATTTGTTTTAATCATTATTTAATTTTGTTGATCTGATCAGTGGATATTCTTCACATATCGCAAAAATTGAAACTGAAAGCTGGCCGTGTTAGCTTTAGTGTTGCAGGAACCATCTTGACGCATAGGCTGTTCTTTGCTGAGCTACACATCCGGTAGTTTAATCTCGTTCCTTTTAACCAAATAAAACCTTTAAATTACTAAGTAAAGGCCTTGAATGTATCTGAAAGAGTGGGTGCCTTGTTTATCAAGGAAGTGCTTACATTCTTCGTTGTAATTTTGTAGAAATCTTTCTTAAGGTTTGCACCAATGAGGATCCACGTAGCGATGACGATATGTAAACGAAGACACGTTCCCGTATCAAATTGAGAATAAATAAAGCTAATATGACCAAAACACGTCAAAACGTACAATTTTTATACCTGAGTGAAGCTCAGGGGGTATTCACGTTCACGGATGAACTAAATAAAAACGTGAACAAGTGAACAAATATTTCTTACAACCGTGAGTGAGATAAGTCTGTGCACACAATATTAAGATTCACTTGCCGCTTACCCGGTATTGTCAGTGAGGTATATCCTTACCTGTTACTCCATCCGTGGAGTTACAGAGCATGATGAATGGAGGTGCATGAGATATGATTAGTATCTCCCTCTCGTAGGGAACCGCAACACCCTACTTGAGCCATTCTGATTCTCTAACTGTGAATAACAATACCTGGCAAAATGTTCACTAACAATCATGTTCTTTGAACAGAGAAGAGACAACTTGAAGAGGAAGTCAGAGATGCCCAGTCTGTGCATGACAATTTGCAAAAGGAGCTTGCAGATTGTAAGATACTAAACCCATTCCTGAACATTTTACTTTGGCAATGATTAGTTCTTTTAAAATGCTGAGCTGTACATACCAGCGTTCAACATTTACCCTTAGTGACTGTTATTGAATTAAAATAACAGTAAAGTTTTATTTTGATCATACTTAATTAATGTATTGTTCTTGTTTATTAGTACAAACCGAAGCTAATGAACTGGAAGGAATCCATAAAGATAAGAAAGGTGCACACTATATTAACAATTTTAATGGTCAAGTGTTTGTTGTAATCCTGCTGTCTAATATTTAACTCTTTGCCTGAGCCATATGGTAATCTTTAGTAAACATTTATACTTTAACAGAATATTGTGTTTTTTGTTTGTTTTTGTCAGATGCATCCAGCAAGCTGCAGTTGCAATGTGAAGACTCTGAGCAGGACTTGAACAAGTAAAATATTTTTTAAAAATCTGCCAATGTGCACCACTGTGTATGTCGCATTTCTACCACTAGATGGCAGGAATTCACCATGTAGTGAAAAGCGCTGGTGGCTTGGCTTGGCAATATTTTTGTCTGATCCAGCTGTCTAATGTGTCTTTTTAAAGTAATTTTACACCAAAAAAAACTTTCAAAAACATCCCTGCTCATGCCTTAAGCTTGGAAAAATATATAGGCTAAACAGGAATTTTCAACGGTAAGTTAAACATTGTCACTAGAAAAGGATAGCAATTCATATACTAAAGTTTTTAAGATTATTAAACAGATGTTAGAATCTGAAGAAGATTATCAGAGATATACAAATTTGTTTCAAATGATGATTTTCTTAATTAAGAGAACAAATTAATCCAAAAGCAACCAGGTCCTTTGCAAAAATACAATTCTCCATCTTGTTAAATAATGAGTTAACTGTAATTATTAAACTTTTTTATTATTATTATTTCACAATCCCTAAAACACAACCTGCCTGACAACATGGCTAAATGTTGGATAAAAAGATATTGAAGAACAAACTCCACCATGAAAGGTTTTTAGGGATATTTCTGAAGAATTTGAAATAGTGATGAAACTTCCCAAGTCTGGCTTTCCTGCCAAAATTACTCCAAAGTCACATTGAAAACTCACCCAGAAGGTCACAACAGAACTCAGGACAACATCTGAAGCCCTGCAGGCCTCACCTGCCGTAGTTAAGGTCAGTGTTTATGACTAAGCAATAAGAAAGCGGCTGAGCAGGTGCTGTGATACAAAATGAATGAGGAGCACACAGATAAATAGGAAAGGCACGATCCAGACCAACGATGTGGGCTCATTTATCACACTATTATATGGCTCCCAGGGTCTTCATCCTATCAGAGAACTAAATGTGCAGCGCCGCCCTTGTGTTTGACTGTGGAACTACATCCTTTAAACGAACAGCGCCGCCCTTCGGTTTGGCCAAAGAATTGCATCTTTAAATTTCCCCTGCTCTGTTGTTGAATGGACAAAAGAACATAAATTAGACTTATTTTTAGTTTTTCTGGTTATTCTGAGTTTTGGATGGAACATTTTCTTTGTTTTTTTTTTTTTAAAGAATAATTATTATAATAGTGGTTCATTTATATTAACTTCTGGATAAATTGTTGCCACTTGTTTCTTAGATTTTTTTTTATTATATTGTTTATTTCCTTTTAACTCTTCTTCCAGTTTCTTTTTAAAGTCTGTTTGGCTGTGAACACAACAGTTTGACCTCAGTCACATGAAATGACTCTAGATTTTGCTATAATTGTTTTTTTTCTTGGGATTTGTAAATCACCTCTGAGGGTCCCGAAACCAAACAAAATCTCGATGATCCCTAAGACTTTGGGTGAAATATTCTTTGGACTATAAGAAGATGCAATTCTGGTTAGATTTTGTGTAAAAACTAACAGTTTCAGAGAAAAACATCGCACCAAGAGTCAAAGCTGATAGTAGAGATCTGTGAATACTTTAGATATTTAATGATCTTTTCTTTTGGGCATCTTTACCATGATACAAAGGTGTGAATTTGTGTTGGCTTATTTATTGCAGTTTTCAGTAACAGCTTTTCTTTTGTCATCACTTTAATGCCAAAACAAACTGCGGGTTTTGGATGAAGGGGCATCATTTTTATTTCTTGGTTTGGGTCATTATCTTTCTGTTGTACGAAGATATATCCAACCAGTCCGGCCTCTTTCGTTGCTTACATTTTCCTTAACCATCTGATGGCAAAATGCTGGAATTTCCTGCCCTCCAGCATTGTCCTAAGATACATCAATGGGTGGTGTGACGCACTTTGTTTTAACTCTTCCCTTTGAAGACATATGGTTTGTAGGAATTGTTGCAGGAAAGCTGCAAGACAAAGGCATCGAGGCGCCATGATGCTATTACCTGTCACCTTCCTGCAAGAAGGTCTGAGGATGGAATCTGAGCCGTGCAGACCTGTGAAGTTTGCACGTTTCCCCAGTGCTTGTGAATTTCCTTCGGCTACCTCAGCTTCCTCTCATTGTTAAAAATATCCACGTTGGGTTAACTAGATATTCTAATTTGACCTGAAGAATGTGTCTCTAATGTTAAACCTGTGATGGACAGGTCATCTGTTATCTATTTACAGCTTGTATAATATACTTGTTTTAGAAAGTCGTAATTATGAAACATGTTAAACTAATTTCAGAAGTTTTACCCTTTTTTTTTTCACAAAAGCTTTTCTAAGCCAACATATGGTGACTGTAAGAGAAGTAATACTTTAGAATGCTTTATGATTTCATTTAGTTTATATTAAAATAATGCCTTTAATATCTTCAATGTGCTAAAATGTGTTTTGCAGGCAGCTGAAGCAGAACAAGACGAGCGAGCAATTGCTGGAACGATACAGATGTGAAATCGAGGAAGTGAAGCTGAAACACAGGAAACTGCGGTAGTTCTGAATAATTCCATTCAGAAAATTGACTAAAAATATTACCATAATAACTCAATAAAGCAACCTGGTTTCAACAGACTGAGATTCGAAAACCAACTTCTGCAACTGATAGAGCAGCACAAGCAACTCGACTATGCCTTTGTAAGTTTTCCTTATTTCCTCTCTCTGTTTATTAAAAACAGCGAATAACTGAAACAAAAAAAATGTTATTTAGAATCCAAAGAGACTCCCAGATGAGTTGAAGAAAGCTGAAGACATAAAACGTCAGCTGTCATCAGCTGGTAAGTGTTCTCTTGAGTTCTTCCCACGATTATCTGTGAGCACCATTATTTTTTATTTATTTTTTTATGCAAGCATGTAGTGTTTGAACTGTTTGTTATGTGGTTTTGATAGAACAAGTGAAGTTGGCTCAGCTGCACAAACTGGACGAAGAAGTAGAGGAGGCGAAGAAACAGAAGCAGTTTGAGACTGAAGATGCACAGATTCTTGAGTAAACCAAATGACTTGTGTCTAGTCTTGGGGATTTAGAGTGACCAGTTCTTTGTGTTGTTTTGAGCCTGGTCTCTTGCTCAGGGACCAGGCTCAATGGAAATGTTACATTTCCTTTATGTCGTCGTTACATAAAGATTTCCTGAGTGAGATAGTCTTAAACAGTCAACTTATATGTTTTTCACTGCTGGTTTTAAGTACTTAATTGACTCAGTCTGAGATTTAACCACATTTAATATCTAAATTGTTCATAACCTTTATGTGGTTTTTGCTTTAAATCTTAAAACTTTTGAACTTTTTTATCTGTATTAAGATATTCTATGCTGAGGTTATATCTACCAAGTGTTCCATATAAAAATGTAACTGTTGCAATTTTGTGATTTTTCTGCATCAACAAAAAAAGAAACTCGAAAGCCTGTAATTACAAAATTCAATTTATATACAGACCCTCTTATATACACACAACCACAACTCAAATTAGTTTAAAATATTTAATTAAATCCTTTTTTTGTGCATATTTTAAAAACAGTTTAACACTATTAAATGTTTAAAAACAAAGAGCACAATTACCCTGTGCAACTGGTTTGCCCTCAGTGACGTCGATAATATTTAACAAAAATGAGTCCAGTGCAATGCATACATTTACAATGCAAAACACGAACAAAGCTTTTTATATATAAATATGTACATTAAAACAAAAACCATGTAAACTTTAAATCATCCGTTGGGAGTAAATCCAAGCTTCAGACATACTCAAGAAAAACACAAAATAGTTTGATGCCGTCTTAAAGTGTCACACATACACCTCAGTCTTCTTTTCAACTGTGGTCAGACTAACAAAATAGATAGGAGTCCTGCTTAGGGCGTGGGCCTTAGAAGTAAAACGAGTTATATAAGCTGGCATGGCTTTGCTCCAGAACTGTGCAATAGACCCAAACGTCTTTCTCTTGGTTTCCTTTAGAAGTAATGCCTTATTGAAATACCCCCACCCCCAAAATAAACAGCATGCTAACAAAACTATTTCACAGTGACTCAGAGCAACTGTAAATGATTTACATTTTTATTTACATAAAACAAAGGACCGAAAGGGGATTTCGGTCAGGTACTCTGACCGAAATCCCCTCCCTGAATGGTTATTTGACATCTTTAGCCCTGAACAGTGGGTCCACACCTTAATGGAAAGGTAGACTTTGCTACAGCTTTGACTTTATCAAAAAAAAAAAAAAAACACACTTGCTAATGCAGTTTGAGATTATAAAACCCCACATATTTGCACACCTCATTTTCTTTACTCCAACAGCAATTCCCACAACTTCATTCTCAGTACTACCCACATTTTTCTATCTTTGGGCTTGCATTGACTCTCCTACTTTAGTAATGGCCTCGATGAGCCATTGGCACATGATGAAACCATGAGGACACTCTCTCTCATGTTTATCTGCAAACTAGTCCCAGGCACACAAACATTGCCATGAACTCACAACACTGGTACTGTATACTTACTGCAGAATACTGCGGTGCTTTTTTGATTTTAAACTGGCATGTATCCATTTTCTTTTCCTGGTAAAACATGTGCAGTCTCTTTGTTTTCATCTTCAAGCTCCCCTGTCACGTTCATACAGGCTTGGTTTTATGTGAAACAGCCTACCTTTTTATCTGTGTGGTGAAACATTAGCCAACGCTGTCAGTGTGCAAGTAGTCACTTTTGTCTTTCAGTCACCATATAAGGAGAAAGTAGTACCGGTTCTTGGCAAGGAGACACATTCCAAACCCAATGACTTTAGTTTGTTTTCAGCATTTTCAATATCGTCTTTTCAAGTTTTATTACTTCTTTGTGTAAGAAAAGGCTGCAGCTCTTGCACCAGAAGTGCTTTGTGGAGTGATAGATTGTTGTTGGCACAAGTTGGCAATGGCTGTTTTTGATCATCTTGCATAAATAGTCCGCATATAAAAGGCCGGTCCTCCATCTTTCGTTATGCCAGGCTATTCCCCATCTGTTAACAGAGCAACAAGGATAACAGTGAAATTGATGTGTCTGCCCTTTTTCTACTTCTTCTCCTGTATGCTTTTACTAAAGTGAAACCCTACTAATGCAATCCTGTGTGTTAAATTAAAAGGTTATATTTGGTAAGAATGCATTGAAATTGTGCCAGTTTTCTATACAGTGCTGTGAAAGGTACTGCCGCCTTACAGATTATTTCTGGGGTATGTTTGTTTGTTTGTTTGTTTTTTCATAAAGTTTTGTCGTTTCAGGTAAACAAACAATTTGAAAATCTCAGATTATCAACGTAAATACAAAAGGGACATTTTAAATGATTTCATTTAATAAAGGAACAAAATCTGTCCAAACGAACACTGGATAAAAATATAATTGTCCCAGTTGGTAAATCATGATGAACCTGTGCTTAACCATATTTTTTTGTATTACTGGGTTCAACTTTAAATAGGATTGACTACTCCCAGACAAGTGAGTAATTCTGGTCTAGTTAAATCCTTTACATAGAGCCTGTCTGACAACAAAGAGTAGGTTAAAAGATCTCACAAAGCAATACATTATGATCCAATCGAAAGAAACTTAAGAACAAAAGAAGAACAATCCTTTAAACCTATCAGGATTCCAGTGCACCAAAATGAGAGCCATTATCCACAAAATGGTGAAAACGTGGAATCATGGTTAATCGTCACTGGAGAGAAGACTGTACACCAAAACAGGAGAGTCTAAACTATTTATCCAGTTGGCTAAAAAAAGAATCCAGAACAAGATCTGCATGCCTGAATTTTCTCAGTACATAAACAATGAGAAAGAGACATGGCAATGTGGGTTTCAATAGCTTCTTCACATAAAGTCATCATTGGAAAAATGATATTTGTGTTTACTTGGGTTATCATTGTCGGACGTTAAGATTAGTTCATGATCTGAACAATAAGTGTGTCAATCAAACAAATGTGTAAAAAACTTCAAAGGGGTCAAGAACTTCTTCACAGCACTGTATATACCAGGCAGAACATATTAGCTTGTTCACCAACATAAACTTATCTTTAGTAAAATTAACTATATTCTTGTTACTATATAGTCTATGTACAAACATTTCAAATTAACAGATAATGAAAAACTGAGTATTTCTACATCTAAACATTGGTTTAGTTTTATGATTCAGAACACTGACAAGATTATCTATATTTATCTTAACTATTTTTTTTTTGCCATCAGTACTGGTGGCATTAACTACCTCAAAACGACTGTAGACCTTCTTCTCCTTCCTCAGGCTCTCTATCCTCTTCAGCAGCCCTTCCCTCTCCTGGTTGCTGCTTTGTGGTCGCAGAAATCGATTTTTCTTAAAGGGGTTCTGTGTCTCTTGACCTTTGTCCGTGGCACCACTGTCTTTGTCCTCTCCGGTTTCTTCTCTCTCCTGGCGGTTTTTCTGGCTGTTCGCTGAGATTTGTTCCAGAATGACTTTAGTGTCGTCTCGCAGGTTGCTGCTGTACAAAGCTGAGTTTCCTGAGGCCTGGTAGCGGGATGAAGATGATTTCCCAGCCGATTCTTTGTGGTTTGTGGCGGGTTGTTCGGAAGTCATGGATGTTGTGACCTTTGCTGAGGAGCCCTTTTTGCTTGAGTCGTCAGCCACCTCCATGACGGTGCTCATGCCCCTGTCGTCTCCTGAGGCTTTCTTCTCTTTATCCTTTGGCCCCAGGAACCCCTTTAACCTCTGAGTCTGTTTCTTCAGGAATTCAAGTGTCTTACCATCACCCTTTCCTTCACCAATTGTATTTAGCGAAGTATTAGATCCCATAACTTTGTGCAGTCCTTCTTTAGACTCTTCATGTGGTAGCGTTGAAGAACTGTGAGAGCGACTCTTTTTCATTTCACTCTTCTCAGCATCTGTTGCATCTTTTGTCAGAACATCATCACAAGAGATGCGACGAGGATTCAGGGACTTAATCTTCAGCTGATCTTTCCTGAATAACTTAGGTGATGGAGGAGGCTTTAGAGACTTGAGGTCATCTTTCTTTTTACCCTCTGTCTCATTTTCCTTTTTGTGGGGTTGCAATGTCTCTGAAAGCTTCAGGGAACTTCCAAAAGGCTTTGCGGTTATTAATGAAGGCTTGACTGAACTTACTGAACTTCTGCGAGAGAGCTCTGCCAGTTTTGCTGCGATGTCTGGCTTCTTGGGTTCTTGTTCTGTCGAAGTGACGGCTACAGATGGGGTTTTTGGAGGAGTTGTGTCCGGACACAAAGGGACCTTCTCAGAAAGGTCTGGCTTTTTTTCAGCAGGCTCTAAGGCTTTTTGAGATTGCTCTGTCTCCATTTTTGAGGCTTTTCTCTTGTTCTCCAAATCTTTAAAATACTGTAGTCTACTAGCTGGATCATTTACATTTACTGAGGGTTTGTCTTTAATTGTCTCAGCACTCACTGTTTTTTCTTCTTTTTTAGTACTATGGGTTTCCTCTTTTTCCTTAATCTGACTTTTATTTTCTTGTTCCTTTTTCTGTTGCTCTTCCTTCTTCTCATTCTCTTTCTCTTTTACCTTTTCCTCTCTCTCTTCCTTTTCTTTTACATTGTCTTTTTCTTCAGCTTTCTTTCGCCATTCAAAAGGCTCACGAGAGAAAGACCTTCTCTTTTCAAGCATCTGGGCCACAAGGGAGGAAGTGCGTACCGTATCTAACTGGTCATCTTCTTCGGTCGCTGGCTTTAGACCTAGACTACCACTGTGCATCTCTCCTTTGGAAGATGAGAATATAAGCGAGGAGCGCAGACGAGAGCTACGCTGGAGGAGAGGGTTTACGCGAGAGCGGATTGATTCATGCCTGGACAAAAAGATATCTGGAGCTTCCTTAACCTCCAAATCTTCTGCAGTATTCCTAGCTGAACCCCTCTCTGACTCCCTTTCCTTTTCCCTTTCTACTATTCTGTCTCTTTTCTCCAAAACAGAAGACCTCAAATCACTGAAGGAGGGAAGCACATCATTGCTTGCTGTTGGGGCAAAGTCTTGATTGTTGCTGTCAGGTAATTTTGGCTTTCCAAAGCGGGGTTTCAGTATATCTGGTCTGGGCTTGGGTGGCACAGTTGGTGGATCCTTTAGTCTAAAGCGTGAAGCTAAATTTTCACATGAACCTAGTTGCTCACCAGGCGGGGGCTCCTCAAACGCGTCATGACCCATAGGCTGAGGCAGGCCTTCTTCTCCACCATCCTCATAAGTACTCAGATATGAGTGGATTCTCCAACTCCTCATACCTTGCTTTACACTTGGATCTTGGTCGTACTCTTGATCAGACTGCTTTTGAAAATGTCCTTTCTCAGGTGGGTGTAAATGTGTCGGTGAACGCTGACAAGCGTAAGCTTGTCCTATGGTTGGTCTCCTACTAGCGGAACCTCCTCCATATCGCCCAGCTACAGGAGGGGCATGGAGCCCTTCTGGTCCTCTCAGGTCCTCAGATGAAAAGTAGTCCCTTATTCCAGGTGGAGGCTCCCGGTCTGAGTGAAAACTTGATTCTGAATACTGGTCAATGGGAAGGTGATGAGGGGCTCGAAGTCTGTCGTAGTGTCCGTGGCCAGAACCAGGACCAGGACCATCACTGTAGTAATGGCTACTTGAAATATGCTCTCTGAAAAAAAGCAAAAAAACATTGATCTTTATAGTAGACTTAGTTGTCAATGTACAGAAATTTCTGCACAAATTATAGTACATGAGATGAATTATAATAATAAATTCTAAAATTTTGCATTTTAGAATCAATTACCTGTGAAAATCTGTTTCATCCAGATTGTTCATTACTCTGTGCTTCATGTATTGTCGTGAAGATGAATAATTTTCCTGGGTCCCTTCAGCATAGCTATGTCTCTTGAAGGCACTTGAACTCAACTCCATCTGCCTGGACACAATGGACTTTCCCTGCTCCAGGTATGACTGCTGGAGGCGAAACTGTTGCTGAGAATATTTTCCTATCGTTATTCCTGCACTCGGTTCCAGGGTGTGACGAAACGCGTCATTCCTCCGGAAAGGCAGTGAAGTGTTACGATCTAACTCCCCATATGGGAAGGCTGAATGCATCTCAGGCTGTCTCCTGAAATCGGGATTACGTAAAGACTGTGACCTCTTTAAACCAAACTGGGTGTTCTTGTAGCTGCTGGTGCCCGGGTCAGGAATTGTGAGTGGTCCACTGGATGGATCAATAATCAGAGGCTCTGACTGAGCAAAGAGAATACGAAACTCCTCATCAAAAGTAGTGACCAGTTCTCCAAGGAAGAGGTGTGCGATGCATCGATGGATCTTCTCATACGACCACATAAAACTAGAAATAGACAAAAGAGAAAGTCTTAGCGTTTTTAAATAACTACAACATAATTAAATGATATTATTAACATACCTGTAGTTCCCACTGAGGACAGCCCGGCAGTCAGTCAAGAGAAAACGATCTTTCACCTGTCCTTTAAACGATTTCCCTGTCCGAGAGTAGTATGTTACTCCTGCAACAGTCCTGACACGCATCATCTAGAAAATGAACATTTTACCTGTTAGTGCACACCATGTGTAAAATCTTGCAACGGGTAAAAAGAAAAAAAAGTGAGAAAAGACACGTGGAATGTAATGAAACCTGAAACTCACTTGAATTAAGTCCAGGTTGACTTTGCAGCTCATAACCATATTGACAAAGTGAGGAGCATTCTTCTCATCAAGTAGAATGTAAACAGGAACATGGCGTCCTGCTGCTTCCAAGAGGTCACCGAAAATGTCAACATCTGTGAACATGTCCATCACAATTGCGATAACCTAGACCGCAAGAACAAACACACTTATTTTAGGGACATGTGATTATTGTGTTGTCAGTTTCTTAAACCCTCCCTCTAACAGGACTATATAGGTCCTTGTCATTTGACGCTTTGTAGTTTTGGTCAAGTCATACCCATTTTTCTTAAAAACAAAACCACAGAGAAAGTGAGATTTTCAGATGAAGATATACAACTAGGTATATACAAGATTTTACCATTTTTATAGTCAGATAATTCACTACGAACAAAACTGAAAAGAGAAACACTGCTGTGTACGGTTAGGTAGTATGAAATGATGTGTTAAAATGTATGAAGTTCGAGCTGGAATGGAAGAAATTATATAGTATTGGTAAAAATTGGTGAATTGAGCAAGGACTTTCTGTATTTGAATATTTGTATTTATCGAGATGGCTTTGCTTCCTGTTTGTTGACTTGACAAGTTTTTTTTTTATCCAACTTAAGTTTCAACTCTTAATAAAAGACTTAAACAAAATAGACATTCCATGAACATTTGACTACACTCAGTATATCTGCCGCACTAAATTTACATAAGGTTTTCAGGGTGACTCATTTTATTTCCAAGCTGTCATTCCTCCATGAGCATGCTGAGACACTGGCTTCAGGAGAGTTGCTAAAAGTAAACGCCTGCGAGACACAGCTCAGAACGCTGTAAATTCAGACAGAAACATAGGACAAATGAAGGCACGATCCTTCACACCAACGAGTTTGACTGCTAATCACATTTGGCAGTCCTTCTGCCAAATCATACTAATCATACTTTTAATTTAGCTGACAGCCAGTGAGTTGGAAATTTGACTAAAAGGGAGTGGTAGAAATGTTGCCAGAGGTAGACAAAACAAAAAAAGAGTTCAAACTAACAAGTCAGGGGACACAAATGTACCTGGCAGGGCTTTATCAACCAGTTTTTCTCTTTTTCAGAAATAACAGTTGACTTATGGGATGCATACTGATAGGACAGCACTGAAACAAATACATCATACCCTGACACAAACCCACCCAGGCTACAAATGTGCTTCCTAATACATTCATGTATTTAAAGTATAAATACGCAAATCAAGCCTGCACGTTGTAACATCTATCTTTCTTGCACTCTGATGTTTGTACTTACATGCCGTGCATTTTTGATGAGTCTCCTGGCCTGCTCCTTAATGCTGGGCATTTCTGAGTCGCAGGGGTTGACCAGAGTGGTGACCTCTGTGGGCCCAATGAAGCTGTGCTGCGGAAGCGGCCATCCCAGGTCCAGCCCTGGCGCAGCCGTGTCAGACTGCAGTGGCCAGTAGGTGTCAGAGGAGCCCTCGGCGTCCTGCCCTCCCTCATAGTATGTAAGCTCAGGGGCGCCCGAGGACTGGCTGGGTCCCTGCAGTGTGGACTTGATGTATTCAATTTCCGACTGGGACAGGAAACCCACCAAATCTGACGTCTGGAGGAATTCAAAGTAGCCCTGGTCCAACAACACAAACAAATTCAGTGTGTGATAAAAAAAAAAAAGCATTACAGTACTGTAAATTGGACCCTTACAGTTTACTTCTGTTTTTGTGTAACATTTAAATATTGTAGAAAAAATAACTGTAATATAGATTTCTTTTTCTTACAGGAAAAAGAAATCTACACAAACTTTTGGTGACATTAATTAGCCTTTTACACCACTCTGGAGAAATTTTGGCCTGCCTTTTCTTTCAGGGATTGTTTTAATTCAGCATCTTTAGTGGCTTTTAGAGCAAAAATAGGATTTCACAACATCACAATAAAAGTTTAGTACTGAATTTGACTAGGCTTCTCTAAAACCTTCATTTAATGCTTCTTTAGTCATGCTTGTTTTCTTCAGATCATTGTCCTGCTCCATCGTCCATGTTCACTCCAAGATTTTTCAAATCCGTTAGCTTACTTAAGGTGGACAGGTTTCATTTAGGTAATTTCTTTATTTTACAGTTCTGACTGTAATCAGATCTGTAAAATGACAAGGGGTGGCAAGTAAAATTCAAACCTGTTGTCTGAAAAATGTTTAATTGCAGTTAACGCATCGTTTAACAAAGGGCCCATTTCTTTGAATGCTGTTTTTCCCCTAATAAACAAAATCGTAAATTGAAAACTGTCATTGTATTGACTTTGGTTTTTAGTCTTGCGTGATAATTTGTTGGTTTGATATAAAACATAAAAGTATTAAACACTACAAAAGACAAATGTTGTTCTATGGCCCCACATCTGTTTTTACACATTACTCACATTATGGAAAATACGAAAAAATTGTAACTGTTACCTGTATGTCATGTTCAATCAGAACATCAATAGCTAGACGATACTCCTCGCGGTAGTGTGGCGGTAGATAGTTTGGGTCAAGTGGATTATCACCAACCGATGAGCTCTGTGACCGGTGCGGCATTGTTGGACTGGGTGCGGTCAAAAGTCAAATGAAAAGCCTCTGCAGGAAAGGTAGAAACAAGAAAGGGCAGCAGAGTTAGCTAGGAGCCTTAGAATCTCGAGAGAAAACATGAAAGCACCCTGGTCCAAAAAGAAATAGATGCTTTCCTGTATTTAGATCACCTTGCTGTTATGGTTGCACTCACTATAATAACACTCCACTCCCGCATTAATGACAAACAATACAGTAATTCAATTAAAAATCCCTTATGAGAGAAAGGCAGCTTTGTGTTAGGATGCACAAGCGGGCATGTTTCCTACAGCAAACAAAGCAACTGTTGTTAGTAAATCAATGCCTGGCGATTAAAGGTAACTTCATATGATCCCAGTTTTATTCAAGATAACTCTAACGGCTATACAAGATAATTGCTATGAGATTTTTCATTGCCGGGAAGAGATCTAATTTAATTTAGTCAAGCAAAGAAACATCGGTCTTGTGACTCATTCCCTCTTGAATTACATTAAATTTGGGAATTTGATCAAAAGCAAATGACCAGATTGAGAATCACATTTTGAAATTTTTGTTACAGACTTTGACGTGTTAAGTCTGATTCAATGAACACCATACCTGTACTTGGCAATAAAACAATCACATAATAATGTCTTTAACAAGTCTTTGGACATAGAAACAGCAGGAGGAAGAAGGTACAATGGAAGGAAGATGGAGGGAAAAAGAACCTAAAAGAGGCATGGGGAATGGTGGGAAAGGTATGAGGAGGTGTATAGACAAGTCCGTTCTTAAGTTTGCTAAATGAACTTGTCATGCCGGTGCGTCATGCTTCGTGTTGCTAGTTGCTAGGCCTTGCCAAGGAAAGTCTGTTGCTGCAAGAAAACTGAGTCTGAAAGCTGCAATAAGTCCTTTTTTAAGCTGTCCCATGACTTTTAACTTACTTGTTACCTAATGTGAGCATGATTTATTTTCCTCAAGTTCAACATTACTGATATAATCAGTGTCAGATTAGATTCCTAATGTTCAAAACAAGAAGATAAAGTAGATGTGACCACTACTTTCAAGATTGTGTTTATTTCTTTGATAGGCAAAAAAAAGATAAACTTTGACAATCATTTCAGGCTTGAACAACGTCTCCCTAACTGGTAAGCTTATGGACCATATGAGTTGCACTTTTAAAGCAAAATTTGAATTAAGTTAAATCTCAGGTGCTTATTTTTCCACAAATAAGCACATGGTCTCTACAGGATTTCTGGAGAAACTTATAAAAGTGTTCTTATTTTCTCAGACTAAATGGAAGTCTGGTGAAACTATCAGGGTGTGACATGATCAGCTCAGGCTGGGAGGGACTGTACCTGTTATAAAAGTATGGATAAAGCGCTCTGTGTAAACTTTTAGGAACAGTTCAGGGCTTGGTTGTGGTGATAACGAAGGGAACAAGTCCTAACCCACAAACAGTGGAAGAACCCACTTGAATCAGCGGACTGGTGAGTCATCCAGTAGCCTGGTGTGGCTTGGCCAGAGGATACAATTACAAACTGCAGCTTTGTGATTCGTACATGGGAAAAATGGCTCACTTCCTCTTTATTCACTTATTTCAGGCCATGAAAGTTAGTCCGTTTCTTCTTTTTCTTACTTATTACTATTATTACTAACTGCTTCTTGGTTCTATGTCCCTGCTTACTTTCAAAGATAAAAATCACCTAATTTATTTATTTGATTTTACTCTAAATCTTACGATAAGCTACAGACGCTTTGTTGTTTTGAATGCAAACACATGCTGCAGGAAATGAATGACAACCACAAACTGAAAAACTGTCATGCTTGGAGTGTGCAAACCTCAAATTAACAACCGTGTTATGTAACATGACAGCCTTAAACTAGCTGTCAGCACCCTCAAATTACAGGTATTGTTGCAGACATTGTATTCAGTTACCTTTTTTATAATTATTATCAAGTAATCATATGTTTTAACATTTTTGTTATTCACTAAATGCACCGTAACATCTAAAAAATTAAAGTTGTATCATGAAGCTATGATGTAATTTGTATTTAAACAGAAGAGTGATAAAATAATAATAATTAAAAAATAGGTTATGTAATACTTGCTCAAATTTCTATTGACTACAAGTAGAAAAAGTAAAAGTGCGGGTTTAAAATGAATTGATCCATTTACCCTAAATAAAGTTTTTGTAGTCATTTGAATGATGATTAAATTTTTTATATTGGCATTGGCTGGTAATAGATTTCTTACATAATAAGAAACATGTATTAGTACAAAAATTTAAAACAAAAATGTGTAACATTGTCTACATACTTTGATAAAGCAGTACAGTACAACAGTACTTTGATTTTAAAAACTACCGAAATTATTTGTGCTGAAATAATGCAACATTTGATTCTGACAATTAGCATAGACCTAGGCAAAAAATGTAAAACAAAATAAATGCTCACTTAAATTGTATTATAGTTTTCAATTGCTTAATGGGGAGAATATTCATCTCACTTTTCAACCTTTTCACTTTTTGTAGAGTACACAAGTGTATCAAGTTGATATTAGAAAATTGTACAACCTTCTCAGTTAGCTAGTCTGCAGTCAGCCTCTTCATAAACATGTCGATTTGAGCCTGCCAGTTGTACTTTTGAAGCAACATTTTTTAATAAAGGGTCTGTTTTTCACAACATAACTGTTCATATTTTTCCTTGTTGTAAGCAAAGACAAATAATAACAGATTTGTTCCGGCCTGGAGAATATTGTACAGCAACAGCTTGTTTTTTTAGGGGTACAACACTCCACCAGTCTGCAGACTTTGCTACACACAGCAGGAGAAAACTCCAGTCACTTATAAAAAAAAAAAATAAACCGCAGGAGTAGCATGTTGGAAAAGGTTAGGGATATTGAAACCTTGGTACACGTATTAACAGTTACTGTGTAACTATGCCATTGTGGATTTTTGCATCGTCTAAATGTTTTTTTTTTCTTTTAGTCAATTCAAAGATCTCTGTTGTTAATTTTTCCTGTTGTTTCTTAGATGCAAAATTTTCTAAAATCCAGTGGAAAACAATGTGGGAGATGGTCTTTATTATGCAGCCATTTCAATAGACATTAACATGAATTTAATCCATGTACTAAATTAACAAACAGGCTAAAACTACTTTGCAGTAGACACATTTTTGTTTCCAAGAATTTAAGATCTTTAAAGGAACTCGTTTTGCGCGACTAAGCATTTTCATTAATCATCAGTTTATTAAAATTTCTGGCAGTAAAGCTGAATGGTTTTAGCCCTGAGGTGGTTATGAGGTAAGAGCCTGAATCAAACACAAAGATACCAAACAGAGCGTGGTGGTTTCTTCTTCACCCTGCTCACCTGTGGATCACTGCAGGAAGAGGCGGTGGAGGACAGGAGCTATGACAGGTAGGATATCAAAACAGATACCAGTGCTGTGTTTGCTGCTATGGCAACAGACGTGAGCACCAAAGTGCAAGCACTGACACACGTTGGGAATCTGGGATTCTGTATTTCTGCTTCAGGTAAGAAGCTTTTCCACATGAGGCAAAGCCAAACGCAAATGTACCGTAAACAAAGCTGGGGTGAAACACAAAACCTGCAGCAAAACACTGCAGCAGACACTGCTAATGTGCCAGTGGTTCATTTTCAACATCCCTGCATGAAATGACAAAAACAAACCACTAAATTGAGCCGGTCCTGATGGCAGAGAGTGAGTTAAACAAAGGTTGAGGAGATGCGAACTCTCAAGAAGTATCGCTCTCTACCTGAACACGCCTCGCTAAGCAAACACAGGGTTTGATCCGGCATGTTCATTCCAGGTGTTATAACTCGTCGCAAACGGAGCAAGAGCAGAATACCTGAGAACAGGTTTTGGAGGCTGTGGAGTTCTGCTGCTTGTTTCGGGACGCCGCAGTTTTTCCATTGTTATTGGAGTAATGCACACAAACTGAGATAAATCCACACAGTGCCTCTTTTGTCTCTCTGCAGATCATCACACTTCAACGCGGATGATGAGTGGAGCACAAAAGACGGCTCAAAGACAGAAGAGCACGTATTGAATGTGACAGCACTCAGAGGCTCGCATCCCATCCCGTTTTAGGCTAGAAAAACAGGTCCTCTGAAGTGCCTCATCTGTTCCAACTGCCTTCAGGCCTGCGGTCAGCTTGAATGGAAAACTTAGCAGCCGACGCATTAAAGTATTTCTGTTTTTCCAGCTCGTCTCTTCCTAAAGCACATTAGCCCTCAAAAATTAACGGTAAATATACTTCGACCTTTTTTTTGACACACGCAAAAGAGAACGCACTAATGAATGAGATGCAACTGCTGCCGTGTTGGAAATGTGACAAGATTAAATTAAGGCACGCACACACTGAAGAGAGCTGGCATTTAAGAGCTTTTTTAACTCAAAATTACAACCACATGTTCAGGCTATTCCTGCACAGTGACTCACTCCGACTGGATCGAGGATAAAAGCTATAAAACTGAACGGTTATGTGCACGCAGTTAAACTACTATTGGAGTCTGCAAACCAGTCTTCCTTGCTCAACAGAAAGGGCTCTATAATCAAAAGGTTGGAATCTCTGCTAAGCCCATCACAAAGAACACCAAAGCATTGTTCAAACAGGCTATGAGGCATCCTAATAAAATGTATCTGCTTATTTAGAGATGCACTGAGAAAAGGGCTTGTGACGGAAATTTCAGATTTCCTGCCTCTGTTCGGTTAATAAAAATTCGGTAACTAACTAAAAACCCAATGTTTTTTCCCGCTCTAGTATTACCGATAACCCTCTCCGGTGAGGAAGTCATTACAGAACGCAGAAGACTCGGTTATTTTCAGCATCGATGAGGTTTTTCAAAGTGAAGTTAGAAGAAAACTATTGTCTACAGAGGCATGTCGTCAGTTCAGTCAATCTAACACAAATTACCAGAGTATACCAGGAAGCTGAACGTGTTACCACAAAGCTGACCTATTTTATCCTTTAGCGGAATCCAACTTTGTCCAGGATGGAAAGTGTTTCACACGGAAATGTTGCTTCTCTTGTAGGGCAATACACAACAGAACAGCTATTAGTAATGTTAAGAGCACTAAAAATAAGATGCTAAAGACAGCTTAAAATATCAACATTGGTCATTTTGTTTTTCTATTGATATTATAGTGAAGTTCTGCTGAGCTGCACAGCTGTGTGAAGCTGACTGCTCTCTCAAACACATGGTGGTCTGGTCCTAAAGTGAATTATGATGGATTAATGAAGGTTCCTATAGTTGCGATAAATTAATGATTTAAGAATCTAACGCAAAAGAAAATCAGCTTTTCTTCTTAAATATTAAGTTTGAGAGCCATATTATATTGTGTGTTTCTTCTTAGTTGGGTTTTATTTATAGGTACTTTTGTCCTTCAACTAGGAGGATTTGACTGTTTTGTAGATTGTAATGCAGACAAAGGCAGCTCTGACTTTGACCTTTGTTTTCTCATTTTCAGTTGATCTGGAAAGTAGGAAGATAATAGCTTTATTTATAACTTCTACATAGAAATTGATAAAAAGGAGTTGCAAAACTGATTACTGGAAATATCTTTTATCAGTGCATAAGTGCATAATGTTAACTGCTTTCCACCGCCTCTAGTGTTGCTTCTCCTACAGCGTATGCATGCTAAATAGGAGAGGAGTCATGTTATTTCTACAAGTTTTTTTTTTTCCTGCCTTCAGTGGCCTGGATGAAAGAACAGCGCAGTGTGTTGGTAACGGGCAACACTGAGCCTTGTGTCAGATCAGACTGTACCAACACTGCTCAGGTTTTGCAATGCACAGCAGCTACCTGAATGACTTAATCCTCTAGAAACTGCAGACTGTTGTTGCGGACAGTTGGCTCCATTTCACGTTTATTCTGCTTGCATAAAATAAAAATGGAAGAAAAAAAAAGCCAGAACAGAATATAGCAGATAGTATAGGTAGAGATGGTATAGTTAGAGTATTGTAGCCACTCCATGTAAATAGTTGCTTTGACCCAAATGGCACCGTTTTCCAGTCCGTACCTCCTCACTAGCAGCACAACTTGTTCCCTCTCTCGTCTTTGTATCGACTTCAATCCACCGACTCGGGCCTCCTTTCTCGTCCGAGTGTCACATTCCATAGATCGGACAGCAGCTCCACCCAAACCGCCCCTCTCCGGAGCGTGCGCTGTGACCGCGTACTCGCTGCCCGGGCTGAGAGCTCCTCTCGGCGGTGGGTGATCCTCCGGAGCCGCCGCGGCAGAGTTGCTGTAGATCCGCGCAGCGAATGAGGAAGGACAGGAGTGAATGTTGATAGGAAGGGCTTTCACCCCGGTAAGACTCCTCCCAAATCGACAGGGACTCCACACCATTGGAAGTTTGCTCCTTGTGCTTTGTTTCAAAAGTGGGCTTAGTGACATGGATCCTGCGTTTTATCAGCTCTTTCAAGGATCTGACCTTTAACTAGTCGAACACTCGTTTCAAACTTTGCGTGTTAGTTTGAGAACTCAATGTAATGACTAAATAACTCAATCTCGTCGGTTCTCTTTGGCAATAACTTAAATACACATACTACATATTCGTACTTCCACCATTGAATTATTACCAAAAAGTCTTGAGCCACTCTTCTTTCTTTTGTACTTTATTTGTTTAAAAAAAAAAAGGGCTGCAACAGTTTATTGAAATGCAAACAAAATTGGGAAGTTTGCAAGTCTGCATGAAAATAGGATTCATTAAAATATAATAATTTTGATAGTTGTTTGACAGTTGTCATTATATTAGAGCCAGTTTTAAACAACAAATCCAAAATTCACTGTGAATTTGTGGTAGATATCTGCTACTTTTAAGCTGTAAAAATGTGATACGTTTAGCAACATTTGGAAGGATGGATGGATAAATGAAAAGATGGTAAATGGATTGGATGATGGACTATGAATGGTTCATAAAGTACATAGATGGATGAATGGACGAAAGATGGAAAAATCTTTGGTTGAATAATTAATGATGAGAAAATAGATTGGTAGAGAGACATGTGGATGGATGGATGGACCTATTAATTATTATTTTAAAAGAAAACTTCCAAAAATAATTGTAACCAAACTATTTTAGTTAGTGGCTCTATTAGCTTCTTTACACCTTTTTTTCAGCAGACAGCTTTTGGTAACCACCAAGTTGTACTACTTTCTTATTGAACAGCTGGTCGTAAATATTTAGGAACTCAGAATGACTTCAACATGCCAAGAAGATTATGTGGCTGGTACAAGTTGTCTCGTTGCTTACTGAAGTATTTCCTTTAAAAATGTTGGCAAACACTAGAGCATCCACCTACTTTACAATTTTTTATTTAGTCAGAAAGGTATAAAAATAATTTTTTTATGTAGAAATTCAGCTGCCCATCACTTCAGAGCAGGTCTTGGGTAATTTTTTTGTCATATAAGGTTTGTAGATGCTGATCTCGACTGTTATATCTGCTAAATTTCATCTTGTGTTTAGCATTTTTCCTCAAACAAGCAAGACCTAATTTGAAATGACATGGATGCTTATATGGGATTATGAATAATGATTTTAATTTGAACCGATCACAACTCGGACGATCCAACTTTTCCCTCTTCAAAAATAACTTCTAAATTCAGCAGACAGACCAGAGTATGATCTTTACATTTTACAGCTGGTAACATGTTTGTATTTTCATTTCTACTCATTGTAAAGGTTTTGCTAATGTTTCTGTGTCTTGATGTGGTATCTCTACTGAACCTGATTTCCAGAAGTCATATAGATTGTTACTCAGTTCAACACTCTCTATGTGTAGCTCTTAAAATAAAATTGAATACCTTCATTTTTCACCAAATCTGTCAGAATTTGTGGCATTGCTAAGAATATTTATTTTATATTTTTAAAGTGACCAGAATGAGTATATTATTTATATTACTCTTCAAAAGAACATAAAATTAAATAAAAAATAGATGCATGGAAATCTTTAAGTCTAAATATGGCAACAAAAAAAACTAGCTACTTGTGTAAACTTGCCCACAGCAAGGCTGGACCCAGCTGAATCTTTCTGCCACCCACAGTGAGCAGAAAGAGATAATTAAACCTCTCCAAATCTCACTGTCAGTTTGCAATATTTATGTGAGGGAGAAGCTGGCTTTTATTATGAGACAAGAGGTGGAAAGATTCACACTCCTGTGTAGGAACCCTGAGCTCAGTATATAACACCTATAAGTATTTTATTATTATTATTATTATTATTATTATTATTATTAGGTAACGAACATAAGATGTCACTATTCTCATTTACTGTTTTACCCATCGGTTTAGTTACTTTTATGGTAATTGTAGACAAACGGTGCTTTAAACTCGTTTGTACTTTCTAAATAAGAAAACATAATAATAAAAAAAAAACCTCACTGCCAGAACTACAGGAACATATTCAGTGTAACATTTTGTTTCTGCAAGGCAGTTATTTTGAGCTTTTTACATGTCTTTACAAACGGTGTGTATTGAACTGCCTCCCAGGGTTGTAGTCAATACCTGACATTCGTGGAAAAACCAAGCTGGGGGGTTGAAAACAAAATTAAATGTAAGAATGATTGCGGATTGCTTGTTTACTGCCAGAATTGTTGTGAAAGATAAAAAGACCAGCCGCTAACTGATAAAAAAAAACAAAAAAAACTGATTGTCATTATAATGTGATTATCTCCTTGTTTAACTGGACATAATGATGTCTATTTAACCTGTGACTTTCTATCGTGTCTCATTTTGTTTTGTTTTTTATTCTTTACAGTTACCTAAATTATTCCGATTTCCATGAGATATTCTTGGAAACACTGCTAATTGTGACAGCTATCGGTATAAGTTCATGGAGCGTTACAATAAATCTATTACTTTCTAGAGCGTGATCTGTTACTCTTGTACCAATAACCTTTATTAACGTCGCATAAATTAGATTAAACATCCATGTGTTGTCTTTGGACTCCATGTTTCTATGTGAAACATAGTGTCAGTGAATCAGCTATTGTTTTTCTCCATGGTGAATCACCGAGGCTGAATCAACAGACTCTGTGATTCTCTATAGAAAGCTCCTTAAAGCTAGTCTCACCACGGCATGCTGTCATGTCTCATTTTATCTCCTCGGAGAAGGTCGGACCTCCTAAAGCATGCCGCTGCACATGCCTTATGTAAACGCTTCTTTAAGCCCGACGTTGCTTCAGCTCAGTTTTCTCACACCTTTTGCTCTATGCTGGCGGTGTTGACATGAAAGAATGCAAGGTTCACCTGAAAAGAGGCAATATTGATATCGACACGGGTTGCAATAGAGACAAATCTATACACCAGTCAGCTTCTGTTTGTGTTTGCAGTTATATGGGCTGTCCTTTGCCCCGAAACGTGTTCAGTGCAACGGACACACCTTGTTTGAAGGCTATGACTGTATGTTCGGCTCCTAAGGGAGTGGCTCTTGTCAGATTGTCTGCCTAACCATCCATGACCTGATATCACACACACACACAGAGAGAGACTCACAAACCGTGGAGGCCATGTTTCTGAGCTCTCACCTTTTATGTTTGCACTTGCCTTGTTAATGTAGCGTCAACGTGAAATGTGAGGAGTGAGAGCGCGGGAGCGCTTAGCATACAGCTGTGGCGATGGCGTGCCACATGCTGCAGCTGAAAGTGAGGGGAAAGGAAACACGCAGAACACAGAGAGGAATGAAGTGAGAAAAGAGAGAGAAAGTACAGATACTTTCTGCATACTGGAATTAGTACTGAAAGCAAACACTGGCAGGTAGAAAGACGCAGAAACACTGGGTGCGGCTGCAATGAGGAATGTGCTTAAGGCATCTTACCACACCCAACCTCTTATGCCTCACTCCCTCCCTGCCCCCGCTTTATCTCTCGCTAAGTCTTTCAAATTTACTCTCCCTCCATCGCTCAGCCTCTCTCAGCCCGACCCCGCCCTCGCTGACTCACCTGGCAGCCTGTCAGCGGGTGTGCAGTTCTGGAACAGAGAGAAAGCTTGGCCTGCACACCTGGCTGATGATCCCTGGCGTCACTAGGGGGCCGTCTGATTGAGAAATGTGTGTGGAAAATGCCATCTTTAGAGAACGGGAAATGAATTGTGTTGCATTTTTCTAAGTTATGAAATAGGAATATGCAATGTAGATATACATGGATGTTAGACAGAAGTTCGCCCTAATTTAAGATGACGCACTGAATGATGAATTTTAATTGAAAAGTGCCTTGCAAAATATTTAAAACACTTAAACCTTTCCGCATTTTGTCACGTCTCAACCATAGATGTCAGTGTATGCCATTGCGATAGTATGTGATAGACGCAAACAAAGTTGTACACAATTTAGGACGTTGCACAAAAATTATATATTGGTTTTATTTGCTAGAAATAAAAATCTAGAAAGTGTTGTGGGCCTCTGTAGAGACATCTTGCACAGGTTTGGGGGTAAAGATGCAGGATTTTTTTTGCATTTACACAGAAAGGCTTGTTTCTCTCAGCCGCCATTAAAAATGGGAAAGACAACAAATCCTGCCATTCTGGTAAGGCAGATGTGTGAATGTGTTCACGAGTCAGGAAATGGCAACAAGAAACCAGTTGCTCATCTAAACCTGTCTGGATTTACTGTCAGAAGAATGACTAAGAAATTTAAACTATTTAAACAGTGAGAAGCAACGCCGGAGAGGCTAAGTTTGCGTTGTCGCCACACACAGTGAGAAGGATGGCAAGGCAGATATAAAACCTCCAGATTTCACTCATCCAGCACTGTGCATGGAGTTAACCAATTCTAATCAAAGGGTGATCAACTCTGCAGCGCTCTTCCTCTCTTGATGGGCAATGAATTAGAGGCTAAATGTGCATCTGTTCTGTCAGAGCCACAAAAGAGAGTAAAATAAGAGTGTTCATGTTGAAACAGGGTCAGTCTGTTGCTGAGTGAATCGGCATTCAGGGAAAACCAGCCAGTTCCAAATTACATTACCGTCACACCTCTCTCTGAATACTTTTATTCATCTCCACTGCTGACATCGCTTTTGTTCCAGGGCAGATTTAATCTGCGCGTTCTGGTGTCAGCGAGGAGATACTTGGCGAATGTTGAGCAGCAAGCACAATGAAGTTACTCTGCAAGTCTCCTGTATCTGCTTCTTTGTCTCTGTCTCTGTGAGCTCTCCCAGCATGCTTTTCTCACGCTGTAATGTCACACCTGCGTATAAGGTGACTCCCTGGAGCCTGACGCTTCGAGGTCGGTTTTGCACTACGGTGGTGGCCGGAAAGATGCACACGCACACATTTCTTTCGCAGGCCTGTAAAAGCTGTAAAAGTGGCGCCGGTCGCAACTGATTCGATGTGACGCTGAATTACAGAAACAATATGTCAGGTTTATATCATTTTCTTTAGTTTGCATTGAGAAACACTGGCAATGTGCTCTTTTTTTAATAATTACTTTTTAAAAAATCGTTATTTGTCATACTACTACAAGTTAGCCAATTTAAAATATATATTTTGTGAATAAAATACATTGGTCAGAAAGCAAATGCCTACAATTAAGTGAGCTGAATCTGAAGTACTACCTAAAATAATCCCTGTCAAGTACTTCCACATAAGTTTTGTGTCATGATCCTGACAAACCTGCAAGTGTGCGTTATTGTCACATGAACGTCTGTACATGTTTACTGCTGTAATCGTAGCTCGGGGCCTGTCTCAAAAGCACTGGATGTGTTTTTAGCTCTGGGTGGAGTGTTGTTGTAAAAAGCAATCAGCCCAGTTATTAGAAAAGTCCCGGTAGTGCACAGTAAGTTTTCATTTGTCTTTCATAAATAATTGTGCGTGGTATGTTTTGTGTCAAAGAGGAGGGTAAAAAAAAAGAAATGCCACTGTGCCATCACTGCATACCTACAAACAGGTGTTGTCACTCCGGTGCTATTGTTACCTCTGCGCACGAACCGATAATGATTATTGGGAAACTACACGCACAACTTCCACAAAGTCTGCCTGATGAAATCAGATGGTAAATAAAGACGGTGCATAGCACATCCAGTGACTCGCCGTGAAAGTTATTTGTTGTGTTTTGGTTTCCAGTCTGAAACAGAGGCAGGAAGGCAACGTGGAGAGTTTTTAATAATAAGAAACAAAAGCTTGCAAAAGTAACAGGACGTTAAACTGTTGTGAGTGAAACAGACAGTCTAATGGAAGAAATGATAAAGGAAGCAGGTGAACTAATTAGAGGAAATGTGGCACAGCTGGGGCCATAAAAAACATCCAAACTAAGTGAGGAAGACTGACACAAAGGAAGATTAACAAAAACTCAAGGAGAACTACAAACCAAAAGGAAAAAACTATCATCAAATTTAAACCAAACTAAAATAAACTAAGAAACTAAACACAAAGGAATCAACTCCTATGGCAACACCCCTCTGAGAATAATGAACACAGAGAAATTAACTAAATATGGCAAGACCGAGAGAACATACCACAAGGAAATGATGAAAAACAAAAAAAAGAAATCTAAAACCAAACGTGATAAAACATAAACAATAAAACTTTTTTCTCCACCTTTCAGCTTTATTGTAAACTTAATTTGGAGGGTCTTTGTTCTCAATGTGATCGAGGACAAAAAAAAACTTTTAAAACAAACCAGTTAAGTCCTTGGACAGGTTGTGACTTCAAAAGCACCTCAGATTTACAAATACACAGACGTGTTTGTACCAGAAACTTTTCTGATGTGTTGTTAATTATGGGTTGTCATAGGAAACTGTAGATCAGCAAATGGATGCTGATAGAGGTCAAAACATGCAGGCAGTCATCCTCATCTGCCTCCCGGAAAAGAACAAGCTGATAAATAAGCTGAAACTCGATCCCACAGTAGGACTCATAAAACTGTTTGACATGAACCATCTCGTTTAAAAGTCTGAAAACACACAATTCATTCTTTTTAGAATGACTCTTCATCATTGCTGACCATTTTATCCAACAGTCCAATCCTTATGAGCAGATTGAAACTCAGTTTTTCTCTTGTACGCGCTTTAGTTAGGATTTAACATTTTTTGAAGCATGAATGAAGACGTATTTTCTCACAAGATACAAATGACTAACATGTTTTGATCCAGTTTAGCAGGTGGATCATTTATGAGAATGTCTGATTAATGTTTGTTTCAATAAGCTTCTAATTTTCCACAGAGTGAATGCCGTATCTGGGTTTTTATTTGAGATTAAAGCTGATGTGACTCACAAGAAATAATGATGCTGACCTTTTTCAATAGATGCAACAAGAGACTCTGCGACGATCTCTTGAAAAATGTGGTGCTACAGCACCATCTACTGGACGGAGCCGGACAGCAAATTTACTGTCAAATTACAGCAGCGTAGTTTCCCACAAAGTTTTATACACAACAACACCGAAGTTTGATTTGAATAAAAATAAAACATTCAGTTAATCCGGGAATTTTGGCAAGGAGGTTCTCTCATCTCATCCACAAAATAACTTTTAATCATTGTACTGTGTCAGAATGTGTTTTTACAACATGACAACAAAATAAATTTCCAAAAAAACACAATTGAAGTAATAATAATGTTTAAAAAAAATTTCAATTACTATTATTTTATTATTGTTGTTATGTTGTTGAGAAGCACAGTACAGCTATCAAACATCAATTATGTTTAATTATTTACGATATTTGCTCTCTTTTTTTTTACTTTAAATTTTTGCGTTGTTCTAAACTTTAATGTGTTTCTATTTTAATAATTATCTACATAAGTGGTGCCCAAGTCCACACAGCAAACTTGGAAGTGTTGAATTGAATTCCTAGAGAGTTGAATTCAACACTCTGGGTGTGTTCACACTGCAGCCTGAAGTGACTCAATTCCGATTTTTTTGACGCAATGCGACCTGTATCCGATCTTTTCATGGCAGTGTGAACAGCACAGGTCGGATTCTTTTTCGAATGTGACCCATATCCGATACGATTCAAATGCGACCTAACGTCCAGGTCGCATTCATCCGAACTGAATGTCACTGATTCTCAACAAATCTCACTATTCTGCGTCCTGATAAGCGCAAGTGGGAAGAAAAACAACAACCATGACGGATTATATGAGGATTAAGTTGTTAATATGCTGCTCTGGCCGGACAACAACTTCAAATGTTTAAGCTAAGCTCCACGTTAGCCTCCATATTTACTTCCGCAAACACTGAGCACTTTTTCTTTTTATGGTGGTTGGCAGAACACTGAGAACGCTGACGCTATTGCGCCCTCTACTGCGCATGCGGGACACTTTCAGGTCGTTTGCCGTTTACACTGCAGAACTGGCAGTGTGAACGCCCCGGCAAAAAAATCGGAATTGCCAAAAAATCGGAATTGAGTCACTTCAGGCTGCAGTGTGAACGCACCCTTTGAAAGTGTCCACTCTTGATCGTGTCAAAATAACACTTTTGAAAGTCTTATTTGTGATAGAGTTGAATCAACACTCTCAGTAACTGCAATTTAACACACATCCGTGTTGATTTACCTAACACTAGTGTGTAGTGTCAAAAGTTAACACTATGAATGTGTTAATTATTAAGCTCCAGACAAGACGTCATACTGCTGCCTCCGCTCCTCGAGCAAACACGTGACGTCACAGATACGTTACAATTGTGGGAGCAGCGCTGTCTGGTTTCATAATCAAGGCCAGACAGAGCTGCTTAAATGTAACTCTGTTTAGGGAAACTAACACTCATGTTGTTGAATTAGACTAAACAAGTGTTTAATTAGCACTGTACAAACAAGTGTTTAATTAGCACTGTACTTTTAACATACAACACCAACACTGGAAATCTAACACGTTTAAATTTGCTGTGCACCCTGTAACTCTTACACGCGTTCCTACTCCAACACACCTGAATCAAAGCTGACTATCAGCAGTCGGCCTGTTCATGAACCATTCATCTGATGTGCGTTGGAGACAAACAGCAAAAAGGCAAAAAATGATGCAATATTTCTCCACCGCTGATAGGGCAACTCCCTTTTCAGTGCCAACAGAAACTTACTGGTGGTGTTTGTTGTTGATAACCCATTTCCATGGCAGGGAAAGCGAAAATGACTCGTAAGTTTCGTTTTCCTGACTACAGCTGATTCTGTCGTATATAAATAACGCGGCAGTCTGTAGAGCAACATTCAGAGGACAATCACCGCTTCAGCGTTTCTGCGGATCTACAGGCGACAGAAAATAAAGCAAAAATGAGCACACCAACAGGTAATGCCTTTTTTTTCCACACATATATATTATACATGCAGGATTGTCCTTGTAGTTTACCGCGACTCTGTTTATTTATTTTTTTATTGCAGAAACAAGTGCGTTGCTTTGTTTTGAAAATCGTATTGGACGCTGACTTAATTACTATAATGATCCTATTAAGTTGAAGTTAAGATCTATGTGTAAGTTGAGGTCATAACAAAAAGCATAACATAAATTAAAGGAGAAGATTGAAGACAGAGTTCCACTGAAAAACAAAGCTTTTCGACTTAATAAAAACCCATAATAGTGGCTCGCAACGAGGAAACAGAAACATCATATGATAACTTGGCCTGTAAAAAATCTCATAAAAGAATATTTTATAAGAAGTCGAACTCTCACGGCTCGGCTAGAGTAAACAACTGGGTCAAATGCGCCCCCTTGTGGTCAGATGTCAGCTGAAAGAAGGTGCCAAATTTGCACATAGTCGTGTTTATGGGCTTCTCGTATTATTTCATACACCACTGAAAAGTCAGTGCAAAAATTTTTTAAATTGAGATCATAAATAGAACAACTATAACATTCTAATGTCTCAGAACATTAGAATGTTGCGAGACAAATTAAAATGCCTTTTAAATACAGAAAGTTTTAACCATTTATATCCAAAGCAGGTTTCAGCACCCTGCACGGTTTTCTGTCAACCATATAATGGAAAGTTGAGTGAAAGGAGAAAGTGCTGTAGGAAACGGTTAAGAAGTCTTAAAAGGTTTCCTTCTTTATTGAGCCTGTCTATTATTACTTTTTTCAGAAAAATTAATATTGTGTTATAGCTGTGAGCTGTGTTGCATTTAGTTAAAAAAAACTGGTGAGGATTGAAATTTCAGCAAAGTTCATTCAAAAAAGAAACGAGCAGAACATATTAATGTGAAAAGTTTGTATGACAGGTTGGACTCCGTCTTTCTGGCTGGACATATTTGATGAGCTCCTTTATGATGACAATGAGCTGGACTACGGAGACGAGTGGAATCTAAACTTTAACTACACCCAAACAAACGAAATCACCAAACAAGAGAGGAAGAGAGGCTGGAAGGTGTATTCCCATTGTGCCTTTGGAAAGTACGTATTGTGCTTTTCTTATGTCTTTTGTTCTATACTAAGATATTAATGTGCCAATTGTGGACATTTGGTGTTCTGTCTAGTTTTTAGTTGCGATTTCTATGCAAGTTATATGAGGAAGCATTTTATACTGGCAGTATCATTCTTTTGAGGGGGGCACAGAAACTGTGTAAGTTGTTCATTTTGTACAGGATGTGATTTATCTATAGATGTTATCCAGAAACGTACTCTTTTTCAGAGGTAATATGGTGTAAAGTTTAGAAGCACCATTTAAAACCTGATAAAAAGCTTTGTTGAATATCCGTCTAAAGTCTGCATTCATCATCTGACTTTCCCCAGGTTCCAGTGCGGAGCTTGTCGTAAGACCTGGCGTTCGGCTCGAGCGGTGGTGCTGTTCCGCTACCGGGTGCGAAACGGCCGGGGTACGGTGATAATGCGACCTTTTGGCCAAGCTTGTAGTCGTTGTCAGGACGGGGAATATGATCTTCCAGGTTTCAACAGGAAAGATGTGGAACATGCTTTGCTCAGGCTTTTTTCCAAAATCCGCAAAAATTGCTACGGGGAGGAGGAAAGCGATGATGCTTCTTCGACATCCTCTGCTAAAGTGTGGACCAAGCCCCATGAGGCAGCACTGTGTGAGGCCTGCCACCAGGGCATTTGCTGTCTGGAGGATGAGTGAAAAGAGAGACATTCCATTGTTCTCGGTTTTGGGAGACCTTATCCTTGACATTTTGAGGTTGTAAACATGTCAGATAAAGTTTGACGTGATGCTGGGACCAAAAATTAGCTTTTGTAAAAATTAAAATTACTTTGGTAATTGTTTTGTTTAGTTATTATGGTAAACATATTGTACATTTGATACTTGTGCATTTATGATAAAAATATTTCACCTTATTTTATAATGATCTATACTTTTTTATCATTCAATTAAAGTAATCTAAATATATCTATGCAAGTGGGAGTTTTTTCCTTTTTTTTGTCAGATGTTCCACAAAGTTTGATAATGTTGGCAATGGGGATGTTTTAACAAAAAAAATGCTTGTATATTTGTCTGCTGTTAATTCTTCACATTGTAAAGAGATTTATTATATTTAGATATATTTTCTAATATATTCATGAAACCAATACTTACAGTAGTTAAGGTACATGTATGTTAGAACAGAATGAAGTATTTCCAGTGACAATATATCCTGTTTACTGTATTTTCACTTAGCTTGGCACAACAAGCTCAGGAGACAGAAAATACCAATAGAACCAGAAAGTTTGTGTAAAAATAAAAATCTCACTCTAATATAAACTTTAGGTGTGTGTCTATGCGTGATGCATTTTTGTTACAATATGCTCGTTCTTCATTGAGTGAAGTTACTGATAGTGGTGAGAATAGCTAGAAACTTTTTGTAAGATTGGCAATACTTCAAAATATTAAGAAATATTACTGGTAAAACTACACTGTAATACACTGAGCCAAAGTAGATATCATTCAAAATGTTAAGAGTAATTGTAACCCGTTGCTACATCTGATGGAAAAGGCTCTATAAAAAGTTGGATGATTTAATTTTATGAATGTAAGACTATCAATTAAACTTGAATCATATTCTATAATTCATCAAAAGGATACACAATTAAATGAGAAGGTTGAATTTTTTTGCTTTTTGTTGCAAGTGTAAGTAAATAAGTGATTTTATTATTTAATGGATTACACCTCAGTACAGCAGATGGCGCTAGTACACTGCGATTAAAATTTACAGACGAAGAAGACGACTTTGTTCTCTTTACTTTGTGAAAATTGTTAAACAACTGCCTGAATGTTTGGTATAAATGTTAATCAACGCCGCAGTAAAAATAGCTTTTGTCCTGTTCCCCTTAAAATCTGGTGTAATTTCGTCAGCGGTCTGTTTGCCTCTGTCAGTGGGCGGAACCCCAGAGCGATACGTCGACAATTGCGTCACTTGTGCTGGGGGGGCGGAGTGGAGATCGTTCTCAGAACTGCGCCTGCGCACTGTATCCGGTCTGTTCTGTGTTAGCAACAACAAAGTGAAGCTGGAGCAGAGTCCGTGTCGCCTCTACGCTGTCAGCAGCATCTTCACTATCGTCCTCCGCCGGGGTCCGCTGGCTGAGAGGATGGTTGAGCGAAACGGGAGCCGGAGAAGTGAATGACATTTGTAAGACGATGGCTGTTGATGCCCGCCAGTTTCCAAACGTGTAAGTAGACGCAGTCCAGCTGTAGTGTTGGTAGTTGGAGCTAACACAAACCGCTAACGTTTAACCGAAGAAGAAACACGGAGAGACAGCTGGCTAGCCGCGGTAACAACACGGAGGTAGGCTGCTGGTTTTTGGGTGGTAACGTTTCTCACCACATCACTCTCTCTGAAAACAGGTTAGAGCGAAGCTGAAGCTCATAACTCGCAGTATGTACTTTACCTTGCCGTTGTTTGGTTGGTGATTCATACAAACTGTCAGCGGGTTGAAACAAAGGAGCGTTTAGGCGGCGGGGGGAGACCGAGGGGGCCGCATGGACAAACACATGCAGAGAGAAGTCGGCTGTTGTTTGTTTGGTGCTCCATTTCATGCTGACACACTTCGGAGGATAACCACCCGAGGTCTGACCTGGATATTTAACTGATACACTGTGACCTATCTAATTTCCCTAAAAGTCGCTCTGTGTGTCATCACAGCTGCTTCTGTGTCCGACTCCAACAAGTTTTATGTCTGTTTGGGCAAACAGACATTGTCCTGCAGCACTTTATATGGCAGCAGCGGAACAATCCCTACTTCAACTAAGTTAATGTGTATCAGATGATGGGAGCCGTTCATCCTCCTGCAGTTGTTCTTGATGTATTTATTGATCTCACTAAGAGTGACTTGTTATTCTCCTAACTATATCTTAAAATCAAAATCACACGTCAATGTTGTGTTATTGTATGAGCACATAAAAACCTTGAATAAATGTATTGTTAGTTAATAAAGGATTAATTATTCCTATACCTTGGGAGGTTTCAGGTATTAAGGAACACCAAGGTTTTATTAAGTTAC
Organism: Poecilia mexicana; assembly: GCF_051168715.1. Classification (NCBI taxonomy): domain Eukaryota; kingdom Metazoa; phylum Chordata; class Actinopteri; order Cyprinodontiformes; family Poeciliidae; genus Poecilia; species Poecilia mexicana. The sequence goes on along the minus strand of NW_028263380.1, from coordinate 13,661,295 downwards.
AGTTTCAATGCTGCTATAATTGAAATAAAAGTCTTTATAATGGGAAACCTGAGAAAGAACTGGAGTGATCAGTTTTCTTTAGCCATACACAACCTGTATTTATACAGACCTCTCCCTCCCCCGCCTATTGCTGCATTTTGCTTTTTAGCTTACTGAGAGAAAGGTTTGCTTTGCTTACAGAAAAGACAAACTCTTGTGTTTGTAGATGTTTCCACTTGATAACAACATAGACAGTCCAGTCTTGGAAACCAAAGTACTTATTAGTTTCACACCACTTAGGTACTGACATTACTATGCAGTTGGGATCTACAAGGCACCAATTGGGCATTGTGCTCTCAAAGTTGATTTGTTAGAAACAGGAAAAAGAAATTGGCAAGCATTTGAGTGAGGTTGACAAGAGCCAAGTTGGCAAGATGAATTAGTCGGACAGTCAGCAAAACTGCAGCACTTCTGAAGTACGTATTCCCAGCCTGCAGTGGACATTATCTGTCATAAGTGGGTCAAGGAAGTAGCATTAGTGAACTAGCAACAGGGAAACGGTGATGCTGATGCATGTCGAGGCGTAAAGGCTGGCCTTTGTGGTCTCATTCAACCATATAACCCAAATTATTTCTGTAGAAAGCAATGCTGCTTCTGATACGCTGGTGTTACTGTACGCTGTGCATTGCAGAGGGCGAGTGTTGGTTTTTATGGCAGGCTGCAATCGACATGTCTGTTAAGCAGCCAGCTGCATGCCTGAGTAAATAGGCCCGACTAATTAACCAGCTAAAATCAGCTTAACATTACTTGCACAGTGAAATGTTATGTTAATGTATAAACATAAAAAAAAACAGAATGTATTTCTAACATTTATTTATTACATTTAACCAACAGAATGTTAGATTTTACATTAGCAGTAGGAATAACTTATTTTTCTGTAAAAGCTTTGGATATGTAAGAGTGAGAATGTGGTATAACCGCCACTTTCTCAAGTACATATTTCTGTTACCCTAACGAAAGTTATGGGTTGTGCTATTTGCGTTTTTACACCTTAAGCATCTTTTCTTTAAATATGGGGGAACATATTTCAGCAAACTTACCCTCAGTGTGCAGCAACACATGGAGAAAGGGAGCCGTAGGCCTACTCCTCCCAGCATTAGACCAAGAAAAACTCTGGTCACTATGGCAACTTCTCTGGCGTCTCATTAAAAGAACTTTAAAGAACAACAACCGTAACATGGAAACATTTTTGCTGTTTTCAAACCTAAACTTTGATACTGGTAACCAACCCTCACTGTCCACAAAAGTGCCTGCATTTTATCAATCTCATTATGATGTAAAGTCTTTCACAAGTTTATTATTCTGAAATAATAAATTGAGTAATTTTTTTTTTCTCTTGCTCTGTAATCTCTTACTATTCCTAAGCAACTTAAGTGTTTTAGTTGTCCTTTTGCACGAGGCCTGTGCAGCCCTCTGGAATAAATTAAACTCATTACTGTGGATTTTTCCGACATCGTTCAGACCTCCGTTCTCAATTGGATTTGAAACTGAAAAGACGAACGTCTAGTTAACAGGAAATTAGTCAAATGTTTCAGCTCCAGCTGACCACTAAATGACGTCTTCCTCAGATTTTACACCACTAGATAACTAACAGGAAGAGTGTAATCCTTTGAATTCCAGGATTCCTTCTTGACCAGACTTCCTGCCCTTATTTAGTAAGAGAGGCAGGCAAGATATATGCACAGAGGTGAAGTGAACTGGAAGTAAACTAGTGCGCACAAAAAGGAGGGAAGCAGACAGACTGACCCATTAACTGTTGCAGCCCATTTCACTACTTGGGTTTTACACGAAAACACAGAATCCAGAAGTGTTTTGGGATTATTCTCAGTCTTAGCAGCTTCTGTTTGACCCTTGTGTCTCGTCTGTCAGCGTACATTTTCGCTGTCTGTCAGCGCAGAGGAGCGGGGGCGGGGGGGATAGGCACTCATCCACGTTATTCAAATGTTCCCAAGTCCGGGCAGTCAGCGGCCAACTGTAGCCAGCCTAAAAAAGGGGGCTCTTTGTGAAGGCCAGACAGATGGCCATAGAATGAAGACTGTAATGATACCCTCGGCAGCCCAGCACACACACAGACTCATGCGCTCGTCACACACTCCGCTCATTACGGGACGTCGCTGCGTGTGCGTTCAAGACGGGCTTAGCTGTTTGTGAGGAAAAGGGAGAGGTGGGGAGGATCAGGAAGGAAGCGAAGCAGAACACGTTGATAACGACGGCGATTATATGCAACATGTGAGCAGAGAAAGATGCTGCTTGTTTGTTGTTTTTTTATTTTTTTTTATTTTTGCTGCATCGCTCCATTGTTGTTGTTTTTGCAATATATTAAAAAAAAGTTTCTCCTGTTGTCGGGAAGAGATGGGAGGATTTGCAGTGTTGTGAAAAAGTATTTTCCCTCCTTACAGATTTCATTTCCTTTTTCACTTTTGTCACATTTAAATGTTTCGGATCATCAAACAAATTTCCATATCAAACAAATATAACCTGACGGACTAAAAAAAAGCTGTCTTTAAATAACGATCTATTCATTTATTAAAGGAAAGAAAGCTATTGCCATGCGGCAATGTGTGGAAACCGTAATTTTCCCCTTACTGATCATTGGGATGACCACATTTTGTGAGCGCACTCAAAACTGGTAAGTAGATTGAATCTGGCTGAAAACCTGGAGAAGGCTAAAAGATCTCAAAAAGCAGTTTGGCTTGGTGCTAATTATTTCAAAAGAAATTCAAATGAGCAAAAGAGTAACTGACATTTGTTGGTGTGAAATGGTTTACAAAGTCATTCCTAAGGCTTTGGTACTCCACCAAACCACGCTGGACGCCATTATCCAAATATGGAGTAAACGTGGAGCTGTGACGACCCTTCCCCGAAGTGGCTGGCCTGCTCCAAAACAACATGGGCTCATCCAGAAGATCCCAAGAGAATCAAAAAATATTTGAGGACTTCATGCATCAACTGCTTTAGTTAAGGTCAATGTTTGTGAATCAACATTAATGTGAAAAGCAACCATTTTTATATTCCTAAATACTTTTCATCTGATTCATCAAGACTTGATGAATCTGAAGGAATCATGCGCTCACTTCTCTCAAACACAAACTCCTGTTGGAGAATGTCAGCCAATCATTTTCTGACCTTAAATTAAAGCTTATTTTAATCATCTAGTGGGACAATGACCCAAAGTAAATCTGCATGTCTATCCCAAAGGGCTCAAAACAAACCAAATGAAGGTTTTGTACGGGTCTAGTCAAAGTCTGACTTTAGATTCTTTGGTATGAGTTCAAGTAGGTGGATCATTTTCCAATACCCTCCAGTGTGGCTAAATTAAAAACCATTCCAATAAGAAGAATTAGCCAAAATTCCTCCAAAGCGTTGTAAAACACACCGATTGGTTGCTGCCAAATTTATTCGGTTTAGGGGGAGATTACCATTTTTACCATTAATCCAGGTTGGTTTTACCATTAATCAGGATATCTTTTTCCTGAGCCTGCAATAAATAAAATCATCATTTGAAAATTACCTTTTGTATTCACAGAGATCATATTTGTCTGATTATTAAGATTTAGTTGTCTGAAATATAGAACTGTTCCAAAAGCAGAAGAAGAAACCTATAAGCGCGGAGATGCTTTTTCAGATCACTGTACCATGTAAGCCTCCTCTGTGGGAGCAGCCACAGTTGTGATTTTTGGGTTTAGCGCCTGCGAGAGAAAGTAAAACTGGTTTGGCTTGGTACTTTAGTGCTGCATGGCTTAACTCACTCTCAGGCCTTCGGTGGCTGGAAAGCGTATCAACTGTGTAATATATGCAGCTACTTGCCCCTCGACTCACAGTGGCCAGCTGTGGTAATATTGACAGTGCTTTTCATCATCTGACTTGCTGATCAATAACTTGGATATCATTAACCGACTCTTCTAGCTTGGGCCTCTCTCTTATCTTCCTTTCTTTCTGGCTCCTTGTCTGTTTTCTTTTATGTCTGGTGAGATAATGTCCTCGCTGCAGAACATCAGCTGATCAATCGATGCAGTTATTGATTGAGGCTTTTCTCCTTCTATCTCTCTCGCTTTATCTCTACTCCCAAACTTCCCGTCCTTTTTTTTTTCCCCCCGTCCCTCTTCTTTTCCCGACCTTCGCAACCTATTTCTTTCCACTTAACTCAAATCTGGTCCTACTCTTGTGTCACGCAGTTCCCTCCAATCAATCTCCTGCTTGTCTCTCTCTTATGTGCAGGGAAGGAGGACGCAGAACCATGTTGCTTTAAATTGTGACCTGCGGTGAACGGGGGAGGCAGAACAGGAGGAGGAGGACTGAGGCGTAGGCAAGCATTGAGTGATCTGCCACGACTCCCAGTTGGTGGCCAACCGCAAGCGCGACGCAATGGGCAACACGGCCACCAAGTTCCGCAAGGCGCTGGTGAGCGGCGACGAGGCACTGGCCTGGCAGCTGTATGAGGGCAACCCTCAGTTCAGGGACAGCCTGGACCCGAACGCATCATACGGAGAGCAGTACCAGCACAACACACCTCTGCACTACGTATGCCGCCACGCCATGACGCGGCTGCTCAGGTTTGTTGTTTAGATCTTTTTTTCTTCTTCTTCTTCTTTTTACATTTTTAAGGCAGAGTAAAAAGGCAATGAGTCATCAGTGAATTTGTTGCAATGTTAGATAGAAAAGATTATCTTCAATACAGAGTTTCTAAATGACTCTGCAGTCCACAAGGAAATGCATCAGCCTTGAGTACAAGGGAAAATCTAATCTTATTTAGTCTGATATGAAGCTGCCAACTAAGGCCTCAGACATAATCAGTGACATCAGGGAGCACTTGTGATAAAATTTAGTTCCAGGGATAATTTGGAGTCTGAGTCTAATCTAAAAAAAAGAAACAAAAAAAAAAAAACAGCTCTTGCAATTTCAGTGCGCTGCTAAGTTTGTTGGCAACATTGATCAGCAGCAGTTTCTCCACGTACCTGATGATACACTCATGGGAGAAAGTAAGTTTACACAACTATCAATATAAGTGTACCCTTTGGTTCAAAACCTTCTCTGAGAGCAAAGTCTTGAAGCTGCCATTTTCAGTCGCTTTAAATCCTTCTCAGCCTCCTCTGAGTTTTAGGCTTTGACTGGGCTATTGCCCAGTCAAAGCCTAAGTGCCGATTTCTTTTTTTCCCCAGCCACTCTGCACTACGTTTTTCTAGAGTCTTTGAGATAATTGTCTGGTAACTTACAGATTCAGTCAAGCTCTCACATGACAAAAATTACCTCACATTGAGGTCAAAATTACAGACTACAGGACAGCCCTGTGGTAAACCCCAATCATTACCCCTCCATCGCCGTGCTTATCAGTTTGTATGAGTTGTATGTGCTAATATGTGGTTTTTATCTTTTCGCCAAAAACGGTGTACTGCTTTACAGCCATGTGTCTCCACTTTCATCTTACCGACGGCGATCATTTCAAAAGACTTTTGGTTCATTCAGATGTGGCTTTGGAAAGCCAAACTGTACTTCTACATTATTTCCTTTAAGTGAGAACACGGTCTTGCTTTAATCATTTCAAACAAGCCATTCGTGTCCAGTGCTTTTATAATTGTGCTTTCATGAAATTTAACCTGTTAAGTTGCATTTAGTTGTCGCCTATATGGCTTGTGTGAACTACAAATGAGTCTTTCTGTGGCTTTCTTTCAACAATAGACACTCTTCCATAGGGCTGTGTAATTTTATCGATTCTACGATATTTATTTAAAAAAATATGTTCCTCGGAAAGTATCGATTTTCCATCCGCGAGTATCAGTGCATTAAATCCTTCTTTGAGTTTTATGTCAAATCCACATGACTTAAATGGTGTTTTTTATCCAGTTGCACATGTACATTAAAGTGACATATAATGAAACAACCAGTTACAATTAATTAATTAATTAAATGAAATAAATAAATTACATGATATAAGGGAATGAGACAAAAAAGGTTCCTTTTCTGCATAACCAAATACACAAAGCCACACAATGAACATGTAAACAAAGCACATGTGTAACAGATGTATAACAAAAACATTTATTACAGCAGTATTACACCATCAGTTCAATTAATTCAATCCAAGTTTATGGAAGAGTCACAAAATGTCATCAAAATCAAAGTCCCTCTAAAATCTTTCAGAAAATCTTAAAAATGCATCGAATCGTATCATTTGCTGAATATTGCAACATTCAGCAAACGATTCTGCTGTGTTCTCTGTCTTCATTACTCTGCTTGTTATATTAACAGTCACCTATAAAGTTAACTTGTTTCTAAGAGATTTCTGGATGATTTGCTAAGACATTACGCTTCCCTTATTCGAACCTTGACCAAAGTTTTGGAACCACGGACAAAAAAGTTTCTCAGGTTGACCGTCAACCAGTTCTAGAAAAATGGGTTTGAGATGAACATAAGAGGATAGATATGCTCTGCTGTGGTTTCGGAGGGATTTTTAAAATAAATTAGGTCATGGGCTTTGGGTTACAAACTGAAGACGGGTACAGAACCGACCTCAGAACATGCATTCAGGGGGAAAAAAAAGAGTTAATTTTCTCTTTCTTTAATATAATATATTTGCCTCTTGGATAGATTTTACTTATATTTTACAAGGCAACTCTTGAGAGTCCCTCTACTTTATGAAAGTGCAACGCTGAATCTCCACAGCTCCCCTGTAAGAGTATTATTAGATTTTAATCCACTGCATTGTGCAGTTGGGAGTCTCGGTTTCTTCACATTCGATTAAAGTCGCTGCACACAGACACAAGCACCGGCACAGCAACAACGGGAGTGACAGCAGCATTTGTCAAGGCAGGAAACATAAAGCAGATCTGCTGAGTCTTAAGCCAAAATGCCAGGGTCAAACTAAAGGAACACATGTGGAGTTGAGAGATCATTGTAGCGTTTTGTACCTCCTGTAGAGATTATTAAACTGCTGGCTGTGACCAAGACAGCTGGATCTTTCCCTCAGTTTCCTTTATGTCCTCCTTACACTTCTTAGGCTTTCTTTCCACGATTAGAACAGGAAGCTTGTTGGAAAAGGCCAGTCAATTATCTGTGCATCTGCATGTGTGCAGGAGCATTTAGGATTTGAGGTGGTTGGAGGGCGGGGGTGGGGGGAGGGCGTTGGAGAAAACCACAGTTACTTAATGTGTCTGTGTCTGAGAACATTGCACACGACGAATCAATTGGTGTGCTATTTGTGTTCCTTTCCACTACCCTATAATAGGGCAGAGAGGCGTGCTGAACGTTGAGCTCTGCTTCTGATAAGCATCGGAGGAAATGCTCCTTTTGTTCCAGGGGGCTCGCATGCATGGAGACAAGAGGAGAAGTCTCAGACAAAATAAAGACTAATATAAGAAGACATGCGTGGATTCAGCAGTTTTCCTTCTCCAGATTATTTTTAACATATCTCCTCCATGCTTATTCATGCTCCTGCAGTCGGGCCCAGTGGGTCGGCCTGACATGCAATCCTCTGAGATGGTGAAACCGGGAGAAACAAACGCAACTGTTTCGGGGAAACAGGGCGCAGTTCAGGAAGTGTGACCCTTCCTCCACAAGAAGTGAGTAGGAAGTCTTAGAAAATATGTAAATAACCACCCCGACTCATTGAGAATGTTTAACCTCTGTTGTTAAGAGACAAAGCAGGAAGCGTTTAGTCTCGGAGCTCAGATTTACCACTTGCCTTTCGACGTCTGAAAGGTGACCTCCGCCAGCCGCCGTCCCCTGTTGGATTCGACTCCATTCAGCCTTGGCGGAGGGCTTTTGTGCGTGTAAATGTGTTGAGGTGGGGGGTATTGGTTTGGAGCTGAGAGGGAATAATTAGCGATTATTACTGTGCGAGTGAATTGGCTGTGTGCTGTGATTAGAGCAAAGCTGCAGGGGCTCGTGGCTGACAGGATAAGTGGGTCGAAAGGGGAAAATGCTGGGCTGCGCTTTCGGAAAACATTTAAAACTTTGAGAACGTTCAGGCCTGACACTAAGAGCCGTCCTGGGTGATCTGATTGCATCTAGGCAGCGGAAAACACAGGTGTGAATGCACTAAAAAGGATTTTAGGGCTGTCTGGAGCGCTTGATTCGGCATTCGTTAGGATGTCTGAATGCAGTCTTTAGTAGCAGCTACGTCCTGGAGGTCTTCTGGTGTAAAATTAAAGAAAAACTTCCTTTGGAGAGTTATGGGAGAATCAGTCACTCTCGTCAGCTTATTTAAGACAGCTAAACCCCTAAATAAAGGACCATTTATTTATTCTCAGGTTTTGGTCAACAAACGAGTCTCTTATTCTGTGACGTTTCACAGCATCCACACATCAAGTCTCATACTTGCTTTAGCAATCAGTGGTTTAATATTACTCTCTGTAAAGCACTCAGTATTTTGGGACTAATTGTATCATTTAAGATATTAATAGTGTGTGTATATATATATATATATATATATATATATATACACACACATACACACACACACACACTATTAAATACTACATTAACAGGCCTGAGGAAGCATATATATATATATATGTAGTATTTATTGTTCAGATGAGGAAATTTATGTGTTAATATGTTTACTTGGATGCAACGATGGTCACTGTAATGCGGCGCATTTTTAATGCGACCTGAGAATGGTCATTGTGAAGCTCGTCTATTTACATCTGAACAGTCTGTGGGGAAAACAACCCAGATTAAGTCATTTTTACCTTTTTGCCATCACATCCTGTTTTCTTCTTTTATTAAAGTCTGATTAGAAAGGCTCGGGTCTAAAATAATCAGGCTTTCTAAGGCCGTACTGTTTAGTCGAATAAGAAGCACGGTGCCAACTAAAAGGCTCTAATCAGTAAATGGGGGTTTTGACAGACAAATGGCAGAAGGAAAACTGTTTGCTAAACAGAGCTGCAGCAACATCCTGACTCCTGCAACAGGCACATTCATTTAATCCCCATGTGTCAACCAGGATGACGATTATCTCCGAGATGCTGAGCAGAAATAGTCAATATTGTACCATACTGCCTCTCCCACTGCTTTCTGCTGTTCATCTTGAGCATCCTGACTTTTTCCACACACCTGAATTGTTCTTTCTCTTCGTCTGTTTGCTTCCCGTACTATTCTTTTTTTTATTCCTTCAGCACTCTATTTTACAACTTCTTTTTTTATATACGTATATTTGAGTTTCACCTGCTGTTTTCTGTCTCGGCTAGGTCGTTCCTGTTCAGCAAAGAGGGCAACCCAAACAAGCGCAACGTGCACAACGAGACATGCCTCCACGTCCTGTGCCAAGGCCCGCAGATCCTGCTGCTGCCAGAGGGAGCGCTCTCTCCACGGCTGGCCCGACCGCAGAGGGACGAGCAGCGCCGCGCAGACTGCCTCCAGGTACGAACGCACCAACAGCAGTGTGCGGTGTACGCAAATTTAAGATGTAATAATGATGAGCTTTCCTCCCGAGGACAGATGATCCTGAGCTGGACCGGCGCCAGACTGGAAGGAGGCCAGTACGAGAAGGCCAACGTGAACGCCACCGACAACCACCACAGCACCTGCCTGCACTACGCCGCTGCTGCAGGCATGAAGAGCTGCGTGGAGGTGAGACCAACCCTGTTGAGACAGTATGTTTATATATTTTCTCCTTTTTTCCCCACAAGCTTAAAGCTTTTTTACATTTCCTGAAAGTAAAGCCGCAAAGCCCAGTGTATTTTATTTAGATTTTACGTTGTGCAACTTTGGTGTGAAAGGAAAATTATGTTTTGTTTTCTAAAGTTTTGCAACATCTAAAAATCTGGAAAATGTGTAAAACTGAGTCAGTATTATAAAACCCATCAGTAATTTGCTTATCATTTTCTTCAGGGTTTTTTTTTTTTTTTTTTTTTTTTACTAATTTATTGAACTTTAGGAACATTAGAAACCACTACATTTCCACTGCTTATAGATAGTTTTTATGCTTCTTAATATTCTACTACCTCTATAAAGGTTTGCCTCAGTGTATTATAAGCCTGGCGGGCCACCAGGCTTTTCTTGTGCCCCCACCAGGCTTAGCATTGCTTATTTATTTGTTTTTTTTTTGTTTTTTAAATTGCATTTTTTAAGACTTTATAGTTGGTGTTCAGATATTAATCTTCCAACAACACATAATTATCGAGTGATATTTTCAAATTTCCTGTCAACTTTAAACATTTTTAAACTCAAAAACACAGCGGACCGCTGGATGAGTTACAGCTGAGCTCCACAACCAGCCGGGCTTAGCTTCTGTGGAAACCTTAACTTTGTCACCTTGTTTCCTCCGACGTAAATCCATTCTCATGCATTAATCTCTTATTAACATCTTTCCTCTTTTCTGCGTTCCTGCTCTTCTCCCGGTGTGTAGCTGCTGATCCAGAGCGAGGCCGATCTCTTTGTGGAGGACGAGGACAAGCTGACGCCTTGCGACCACGCCGAGCGGCACCACCACACCGACTTGGCACTCAGCTTGGAGTCGCAGATGGTTTTCTCCTGCGCCTCGGCTCAGCAGTCAAACGGAGACGCACACGGCGAGAGCCGCCTGCCGCAATATAAGGAGGTGAGCGCAAAGTCACGAGATCTGGGGGGGTTTCCTGCTGGCTCAAGTTATTTTTATACCTGTGTCGTATCTTTGAATCGATTTTTTTTTTCTGGCACATTTTGCTTCAGAACTACACACATGGCTGAAATGATTATGTAATGACAGTGAGAATATTTCCCTTCTTGTTTTTTTTTTTTTTTTACTAATGTCACCTTAACTTTGTTTATATTGCTTTAATCGTTACCTTTCAGGTATGTCTTCATTTTGTCAACAAAATGACTTGGCAAAGCTTTCTAAAGGCAAAGTTATTGCAGTTCTAGAGAAATTTTGTTTTGATAGTAAAAAAGAAGCACAAAAAGTATCATAATTATTGGACTCTCAGGCTAAATGCTATAATGTCAAAGTAAACAAGCTGCCTAAGAACAAACTGTAGATTTGTACCAAATAGGTCGTAGCTTTCACATTGTTAAAGTAGTTTTTTTTTTTTTTTTTGTACTTCATCAACAGAATTGTGTCTTCGCAGCGTTTTTTTTCTTTAACGAAGGTCGCAGCTTAGTGGTTCTTAGTGCACGCACATGCCAGACCTCTCATCCTGTTTCTCAGCCTCCTTGCATTTTGGGGACCAGCACAGTTGCATAGCAGCAGCTGCTGCCAACAGATACCAGTCTGATCTTTATTCCTGCAGCCAAATCCATGCTAATACCCAATCTCCTCATCCCACCACTACAGCCACCCTCCTCCCACTCTTCACCTGATATCTGTTCATTTCTCATGATCTTTTTCACTTTCCCAGTTTTATCACAGCACAGTTATTTTCTCATTTTTTGATAAAAGCTGACCTCATTCCTGATTTTTAATTTTTTTTTCACCTGAATATTTCTCTCTCTCTCTCTCCTTCCAGCCTTACGAGGGACTGAAGATTCAGGATCTGCGCCGACTGAAGGACATGCTGATCGTAGAGACTGCGGACATGCTGCAAGCTCCACTTTTCACAGCTGAAGCCCTGCTTCGAGCGCATGGTTGTGCTTCTGACTTGGCGAAATATGATATTTTAAAATTATGTTTCCATAATGATGCCGTAAAGTCTTTTGTTTATGTCCTTCTTTTCAGATTGGGACAGAGAAAAGCTTCTGGAAGCCTGGATGTCTGACGCTGAAGGCTGCTGCCAGCGCTCTGGCGTCACCATGCCCACCCCACCGCCCAGCGGCTACAACGCCTGGGACACCCTGCCGTCTCCCCGCACTCCAAGGACGCCGCGCTCACCCCTAACGCTCACCCTCACCTCCCCCACCGACAGCTGCCTGACACCAGGAGAGGAAGGCCTGGCTACGGTGAGAAACGAGGAAAGAGTTCAGCAAGAAGCCATGGAAACCATCCTTTATATGACGAGTTAAATTTATGGTTTGGTAGCAGCAGATCAAAGAGCATCCCTCCTGCTATTCTCATCTTTCTGTGTTTTTTTTTTTTTTTTTTTTGCTTTCATAAAAACATTTAATGGAAAATTGAGCTAAATCCTGGAAGAAATCTTGTTAGAGGCTATAAAAGACTTTAGACTGAGGCAGGGGTTCACCTAGCAGCAGGGCAGTCACCCAAAACACACAGCCATAGCTACAATGCTTTCTACATCAACCCATACTTACGTCTTCAGATTAACTACTTGACCTAAAGGTGGGAGAGGCGAGACTTGAAGATCAATGTTCACAGATATCATTTTGCAAAGAGGAATGTGTAAAAATGTGTTTTCAATGCTGCAAAGCCGGCAGAGAGAGAGAGTTGCCCCCGACGATTTTCAGGTCAAATTAGCAACAAAATAAATGATTGATCGACGTGTCAAATCAGGGGAGCAAGTACTCAGTTTTTTTTTTTAATATATTTTTGTTTAGAAAACTTTCTAAGCTACTCCACTTCAGTACCTCTTTGTATTGCTCCTTCACATTTATTCCCAATAAAATACTTGGTAGGGTTTGGTAACAACATGACAAAATGAAAAATGTGAATACTTTACATTAGAGATAAAAATGCAGTTCATTAGAAGCGAACAGTATTGTTTTAAGGACAGTTTTATCACATCCTGTGTCTGTTCTCTCTGCGTTCTCCCTGCAGTGTGGCATCTGTCTCTGCTCCATCTCAGTCTTTGAAGACCCGATCGACATGTCCTGCGGTCATGAGTTTTGCAGATCCTGCTGGGAGGGGTAAGGCCTCTAATTCCAGCGTGTGCCTGTATGTGTTCTTACTTTTTGCCCGTATTGATTGTTTTCTTTTGTTTTCCTTCAGGTTTCTCAACATAAAGATTCAGGAAGGCGATGCTCACAACATCTTCTGCCCTGCCTACGAGTGTTACCAGCTGGTTCCTGTGCATGTGATAGAGAGCGTGGTTTCTAGAGAGATGGACCAGCGCTACCTGCAGTTCGATATCAAGGTAGAAACATCATGTTCAGATTATTGGAATCAAAGGAAAGATTTTTTTATGTCCAGTTTGTGTTTCGTTTTTAAAGTGTTGTGTAACCTTTTCCTCTCTGCCGTCCAACGTTTATCTTTTTTTTATCTTTTTTTTTAACCTCTCATGCGCGCTTGTACTGCAGGCCTTCGTGGAAAACAACCCATCCATCCGCTGGTGTCCCGCGGCTCGCTGTGAGCGAGCGGTGAGGCTCACCAGACCGGGGCCCGGAGACAGCGACCCCCACAGCTTTCCCCTGCTGCCGTCCCCAGCTGTCGACTGTGGCAAGGGTCACCTGTTCTGCTGGTAAACACCATGATTTATTATTCTGCAGGCATGGATAAACACACACAGAGTCCATAGAATTTGTCTTAGCACTGTTAGAGAAGCTAAAAGCAGAAATGTTATCCCCTCTTTCTGTTGTATTTTAAAGTGACAAGCCGGTTTTGTGCTGGTTTCTCTGTGCTCGGCTCTGTTTATCACCCTCGTGTCCGCAGGGAATGCCTCGGCGAGGCCCACGAGCCGTGTGATTGTCAGATGTGGAGGAACTGGCTCCAGAAAGTCACAGAGATGAAGCCTGAGGAATGTAAGCCCCAACCTCTTTTTCCGGGAACTTTCAGTTACCAGGAATCTTTCTAGCTTTAACCACAACAAGTCGGTTTTACTGCAGCTGTCAGATCTTTCCACCAGGAAGTCTCTAATATATCTCTGTAACAGCCTGACAGGTGTTGAGCTCTCTGACATTTGCTGACTTGTTTGCCTGAATGCTGGTGCTGGACAGGAGAAATGTCGCCAACGTGTGATTTTTTTTTTTTTTTTTTTGCCACAGTGGCAGGAGTGAGCGAGGCGTACGAAGATGCCGCTAACTGCCTGTGGTTGTTGACCAACTCCAAACCGTGTGCCAACTGCAAGTCGCCCATTCAGAAGAATGAGGGCTGCAACCACATGCAATGTGCCAAAGTAAGCTGCGCAATCTCTGATCCGCCTTGTCGTTTGTTGACACGTTTTGATTAATTGTATGATGAGAGTTTAGGACTCTCTTTATGTGGGTTATACAAGATTCAATACAGAGTCTGGAAAGGTCTTTTCCAGATCATGGCAAACTCTTGTTTTTTATTTTCTAAAATGAACTCTGAAGTCTAGAATTTTGTAAATTTTTGCCTGGAGACCCGAACTCTGTATTTCTGTATAAAACAAACGCTGCTGCCTTTCTATCTCTCTCTCCATGCAGTGTAAATATGATTTCTGCTGGATATGCCTGGAGGAGTGGAAGAAGCACAGCTCGTCCACAGGAGGCTACTATCGTTGCACTCGCTATGAGGTCATTCAGCAGCTAGAAGAGCAGTCCAAAGAGATGACTGTGGAGGTAGAAGAAAAAAAAACTGCTCTTTTCTTCTCAGCTTAAGACAGTACGGAAGAGGGTTAAAAAAATAATGGGGGGAAAAAAAATAAAAAATTCGGTAACACTTTATTTGAAGGGGTGTGCATAAGACTGACATGACACTGTCATAAACATGACATAACACCTGCCAGGAACATGAAGAAGTCTTTATGAATGTTTATGACTGTTGTCATGAAGTGTCATTCGGCAAATGTCAACTTTTAGAGCAAAGTTGCTCTAAAAGTTGACATTAAAAGTCCATTAAAAGTGCTAACTTTGCATGATTTTGTAAATTATGATAATTTAATGCAAGGTTGGCATTTTTAATGGACTTTCAATGCAACTTTTAGAGCAACTTTGCATTAAAAGTGTCATTATTTACCGAATGACACTTCATGACAACTGTCATAAACATTCATAAAGACTTGTTCATGTTCATGACAGGTGTTATGTCATGTTTATGACAGTGTCATGTCAGTCTTATAAACACCCCTTCAAACAAAGTGTTACCAAAAATTCTGACTTTAATCTCAGAAGTCTGAGAAAAAAGTCAGAATTCAGAATTTTTTCTCAGAATTCTGAGATTAAAGTCAGAACTGTTTTTTTTTTTTTCCAGTGGCCCTAATCCTCTTCCGTTAAACAGGGCTCTTCGTCACAGTGTGCTTTCCCTTACTCATATTTACATCCACATTAGCAAAACAGTCACTTGTCACCTATTAAAAGACGATTTGCTTAGGCTTCTCTCAAACCAGAATAAGAGTGGTTTGAGAACACAAAATTAGATCAAAGATATTCATTTTTGGTTTAGTTTCTAGGGCAAATATCTTAGTATAGTTTAAATAATATGAAGCTAACTTACACCTAACTATTCATCAAAGCTATATGAGCCTGAAAAAGTACTCGTAAACTGGCTTTGTTTATGCCAGCAGAGGTAGCACGGTGCGTAGATAAATCAGGAAAATGGCAAAGAAAGCCTAAGTGCCGATTCAAAGTGTGAAATAATGCCATACTTGCTTTTACTCTAATAAGAGTTCTTAAAGTTTCCCACGATCCAGCAGCGTTCAAACAATCCGAGATCCTGGCTCATATGCAGCGTTGATGGGACTTGATGTGCGAACGCCTCACATAATTTAATGTGCTAATACACTACCGCACATTTACAAATGAGGTTGAGTATTTTTATTTATTTGTTTCCAGGCAGAAAAGAAGCACAAAAGTTTCCAGGAGCTGGACCGTTTCATGCACTACTACACTCGCTTCAAGAACCACGAACACAGTTACAAGGTATTAAGCGCATGCTTTAACGATCAGCACGTCCATGTGCTGTGCTTTTCATGTTTAAATGCTCTCTGTGCATCCTTTCCCTTTCTGTGGGTCAGTTGGAGCAGAAGCTGCTGAAAACGGCAAAAGAGAAGATGGAGCAGCTGAGCAGAGCCTTCATTAGCCGTGAGTCTTTGAACTTTGCTCGTTTGGATCCTGCCTATGCAGCGGAACCAGCTGGGCGAACGTTCTTGAGTTACAGCGTATCTGTCCGGCTCCAGGTGAGGGCACTCCTCCAGACACCCGTTTCATTGAGGACGGCGTGACCGAGCTGCTGAAGACGCGCCGTGTGCTGAAGTGCTCTTACCCGTACGGCTTCTTTCTGCAGCAGGGCAGCACGCAGAAGGAGATATTTGAACTCATGCAGGTACTCTTGACTAATGTCCAGAACGGGGAAACCTTTCAGGGATTTTCTTTTTTTTTTTTTCATCCTGTCCCCCTTGTTTTCGCCAGACGGACCTGGAGATGGTGGTGGAGGATCTGGCTCAGAAGGTCAACCGGCCGTACCTCAGGACGCCGCGGCACAAAATAATCAGCGCGGCGCGGCTGGTGCAGCAGAAGCGGCAGGAGTTCCTGGCGTCCGTGGCCCGCGGCGTCGCTCCCAACGACTCTCCCGATCCGCCCCGCAGGAAGTAAGCGACAAATCTGCTTGTTAACACTGTCGTTCTTGTTGCTTTAATCTGAAATTCACTGAACATGGAACTGCTACACAGGCCTGCATAAATATGGGTAAAATATTTGGATTTCTTTATTCCCTTTTCTGTGTTTTTCTTCCTGTCCATACATCGTTGTGTCTTTCTGTTCCTTTCTCCGGTGCTCCTTCTATCTTTACCTTTCATCCATCCTTCTGTCCTTCTCACTTAGTTTTTGTGTCCTTCCTCCTTGTGTCCTCAATTCCTTCCTTTTTTCTTTTTTTTTTCTTTTTGTTCTCCCTTCCATCTTAGTGTCCACTCTTCCTTTCTTTTCTGGGTTATCCTTTCTTACTTGTTTTATTCCTCTCTTTCTTTCCTAGTGGTCTTCTGTCTTTATTCTCATTCTTGTGCCCTCCCTGTCTCTGTTCCTTGTTCTGTTACTCCTTTCTTTTATTCTATGTCCCACTTCCCTTATTCTCTTGTCCTTTTTCTTCCTTCTCCCTGTGTGTCCTACATCACATCCTTGTCTGTCGTTTCTTTCTGTTATTCATCTCTTCCTTCCTTCTTTTCTTTGATTTCTCCTTCCTCCCAACCTCATGTCTTGCTTTCCTTCCTTTCTTGTCTTTTTTTGTCCTTCCTTAGATATTTTCCTCTGTTGTGCATTCTCTCCCATGTGTCCTATTCCCCTTCCTGTCTTGTCCTTGTTGCTTTATTTATTTATTTATTTATTTATTGAGGGGGGGATTGTTTAGGTTTTTTCTGCATATTTAAAGCTCGTCACCTAGAAATGTCTACCATAATTCATATGAAACTTTTTCTATTTTGAAATGAGCCATTTAAGTCCGAAACTGTATAAAATATGTGGGAACCTTTTGGATGAATCTGTATTGCAGTTACCCTGGAGGATCCTGGGACTGGGAGTACCTTGGCTTTGCATCACCTGAGGTAGTTGCCAAAAAAAACCACAAAAAAAAACACGCTTTTGTCACATTTTTCATCAGCTAAACTTTTGCGTTCATGCTTCCTAAGCCTACCGTTACTGACCTGCCATTGCATGAAGGTCCTGCTACAGCATGACTGCAGCTGACATAGTGTGCTTATGTGTGTTAAGATGGGAAGCCGTCACTCTGTACTGGGAGCAGGAGATCACAGAGAGAGACAGTCGCAGGTAACGTACCATAGTTCCCTGGCACAAAGTGCAAATGCATGGCCTATATTTTGCTCCCCTGCGGCTGCACGCCTGCTCGTTATGAACTACTTTATGAGACACCTGCTCTGGCGTTTGTTTGTAATGGGCTAACGCGGTGACGGCTCTTTGCAGGATTATGCTGACATCCAGTACCGGCGCAGACACAGACCGCGACGCAGAGGAGACATGCTGAGTCTGCACAACCTCAGAAGCAGCAGCAACACGCCGGAGACCAGCAGGAGGAGCGATAACGCAGGTCCGGCAGCAGCTTTAACACACACTCTCTGCCATTTTATCCACCTGAATTCTTCACATTTAGTGAGCTTAGAACCACGAGATGCACTCGATGAAAGTTTGATGCGAAAGGTCAACAGAAAGTAGTGCATAATCGTAAAGCAGAGTGAACACTTGTAGTGATCTTTTGGAGCTTTGCTCATAAATATTCTCCGTAAAACCACTCGAGCTCAATCAGGTCGGATGAAGAACATTTATGAACATTAATTTTCAGGTCTAGCAACAAAATATTAGTTGGATTTAGCTCTGGTTGGCCGTGTGCTCAGGATCGCGGTCCTGCTAAGATGAACCTCGCCCCAGTGTCTCAAGTCTTCTGCAGCCTCCAAACAGGTTTTCTGCCTTGACAGTTCTGTATTTATTAATCTGTTTGTCCTTCAATCAGCTCTACACAGCAGATGGTAGGTTACATCTATGTGTGTTTCTAAATCTCCCACAGGAACATTTTCCAACTTTCTTTCAACAATAGCTTTCGTTATGCCTCTCCGGAAAGTTTCACCCCACCTCCAAATTTGGAGTGCTGTTGGTGATGACATAAGAGCTCAATAAAATACTCTGAGGTTTATAGTTTTAAAGGGGACCTGTTATGCATAGCTCACCTGTTGTATGTTTTTATACTTCCGTTTGTGTCTCAATTATTTCTATAAACAGTCTAAGTGCTTAAGAACCACCCAGACAAGTTTTTGGGGGTCTGGAAAATGAGCCGTTTCAAAAACTGATAAATTACAATCAATGGGCGCTGTATTGTTACCTAGCAACCCCAGAGGAGCTCTGGGCATCAACTTGCGGAGCACCGGCACGTTTGGTCAGCTGGTTTTATTGCTATATGCACTGTACAATGGCTACTGGAATAAACAAGTGTTTTTTGTTGACTTACTATTCAGAAACCTATTCCTGCATTCTTGCCGGTAGCGCAGGAGGCTCTACTAATGCTTTTCATAATTGTGTATCTTGTTTGCAGCCATTTTCACGTGTACATATAGAGTTGTGAGGGCGTGGCCAGCAGCAGATTAATTAGATTTAAAGTGACAAGAGACCCTAAAACGGCTCAAAAGCAGAACCGATCAGACTAAAATCTCATTACCTAACAATGATTTGGTTCAAAAAAAGTCATGAACCCGTTTTGTTTTTGCAATAGACCTATCCTATCCTCTTTGAGGAAGCAGAATAGATCAACTTTAATGTAAAAAGGCAAAAGAAGCATGAATATTGTATATTTTACCACGAAAAGCTTGAATCTTGTGCAGGTTTCTGTGTGGTTTACTATAAAGGGGGCAGTTCTCTGATTTTGACAAATACTCATGCAACTTCTATCCTTGCCTCTATATATAACTGGTTTGTCAGTGCAGCAGACAGCCAGCAAATAGGATTTTACTTTATTGCTCCATCACTCTGGTCCGATCGAAGCACACACATGCTGTAATCACTGGGATCGATTTATAATCCGGTGGAGCGCATCAGGCCTCGTTTCACCATGATATTTCCTTCTCGCCGTTCGTTTCAGATCCAGCAGAGAGGACTGAAGGTCGCCGGAGAGCCCTGGGCTCCCTCGACGAAGACGACCCCAACATCCTCCTCGCCATCCAGCTGTCGCTCCAGGAGTCCCGGAGAGAGCAGGGCCCGGATGGCGGCGCGGAGAGGAGGCCGGGGACGGCGGGTGATCTGGCCGACGTCGCTTTGCAT
This sequence comes from Poecilia mexicana, assembly GCF_051168715.1. Classification (NCBI taxonomy): domain Eukaryota; kingdom Metazoa; phylum Chordata; class Actinopteri; order Cyprinodontiformes; family Poeciliidae; genus Poecilia; species Poecilia mexicana. Next base: position 13,641,804 of record NW_028263380.1, on the reverse strand, counting down.
TCCCTCAACATGGAGGACCCTCCGGGAGCCCGTGGCCCCTCCTTCCCCGCTTCCCTGCTGGACCCCCCTCGGCCCCCCAACAGGACAGACTCCACCACGACGCAGCCGTCCGTGCTCAGCTCCCTGCCCCTGCCGCCCCCTCCTCCCACCCTCAGCGCCGAGCTGCTGGAGCTGGGAGACAGCCTTATGAAGCTGGGGAACATCACCACTCCTTACATGCACCCGGAGCCGGTGTGCAGCCGCGCCGCGCTCGCCGCTCCTTACAGCGACTGCGGCCACAGGCCGGACCAGAACACATCGACTCCACACGACGGTCTGGATCAGATTGCCGTCACAGACCCCCATCATGACAGCAAAGAGCCGAGCTACTGCGGCTCCTATTCGGCTGAGAGTGAACACACTGCCTCCTGTGCGCTGGATTGCACTCATAACCCCCCCCATCCTGGCGTGTACAGCCGGGATCCGGACGAAGCAGAGCGCTCCTACCTGCCGGGAAGCTCCTACACCGCCGAACATCCCTCCACCTATGCTCTGGACCCGCCCCGGTCCGAGCCCCAGCCTCCTGTCCAGCTGTGCCTCCCGTCGCCGGAGCTGGAGCCGGAGCTGCTGCTTTCCCCGGTGATTCCACCCGGGGGCCCTTTCACCCCCAGCGACCCCCAGAGCCTGCAGGCCCTGGACCCCACGGCCAGCGCTCAGCTGCTGGACAACATCATGGCCTGGTTCAACAACAACATCAACCCTCAGAACAACCCCCAGAACCTGGCTCTCATCCCGTCCCCGCCCACCACAGAAACGGACTCCTCCCCCGATACCCACGCCGGCGCCGAGAAGGACGGGACCGCCGCACCGGTCTGGCAGCCCCTGGAGGGCGCAGCCGGCGGCGGCCGCGAGGCCCCAAAGAGGCCCGACTCCCTGGAGCTGGAAAATACAGACGTCAGAGAGGAGGGTGTGAGCGCAGGGTGTGTGTCGGACCTGTCGCTGGACGAAGAGCACACACACCCGCGGTCACATGGCCAAGCTGACCCGGCGGCGGAGAGCGAAGCGGACACCGTGCTGCAGCTGGAGGGCGGCGGGTCACCGGAGGAGTGGGAGGAGCAGGAACACTTGGTGTGACGGCGAGCAGAGAGGAAACCGATCAGAGTGTTTGCCGGATGTACCATACTGTATTTAAAGATGATGTCACACACAGGTTGGACAGTCCAAGTGCTTTCTGTCTGTTGCTCCAGAAACAGACAACCAATTATTCATGAAAACAACAACAAAAGTTTCAGATTAGGTGAAAGAAAATCCGTTGATATCAGAACACATGAACCATGGTTTTTATTTTTATTATTGCCATTATTTATCCTCCAGCTTCTCATATTTATTTCCTGAGTTTAGGGATGAAGTGTTGGTGCTGCAATCCAAACTTGCCTCATGTTTTAACACTTGACTGACTGACTGATTATAGATGATTGCTGTAAACCCGGAGCCCGATGGGTGCGCTGTACAATCAGAGGGGCTTACTTCAGATTCCCGTGCCTGTTGTTGGTGCCAACACACTGATCGCTCCTGCATCGCTCTTATGTTGTACTGTTGTGTTTCTGCTGCAGGGACGTTTAAAGTCGAATCCCTTCTCACGGTGGACTGATTTGCTCAAAGGCACTTCTCAGATGAAAGAATCATTTCAGTGCATCTGAAGAATAGAGGAGTTTACATATACTCATCATGGAGGACTGGTCCTATTTATTTGGGGTTTTAATTGATTTATTTATTTAGTTTATTTCACACTTTGGAATAGTTATGCAAGGGGCAATAGTGTGTATTTTCCAGGCACATAATGCCATTTTATAACCCAGTCAAGTAACTGTTACTTTCAGTTTTTATCAAAATGCTGCATATGTCAAACTTTGGAATTTGGCACCTTGAAATTGGGCCTCTGTCTCTTTAAGAAGCTCCAACACTTTCCAACACTCCCACCTTCAGCACGTCATCACAACAATGCTCCTCCTTATGCCATTTAAGGCCGTTTTTAGGAGCATTGGACCAAGAAGTAGATGAATAAGTTAAGAGATTTTCTCAACAGCACACATGGTCAGAATTATACATCCAGGCTCAAATATGTTAATGCACCCCAATATTTAGTTAAATGGTTTAGCTAATGGTTTAGCTAGCTAAGTGATTTAGCTAGGTGTAGCTGTGATAATAGCAGCTGTCGATGGCTTGAAAAAGCATACAAATGAAGTGCAGCCGTCTGTTCCATATGCAGTTAAATATGTGTGAATATTTGTTCATATTTGAGCCGAAGAAAAGACGTCTCCACCCGGACTTTGTTTTTAAAACTGAATTTGTGTCCCATGTTATGATTTTCAAAAATGTGAAGATTAATTATTGAATCCCCAAATTAATATGACAGCCTTAGAGCACCGTGGTGCGTCTGTGTAAACCTCTGATCAAAGCTGCATTTAACTCACTTTGGCTCGTAATTTTTGTTTGCAAAACTCTAAAATTTGCATAATTTCAAAGTAAATCTCAGCTATGACGCATTCAGGCGAGTTGTTTTGAAAGGCAAGTTTCCAGCCAATCAAAATGTAAAACAATATAATGTGAAATGGTTATAGACATTATTTGAGTGGAGTTTTTTTTTTTTTTGTTTTTTTTTGCCGTCATGTAATTCTGATAGGGGAATAACACGCATCGCCTTATATGCTGATATCTAACTTAATTACGCTCATTATTTTAACTTTGATGTTGAGGCTTGTAAAGAAAAGAAATTCACACTACAGCAAAAGTCATTAAATGCATTATTTTCTTCTGACATTTAAGAGGAAAAACACCTCAAGCGACTTAATTTGCTATGTTCTGCTTGATTTAAGAGTTTTGCACATAACATCTGAGACAAAGTTATAGTTAATGTACTGTAAAGCAGATCATATCTACTCCACTGCTGTTGACTGGTACAGTTTGATGTAATTGATTAGACGTGGGACGGGAATTTACTGTAATTTATCCTTTATGAATTAAGACAGAGATGATCTTCTTTTCAAGAGTTAAGGCCAGAGTTTTATTGGTCTGTGTGCCTTTTTATCTTGTATTTGTTTATATTTATTATAGTTTTCACTTTTTAAACCTGCAGAGCAAAGATTTTATTTAAAGAAAACGGAGGAAACGCCGCTTTAAATACTCATTTGTCCTAAATGAGCCCCACAGTGACGAGGTTGATTTTTAGGAGGGTTTTCACACTACAAATGAGCAGCGGGTTTATCTGAATGTTCAGTTTGTTTCATTCGCTCAGGCTAGAACATTACGTCATCTTATTCCCTGCTGTAATGTTTACAGGAGATTCAAACACTGCCCGCTGTGGTGAGAGACGCTTTGGTGCTTTAATCAAACTTTCATGGCTCGAGATCCGATGCAGCTGACGTGACAACCCCAAATGAAACAGCTAACGTCGATTGTCGCGACGTCGGAGGAACCGGTGCGAGCCGTAACGTTTCAGGTTACAGGTCGGTTTTCTCTTGCGTCGTAGAGCAGTGGAAGCACTGAACCTGAAGTCTTCATTTTACACCAGCACAGCTGGCAGGTGGAGTAGAATGATTATTACTTTTGTTTTTTTTCTACATGAGAGTAGGGTTGTTTGTGTTGAATAATTGTCCAGTGCCATTTGGTGCCCCCTCTCACTGTATTCTTGATTTATTGCGCTGAACCAACAACTTCATAAATTAAGGGGAAAAGAAGAAAGAAACTGCACTCTTCATTGATTTTACTTGATACATTCCCGCCTGGTCTCAAGAAAGGTTTGATGTGTGGCCAAATCTACAAGTGAAAGTGTCAGTGCAGAGTTTACTCAATAAAAAAGAACTGAAAATGTGTTTTTGTGTCTTTCTGGAGTTCTCCAACTACAAGAATGTAATCAGGTCAAACATGTGATCTTAATTAGAAATGTGCTGATCATGACGGTTCTAAAGGAGGAGGTGGGGACAAAAGGAGCCAATGCCTCTGTAGAACTGATTCTGAGATGATAGTAAATCAATTGTAGTAAATTGATTACAGTCAACTAATGAATTGGCTGATATTAGGTTTTACCTCCATAGCTTTATTTTAACACGTACTTAAAAACCAAGGTGTTGCACTTTTACTTTTAGAAAAGTAAGTTAGTAAAGTGTGTCTGTCAAGAAGCTGCTTTTTAGATTTAGTGTTGCCTACACACATAAATCTTTATTTTAAAGAGTTGTCAAGTTGGAATCTACCAAAACAAGCTTTCAAGTGCACACTTGTCCAACATCAAAAAGGGAAGTTGATCAGAGATACTTTAATCACCCCTTTGCATTTCTCTCCCCATCTCCCCCCCATTTTTATGTGTATATATCTCCACAGTAATGTGTTAATTATATTACATAAGATCCCAACAAAATATTCTGAACATGGTGGCTTTAATGTAATAAGATGGAAAATATTAATTGCTTATGAATGTAACTGACTTGACGAACGTCCTTAAAAAAATACGAAACTGTCAGGTAATAAATTAGTTTTTAATTACCTTTAGTATTTATATGTGCCTGTCCATTCGGAGGTTAAATGTGAAAGACCTATTCAACAAATTATAGTAAAAACTTGGGAATTTGAACTTTTTGTGTTCATCCTTCTGCCACTAGGCGGCAGCAGCGCAGGTTCCCTTCTTTTCTCGGACGCTACTTGATGACGTCACATCCCTGAACGTTTTTCCTACACACAACGGCGGCCTGTGTTTTCACTCGATCGCTGTAATTTTTCTCTTCAGTGGAGGATTTCTCTCTACTGGTTGCCACCACCATGAAACTAGTCAGGTAAGGGGCGACAGGGGGTTACCGTTTAACGCGTGCGGGGATTTGAGGTGAAAAAGTCGAGCCGATGGAGACGGATGGGTGAAGATTGGGAGCGAATTGATCGCGAAGAGGCGGGAAGAACTTCCTAATGAATGGAGTCCGAGCGGGTGTTACAAATGAAATGCTCCAATGATTATGCAGAGACTTCTAGTTCTGCTGCAGTTATGATACCCGAAAATTGGTTGTATGCAGGTTTTAATGCTTTACGCTAGTCTCGGTGTACGTTAGCATTGACCTACTACATAAAGTTGCGTCTTTCCATTTCCCGTGATCTATTGCTATTGGAAAAAATACTGTGGTTTATTTCGGTTTTTTCTTTTTTTTTGTTTGCTTTAGCTGTTAAAATAAATAAATTGCTAGTCGGTGTTTATTTCGAGTTTTGTGAGACTAAAAACTCAACATGCAGAAGCTAATAATACAGGCTAACGAGCTAATGCTAGGCTCCATAGCAACAGTCCAAGTAACGCAGGTGTATTAAAAAGTTCTGCCCAGATATCGTTTTAACCCACCTGCAATGCTGTCCACAGGTTTTTGATGAAGCTCAGCCATGAGACTGTCACCATCGAACTAAAAAATGGCACCCAGGTTCACGGCACCATCACAGGTAAGAGAATAGAAATAACCAGCAGCAGGCTGAATCATGTAGACGTATAAAAAAACTTTAAAATATAAAAACAGAACCAAGAATAACGCACAGTACAGTTAGTGCAAATTTGCAGCATAAAGTACTGTGCAGTTTGTTTGTTTTTTAAATGGCAGCGAAACTTGCAAATGAGAGCCAAGTGTGTAGAGAACTCCTCCCATCTTTCGGTGACAGACACTTTGATTTTGATTTTTTTATCAAACACTGTTGAGGGCAAACACTAAAAACTTATAGAAAACAATGTTTTCAGGTCTGCTTTTAAAGCTTCTAACGGCACCAGCCGTACTAAGTGGAGATGAAGACTTCTGCAATTTTCATCACAGAGAAATGGTGTTTTGTTTTTCTTTTCAGTCTGGATCAAGAAACAACCAGAAAACCACTGTGATTAACAGGGAGTTACTTTGAGCCAATTTACTTGTCTTCATAGACCAAATCAGGGTTTTGTACTGAATCTTATCGTTTTTCTTTCAGCCGAATGACATTAATTGGCCTGAAGTATCAGCTTTACTCTATCTGGATTTTTAAATATTACTGTTATTCTGTTAAAGTTGTAGAATCATGATTGCAGATACAGGTTTAAAACTCCGCCCTTTTTGAGTTATCTCTGCAAGCCATAAACGCTAAACTTTATTAACTCAAAACATTGTTGTTCTGTTCGCAGGCGTTGATGTGAGCATGAACACCCACCTGAAGGCGGTGAAGATGACCCTGAAGAACAGGGAGCCCACCCAGCTGGAGTCGCTGAGCATCCGAGGCAACAACATCCGCTACTTCATCCTGCCGGACAGCCTGCCTCTGGACACCTTGCTGGTGGACATCGAGCCCAAGATCAAGTCCAAGAAGAGAGAAGCAGGTAAGAAAGTTAAACGACAAAAAACGACGTCCACTCTGAGCCAGAGCCTTTGGTTAAAAGCCTCCTCAAAGAAACTCTTTAAGTTCCAATGTTACCATTTTATGAATGTCAAGGAAAATTTAAAGACCATTGCTGCTAATTACAAAGGAGCTTTTTTCTTTCTTTTGAGTTTTTAGTTTCTGGTTAAGAGGAATTTTCCTGAGGCAACAGGAATGTTTACAGTTTTCACAAAGTTACATTAAGTTGGCGAGAAGCGGTACAGCAACCCCTCAAGCAGAAAACTACAATATTAGTGAGATTCAGAATAAACGTGGTAATTTGAAAACTGAAGCTTTTAATTAGCTTAATAGCATTTTAAGCTGTTTGTATTTTAAATGTATTCAGCTCAAAAAGAAAGCTTCCAATAGCATTTAATTCTTCCTCCTGCTCTGCTTTAACTTTTTTTTTTTTTCCACATTAAATGAATTTTGAATCTATTAACCACAATATGTCTGATGCATGGTGTCCATGTAAAACAGACAATATGTTTAAATTTTGTTTTGTGTGTGTGTGTAAGTATCTTTTCTGAAACACTTTTTAGCATCAATAGGATGCTAAACAAATCCCCCAGCACTTTAAATAATTGTGTGTGTGCTGCACACAATGTTTTGTGTGGTTTGTTTTGTTCTCTCAGTCTTTTACATTTTTTATATACCTCAAATTTCTGCATGTGAATCATAGTTAACATAGTTGGGACATTTTCTAAAGTCTGCTTTGCAATTTCAAGCACCAAAAGTGCCACACACACAAAAAAGAAAATAATTTATATGCATCATATTTTAAAATATTAAATATGTGTTTGAACGGATGAACTCACAATTGTTTAAATGTTTGTGATTAAATAATTCAATGCAGACATCCCTTATGTTCAGCTATGTTTCAATATTTATTACTGCTTGGTTCCTGTCATGCAGTTTTCCAGCCTGTCAAATAAGTTTTTGATACACATAGTAGCAATTTTTATTAAAAGAATATATAAATCAGTTATTTAATCATTTAATTTAGATTTTGCCACGTTTTGGCTGAGTCTTCAAAGTGTTATTGGGTTTAAAAGTTGCTATAATTTTGTTTTGGACTGAGTGTAAATAATTTCTCTGCTCCATTCTCGCTCCATTTCCTTCTGGTAATGTTGCAACCTGTTCACGCGTCTCCTCAGTGGCGGGACGCGGACGAGGCAGAGGACGTGGACGCGGCAGAGGACGGGGACGAGGGCGAGGCGGACCAAGGAGATGATTCTCTGGTCTTCCAGTTCGTTCTCATCACCTCACTGTTTGTACAGGATGTTTTTCTATTCTTTTTTTTTTTCTTCCTTTCGTTTAGAGGAAACGATTTGTGAATTTCAGTGTGCTTCTTTTTCTTTTTCTTTTTTTGTGTACATTAAGACCATAGAAAAGGCAAAGCTTCTGTTTTTCTTTTTCAAAACAATGTTTAATAAAGTGTTTTTGCACTAAACAAGAATTAGTTGCTTTTTTGAGGGGGTGCTCGCAATGTTAATTAGGGGACATTTATTACAATTGTAAAATTAAATGTGATTAAGCAAATCAGTAATACTAATAAACTAAGTATCCTTTAATGTGATGTAGGTCTTGTACTTTATAAGTTAAGTCATTTGCACATTGTAGTTAACATTTTCTTATATTTAGTCTACCTGTTTTAAGGCTTGCTCTGTAGAAATATAACGTGGAAAAAGAAAAGAGTATCATGGATTAATCTGCCGTCAGATTCACACGTTATGGCTTCTGCAGTTCATTTATAAGTTAAAAGTGTATTTGAGCAAATTACAGATACGATTGAGTGGTTTGGAAATTTATATTTTGGGCAAATTATGCATTCAATCGATCCGCTATTGTTTGTTATTGTAGCAGCAGCTTTTTTCTCTAGTATGAAACTGATCTGTGCTACCCATAAATCCGTCCTACCTTGCGGTAATGCGCATGCGCACATCGATTTCGTCACATACTGCTTATTCAGCAGATTTCTTATCAATACGTCCTACCTGTGGAAGTTTTGTTTCATGTGTTTTATTTCATCGAAGATTGCGGAAAGCTTTAATTTAATTTATTTAATACCTGGCTTTCATTAAGCTGTTGTTTTACTTCATGTTTTCAGTTTACGTGGCAGACATCAACTAAATAAATATATTTATAAATGGCTTTGGCAATGTCGTTACCACTGTAAACAAGTCATTGTTTGGCTGTTAATCAGGGCAAAATACGTTTTTTGTGGGCTATTTAGTCCCTATACTTTAAAATATTTTAGTTTAATTACACTTTTTTTTTTAACTAAACCTTACAAAATAGATATTGATAGCGATACTATGTGAGATTAAAGCTGTAAAGCGGTGTAATATTAGTGTAAGCATATCCTATCATTTCAGGTACACAGTGCACTGCGCAGTTCGGTGGACACATTGTGTCTGCGCTGCATCTGATAACAGACTTACAACATATTATTGCGCAAAACAGAGTTGCGGTGATCTGCATTTGTCTGCGACTAATTTAATTACAATAAAACCGTTTCCCCCTGTCTGATACTGTTTTATTATTACAAACACCTCTGTATTTAAAATATATATATTTTTAAAAAAGGTAGAATATTCTAGTAAAAGGATTAGTGCATGCATGTATAGTTTTTCATTTTAAACGGGTAGAATATTCAGATGAAGTGATCTGGTTTCGTCATGTAACATGACGGTAGCAGTTTTGGACACGTAGCACTGACAGGTAACTATCCGTGCTACGGTAGAAAGTGCGAGGTAGCACCGATAGTCAGAACACCGGTTGAAACGAATCCAATCCGATGTGGTGTGTGTCGTATATTTCCTATATATTTTTAATAATTGATATATATATTTTAGAAATGTCAGCTACCAGCCACGGTAGTTTTATGTACTTTGCGTTTGGAAGCAACTTATTGAGGGAAAGACTGCAGCTAAAGAATCCATCGGCTTCGTTCGTCTCTACTGGTCGACTAAAGGTTTGTATATTAAAATTGATCAATTTTATGGCGTCAGTCTGTTGCTCTTCGCGGCACCTTTACGACAGAATGTAATTACGTAGGAGGATTTCACATGTAATTCGTGTAGTAAACCATTATTCGTGTCATTATTACTGTCGTGATTTTTGGCTAATGCTATGCTAACGCTGTTTTTGTCTGCGTTTAATGAAAGTAGCTGAAGTCAGTATTCGAATTGTTACCAGAACGAAAGGTCTAGTTCTGTCAGTCTCTCTCTCTGTGTGTGTGTCTTCTGTATGTAATATTTTATACACTGAATAGAAATGCGTGTCAAGGTCAGAGATGTTATTAATTTGCCGACGTTGGCATCCGACTTTGCACTTGAACGCAGCATTTTAGACTCCAATGTACATTTAATTTGCTCAAGAACAAAATAAAACACTGAGGATGGTCAAACTTAGCTGAAATGTTTTGTATTATTAATTTGACAAAACACTTATTTGTGATTGTTTTTTTTTTTAAAAAAAACGTAAAATAATAAAATACAATTTTATTTTCTTATTTGAGGTCCTGCTTGAAAATTATATTAACCTATCTGACAGGAGAGACCTGTACAAAAATAATTATATACTTGCGAAGTATTCTAGAAAACAGTTTGTGATTTGCAAATCATTTAATTTTTGAAAAGTCAAACCAGATTTAATGTTAGTTTTGCATCTTTTGGTTATGCGTTTCCACAGGACTACAAGCTGAACTTTGGCCTGTGGGAGGAACATGTTGAAAACTCCTGGCACGGCGGAGTGGCCACCATCGAGTCCTGTCAGGGCGAAGAGGTGTGGGGTGTAGTCTGGACTTTGAGCAATGAAAACCTCCCAACCTTAGACAAGTGAGAGGCACAAATGCACATCTGGTTAAAAGTTTCTCATTAAATTGGTGCAGTTTAAACATGTTTTTTTTTCTACTTATGTCCCCCTGAAGGCAGGAAGGTGTGAGCCAAGGAAACTACTCTCCACTAGAGGTCTCTGTTGAGACTGACCAGGGGGTGAAACAATGCAGGACATACCAGATGAACAATTTTCACGCCTGTCCTCCATCTCCACAGTACAAAGAGGTGTCCTGAGAACACACACTAACATGACAAAATAATTTTATTTTTGTTGCATTCTATTTCATCACAAAGTTCCAAGTGAGAAACTTCTCTTCTTCCAGGTAGAAATCAATATGAACAAGAACTGGGACACACAAGTGATGATTTTAGATTTTTTTTTCACTAAACCTCAATGAATCTAAGGGTTAGGGTGTTTAAGGCAACTGTTTTGTAAATCAACACAAGCTGTGACTATTTGTTCAATCATTACTTGCAAAGTTCTTGTTTTTGCTTAATTGTTGTTGTCTGTGTTTTTTTTTTTTCCATATTGAAGGTGGTGTGCATGGGAGCAGCACAGAACGGGCTTCCAAAGGAATACCTGGAGAGACTGGAGGCCATTCAGACCAACAACTACTCCGGCCCCTCAATCCTGGATCAAATTAAAGCCACTACCAGCTCCCTGGAACTAACTGAGCAAACTCACATTAATATAACTAGTTCTTAGAACATTTCAGCCTCATCACCCATTTAGGCTTTCAACTGGCTACTGTATTCCTCTTATTGTGGTAGATGTAGTTGCATCTATGATGCTTTACTGTAAAAAAATAAATAAAAAATCATCTAGACCTGAAGGTCAATCTGCGTTTTGCTTGTTGAATAGATTTACCTCTTGCTGTGTCGCAATATTGTAAGCATCCAATCACAAGATAGTTGGTGCGGCCCAGCATGCAGCCTGATGAATAGTAAAATTAAACAGTATTATTAGTAATTACTAGATGTCTTCTGAAAATACTCTAACATGAGCATATTTTATTAAATAAAAGTGAATCATTTGTTTAAAAAGAAACCACTTTATTTTTTTTATTTCTTTTGTTGTTTTTTTACACCACAGTGGCCTTGGACAGAATGTTTTACTTTTATATCTAACCCAACACTTTTCATACTCTAGTAGTTATAGAAAATACTAATACAAAAAGAAGCAGCCAGGAAAACAAAACCAATGCACAGGATTATTCAGCAATGTGTGAGTGTAGTTTAATCTTTGCTCCATTCTATGCAGACGTGTGGACCTCGCAATGGCACAAATTAAGTTATTCTGACAGGAAACGAGAATTCAAATTAAGGCTAAAAAAAAAAAAAAGTTAACCATGTAAAAATTTGGAGGGAAGAGAGGAACATTCTGAGGAGATTTTGGTCTGTGAAAAATGGTGAAAAATACAAAAGCAGCGGTGGTCACAAAACAGAAAAAAGGTCAAACTCATAAGGCAAAGTCTAACGTAATAAAAAAATATAAACTGAACCAAAGGAATTTAGAAATATTTTTGAGTGAGTGGTTTTAAATAAAGGGTATAAAAGGCAGCTGAGAACGTGGGTTTGTGGTAAAAGTTGAATCCAGGGAGATGCTGTTCATTAACTCAGTATCATAATGTTTTAGAAAAGCCTCAACCTGTCACTGCATCAGAGTGGAAATCAGAAGGAGGAGCACTGATGACATACTGAGGTGGACCAAAGCACTATTAGCGAGGGCTACATAAACAAACCGCCCCCTGTTTCAGGTTAACTTAGATTTTATGAAATGAGACTATGACTCAACAGAAAAGTCATTGGGAATTATCAGTTTCTGTTTAGAATTTAAGCTGTTACTTGATTTGCTTATTTTTGGTCCATATCTCAAATATCTCGGCTCATTCCATCGGCTCCTGCTCTGTCTCTGCGTCACCTACATCCATCGGTTCTAGTTCGTCCTCCACGTCCTTCGCGCCTTTTACAGTCGTCGTCGGTTCTCCAGTCGTTTCTGGTTCTTCAGATTCATCCTCCTCTTCGTCCGACTCCACGATGTCGGCCGGCGCCTCTGGCTCTGGGATCAGTAGCTTGTGCTTCACTTTGCTCAGCTCGCTCATGTTAAAGCCGAGTAAGATGGCGGCTGTGTTCCTCTTGAGGCTTTTCATGCACTTGCTGCGCTTCTTGCTGAATTGGCCCGCCAGCTCTGCTTTGGTTATAGACAGCCTTCTGCACAACTCCTCGGTCTCCGGTTTGGTGGCGTAGGGGTTCATGTTGAAGTACTTTGAGATAAACTCTCTGCGTTCGTCACTGCAGCGTCGCTCCACGGCGCTTGGCTCCAACACGAGCTTGACCGTAGGGTCGCTCGGGATCTCTGGCTCTGGTGGGGATTCCTGCTTCTCCTGCAAGTCCTTCTCCCGCAGCCGTTTCTCCTGCTCTTTCCTCTTGCGCATGGCGGCCTTTTCTTCTCGCTCTCGCCTGTTGGCCTCCATGGCCTCCTTCAAAGCTGCCTCAAGCCTCCTCTTCAGCTGCCGCTCTGCCTCGGTTTCTGGAGGGTCCGCAGGGGCTGGGGCTCGGATCACACGAGCTGGGGCTATGGCCCGTGTCATCGTCATTCCCTGCGGCACTTGAAGGAAGTAAAGTCCCGACTGCTGACTGACCTGTGGAGCTGGCTTTAGTTGTGGTTGATGCTGCAGCACAGCTGTGGGAGCCGTGGGCTTAGGAATTGGTGGCGGTGGCGGCAGTGGAGGCGGTTTTGGAGAACAGCGACACCGTTGGATATGGAGCATCACAGCCTGCTGAGTGACCTTTCCTGTGTACACCCCGTTGCAGTATATGCACTTGAACGCCTCAGTCTTCAAGATGGCATGAATGGTTGGCGCCACAAAGTGCTTCTGCTTCAAGTGCAGAACATGATCAGACTGATTCTGAAACCTCTCGTTGCAGAAGGGACAGTAGGCGCTATGGATTTTCATGGGTGCGGGGCAAACTTCTTGTGGGCTGCTGGCCTGCAACTTGAAGTAAATTAGGTCAAGAGAACTTGTAACTAGGGCGAGGTTGACCTCCGCTTCTCCCAGGATGTCCTTTGGTGCGGTGGTGTTCACGTCGAAATGAGGAAAGATGATGGCACCGTTACCTTTGGAGTATATCCTGTACTTCTGCCTAAGAAAGTCACAATACACCTTGCTGGCTGGATTGTGCAGCTTTACATGGTCTACAAGCTGTTTGACTGAAAAGAACAAAGCTGAGCAGTACAAACAATTGAGCCCATGCAACAAGTGTTGGAAGACGACCCGCTCTGTTAGCAAAATTTTGCATGTCAGACATTTGACGGTCTTGTCGGGCATTTTCTTCAGGAATGCTGCTCGGGCGGCAACACTTTCTGACTTGGAAGCGGTAGATTTGGTCTGGTGGGCGGCCTCCATGTGCATATCGAAGACGTTTGAAGGGAAAAGTTCATTGCAGAGGGGGCATGTGATCCACCTCTTGGTCTGTGGCGTGGAGTTACTCAATTGCTCAACAGGCTTGAGAGGCGTGGATGTTTTCTGAGAGACGAGTGGAGCGAACGTGTACGTGGGCATGCCGTTCACCCTGTTGCCGGTGGGGATAAGGTGACTCAGCAGGGACTGTGACGTGAGCATGGTTCCTTGTAGGGGAGTGTGGTTTGCTTGTGAAGTTTGTGCAGCCACAACAGGCTTAGGAGCAACTCCAGCAGCCAGATTGGTTTGAGGTCCTGGTGGAAGAACCACTTGCTGCCCTTGTGGTTGAGCCTGTTGTGGTTGAGCTATAGGAGAGGCTAAGGTCACGGGTGTCTGCTTCAGAGACACATTGGACACTGTGGGAAGCTGGACTACGGACGACCCTTGGGGCAGAGCGCTACGGAGGGCTATCGTCGCACCAGGCTGGAGCAAACCTTTAGCTTCGGCGCTAGCAAGTTGCACCAGCGCCGATGCTTGTGGAGGGAGGAAAGCTTGGTTGGTTCCAGGAGTACAGATCAGAGTTGCACTGTTCGTGTTGCCTTGCAGCTGCTGCACCGCCACAACAGTCCCAGCAGGTTGGCCATTACTGGGCAAAACCAGCTGGTTACCTGGAAATATCTGAGGCGCCTGTGGTTTGGGAGCAATATTTGGGAATGTGACCAACAATCCATTTCCATTAGAAGTTGGTTTAACAGTGTAGTTCTTGTTTTCTGTAATGACACTCTGCACCTGAATGGTAACTGTATAATGTGCTGGCTCCACCAGCATATGGTGCAACATTTGGTCTAGAGTTCCAGTGTTTACCTTGCACACCTTGCAGCAGTAGATCTTTACTGCTGTAGTCCCGTGCTGGTGCAATCTGTAACCAATGTACTGCTCTGCCAGGTGATCCAGGTGCTTGAGAATGATGTGCTTCTTTATCGCGAAGATAGATGATGTCGGGAATCCGCACCTTCGACATTGATACCTCTCTGCAGAGCGATGGGTGAACCCAGTCTCCTTCTGTGGCTGTATGTTTGGGACGGGCAGTTTGGCGTGGAAGAAGAGCATGTGCTTCTTGACGATCTTGGGGTGAGCGATAAAGAGGCATTGAGAGCAGGGTGCCAGTGCGCAGTACGACTGAACGTACGCGTGGCAGCGAGAGACGTGGCTTCTGAAGTTGTAGAGGTTTTGTGATGAGTACTTGCAGAGGGTGCAGCACAGAGATCGAGACCGATACGGCCACTGGACAGAGACGGAAACAAATGAAAATCAGGTAAACATTTACAATAATTTTCTTCCAGCTGCTAAATTTGTTAAATTAGCAGGCCTAAAAGATCCTCATATTCTGATGTATATGCATTTGAGCAGACAAGGAGGGTAAAGTCTAATTGTTTGAATAAGAAGAAGGCCTTTTGTTTAGTGTTATATGCAAGTATATTTGAGAGTTGGAAGGATGAAATTTGCTGAAATGAATCTCAATAGAATGACTGAAATAACTTTTTGATGACAACCTAATTCAATGACACGTTTAAAATCCGTTTTGAACAAAGCAATGAGATAATTTTAGATTTTAGCTTTAGATCTGTACTTCACACTTTTATTATTATTACTCAAAGTAATCATGCTTCAAAAATCTCAGTCCTGCATGAAAACTGTTTTGCAGAATCAGCATACTTTTTCTTGTTTAATCAAGACATAACTTGTGCATACAGAGAAGTGATATGTGACGAAAACATTTAGGAGAAAAACGGTAAGATAAAATAAAACACTACAGTAAAAAAAAAAAAAAAAGATTTCATTATTTTGGATTTTGAAGAAAGTCATTGATGCAAAAGGAAAACATGAAGTTCACCTTCTTCTGCTGCCGGACACTGAATCCCTCTGTGATATCAACCCATTCTGTTTCCTGAAAGGCTTCTTCTTCCTCCTCTTCTTCATCTGGCTTTTTCTCATCTGGGTTTTCATTCAGATCCTGCACAGAACAAACAAAATCATAATAGAAAACATCCCTTCAGAGAATGTTAAGACTACATCCTTCTTGTCCTGAAGATCAGAACTTTCCAAAGAGTTCTCACAATCTCTACTGAGCCAAATCTACAGAATAAATAAAAAAACAGCTGTTTTCTGACTTCTACTGGTGGTGCCTGGCAAGGCCAGATAAGTTGTTGCACTGATGAAATAATTCTGTTTCTGCAAAATTATCTATGAAACAGCTCCACCCACAGGCAAGATTCCTACATAACCTGCTGACATTTCCAGATGTATCGGTCAAATTTCTGGCTGTAATGGACAGGATTTAAATGTACAACCTGTAAATCAGGCTGTGAAGGAGGAAGCAAAGGATGGCTGGAAAGATTAATGGATGAACGGATCGACAGATGACTGGATGGACAAACATGTTTCATTTTCCTTTTTCCATACTTTTTTAAACTTAAACAACAGTGAAGAGAAGATTAGCACCAGATTAAAACAGATAAGAAAAGACAATAAGGTTTAGTTTTATCTGTTTACAAAAAGAAAGTATTTTTTCACATCTTTTAAAAGGACAATAATAAGTTGGAGTCAGTGTAACATTATTAGTGTTAATGAGAGAGTCTGCAAAGAAATCAGGGGACCGTCTACAGAACTACTCAGTTTTATTTTTCATAATCCGACTTGCATAGCAACAGCTCATCTGAGTGGTGATGCTATTTTTCCTCTATTTTTTACTTTTTTTGTTGTTTTTGAAACATTTGTGATAAAAGGTCGATTATACTGGACACAGGTAGGGAAAATGGCAAAAACAGATGTTAATATGTTGCGCGGCACAAATACGTTGCCATGTTTTACAGATACTGCCCGACCCTAATAATGAACGACCCAATTTCATCAAACTGCATAGAAATCAAGTCATTCCAAATTAAAAAAGAAACATTTAATTATAAATGACGCTGCAACTTATCAATAATAGACACTCTGTAGACCTAAATGAAATAAGAACATTTTCCTTTGTGTTTGACCAGACTGATCTAAAGTGTTCGGCTTACATAAAAAGTATTTGCCTTCTTATAGTACTTTTTTTTTATGGTTTTGCTTGTTTTATGGTCACACTTCAACGTGGTTTTTTTCTAGACCTGATGTAAAGTTCTGGCGCTCTGGAGAACTACAGTGAGAGTCTTTACCTACAATTCCAGAAAGTATGGGACTCTGAATCTTCACTGGTACTGCAGCCCAACCAAAATTACTTAAATAGTACATAGAAAATGTTTGCAAGTAGTCACAAAGAACAAGCACATCATCAATATCCCTTCAGGTCTCACTTCCTGAGTTACGGTCAGTATTCATGATACAACAATAGGAAAAAATGAGGTAATTAGTAATCATAGCACTTCTCAGCTTGGAAAAAATAAAACCCAAGCCAACAAAGTTCACTTTTAACCCCTTAACCCGCACCGGAACGCCCACGTGCCGTTTTTACACTGTATTTTCTGGGGTGAACAATAAGGGCTTAAAATCTGCCGGTGTCCATTATGACGCTGTTATATGGCAGCCCAGAGCCCCCCCCCACACACACACACACTTTTGGTTGACACCACATTCGGCCAATAATGTTATGAAATGGTTTTTTCTGAGCCAATAATATCCAGAGAGCGACTTGAGCTTGTTTTGACAAGCATGTATTCTTTCTGAAATATTTCTGACTGGTCAACTCGGAAACTAAATCTCAAGCCACCGATGTGTAGCCAACACGCGTCCTGTCATAAGGATGTGAGGCATTTTGGGGTTTGTTTTGACATGAATCCACCAGCTGCATTCTCACAACTCAGATGCTGGTTGCGATAATTCTGTTTGAATGATATCGATAACTAAATTCAAAAAGACCTTCAACGAGATATTTAATTTTCTTTGAATAATTTGCACCGTTAGTAGCATGCAATTTGTAACGTCAGACACAGTAAGTAGTTACAAGTTATGCAGGATGCAGGCGAGGGTCATCCTATCAGCATGTTAAAAACTGCACAAAAAGAACAAGAACTTAAAGGAAAATCACAATTTGAAATGACATTTACAGCCTCCTGACATATAAAACTCTTTGTGAGCTATTGAACAATAACAATGAAACATACCTTCAGCCAGTTCTGACAGTCTTCGAGGCCAATCTCACTTAGGATGTTTTTCACTGCTTTACGAGCCTTTCGAATCTTTTCTACACTTCCTACTGGAAGTTGATACATGATTTACCGCAAACCTTAAAGGGAAACAAAAACAGACAACCGTGGCACAATTAGACAATGTAAAACAAGTTAAAACAGCCAGACTTGAATGGCCTGATTTTGTGCACATGCAGCCCAACGGTGGTGACATATATGATTTGATTAGAAAGGAGTTGGCACCGCCAAAGTCATCTCAGAGGACATAAATTGTGGCCTCAATCGCAGGGGTGATGCAGAGAATGAACATCTGAAAGAAGGTCATCATACATTAATCCTAAATTGACTGAATTTAGGATTAATGTATTCTAGTCATAATGCCCATTTGAAACAATATATTAGCCACATTCACCAACTCGGGGTCAAGTGTCTTGGCCAGGAGCATATACATATGTAGCAGGAGGAGGCTGCAATCAAACATTTTATTTCCGCTTGTGTAGAAGTGAAGGGCACAACCGTGCCAAGTCCACCTCCACCAAACGGTCTCGGTACAGTTTTAAATGAACTGTTTCTTTAGTGACAAGTTTTGGTTTGGTTAAGAGTTTTCCGAACCACCCAAAAAAACTTACCAGTTAAACCAGGGGTGTCCAAAGTCGGTCCTCGAGGGTCGGCATCCTGCACGTTTTGGTTCTCTCCCTGGTGGTAGCAACAACCTTTTCAGCTTGTCAATGTTCCTCCTAGGCCTTCTAACGAGCCATCATTTAATCCAGGTGTGTTAAACCAGGGAGAGAAATAAAACATGCAGGATGCCGGCCCTCGAGGACCGACTTCGGGCACCCCTGAGTTAAACTAATCAACTAATTCGGACCAAAGTAAACAGATTGTACATATTTTAAAAAACGCCCAAAGTGGGCACATTGCACAAACGCAAGGCATGTGAGGTGCACACTCTACAACAAAGAGAGAAATGACACAATGCATGTGTGTGCAAACTGACTCCAGCATTTCACCACTGCCATGTTCATACAGCCCAGATAGCAATAAATGTACGATTTAACCACACAGTACCATCTCATGCAGACATAAAGTGTGACTTCTGTAAAGTCCTGTTAAAGGCGTCTAATGCGATGATGACACGCCCTACAAAATTCACTCATTCATTTAAGTGATTGTTGGATGCTCAGGTAACTCCCTGATTGCACTATCACTTCACTCTTTATGTCAAAAATTAAACCCTCCGGTACTATTCTAGATGTGCCAGTTTATTGCTCAACAAACTATTTACAGACCTATTAATTTAGCTACATGCGTGTCCAATCAAGTCTAAACCAGACCATCACTTCTAGCTGCTTTTCTTTTGTAAAGTACATTTGATAACAGGTGCATCTCAGTAGTTCATCTTAAAAACGCTGTAGAGTAATTGGACACAGTAATATATTTCAGATGTTTACTGTTAGAACTCCTTCATTTATTTGGTTAGTTTGCAGTTGTGGTTCTGGGTTCAGTTATTTTAGGTTTTATTTTATAAAAAGGAAAGCGTTGGACTAGTATGATTCTTCAGCAATGACCTTTGGTGGATTATGTTCCACATGTAGGATGTCTGACTATATGAATTACATAATTCAATTTTCTTCAAAGAATTGCAAGTGGTTATGGATGTGCCTAGAAAGATTGCCTGTTGTGGTTTACTCTTCAAAGCCACACTTTTATTATTATTATTATTATTATTACAGGTTGCCTTTGAACAACTAGTTTATACACCAAGCAAAGAAAAACAAGTATATGACTTGACTTGCCAAGAGAAGGTCTTTGGAGATGTATGCATCCAAGACATGTGCATAAAACAAATTCAGCATTTCTTTTCTCTCGTTCTGGTAGACTAGCTGAAAACTGATAAAATATTGGAAGCATAGTAGACAGTTGTATTGGGATAATTAAGCTGATGACACCACATGTAGTGTGGTGAACAGCAAATTGCAAAGTTTACACGGTTCCCAAAATAAAACTTGCAAAACTTTCTTGGTACATAATATGGAACAAAACCTAAACAGCAGCATGTCCTGGATTATCCCATCTACAGCTGCTACTCCACGTCCTTTACTCTTGCTACTCCTTAAAATCTCAGTCTGCTCTTATGGTTCGAAAGCCAGGCACAGACACAGAGTCGGGGATTTGATCCTCCAGCCACGTCTCGGTGAAGCATACAGAAAAATAACTGAATTCTCAATACTCTGACTGGGTGCTTAGAAGTGCTTAAAGTTCATCAAATTGATTGTTTGCCAAAGATCTCACACAGGACCATTATTATTGAAGGAGAACTTCCTCATTCTCTTTCTAATTCACCTCATTTGAGATGTTAATCAGCTGCTCTAGGTGGTCAACAAAAACCCCTACATTGTTTCTATGGTTACCCATCGTAAAACCTACGGATCCACAATACAGCAGGGTCAACATACATATAAGCCGGTGTCAAGTCATTTCTTAGCATATTGGTATCAGTCCTTGAAGTAAAACTGAGATGATTTTAACAACTGACGTTTATTTCCATCTTGTTGCCTTTTGTGAATGTGCTTCAGGTGGGGGAGGGGAAGGTGTTGGCCATGTGGTATTTGTTCAGTCATGTGACAGACAGTGATGCAGCAAAGGATTGTGGGTAGTTTAACTGACAAAGAGAAGCAATGTAGAGGTGTAGACATTTTTACATAGGTTCAAGAATGTGGAAAATTAAATACGTATGTAATATAAGTAAATATCAGTAATTGACCAGAACAGCAGCATTAATACTGGATATCAAAACCAGACCAAATTTCTATATTGGTGCAATGCTAATAAAAACTGGGCAAAAGCATATTGCCCAGCACCCTACACCAGAGGGAATAATAATAATAACATATTAACAGCTGGTCTTCTAATAACATTCAAGTTTTCTGAGAAACTGGATTTAGATTTCCACTCTTACTTTTTAATTTACTGAGATACAAATGCACAACGCAGGACTAAAATCATCACTCAGATTTGGGGAATTTTGTTTTTGAAAACATATTTAAGTATAAAAAAAATCAGGGTGCAGTCCATTTAAACCCATTTAATTTTAATATTTCCCAGAACTAAAATATCCTCATACTGCATCACTATTAAGTCTTTGGAATAATTAAGAAGATTAAATAAATAAAATGTGTAAAGGTAAATGAAAATATGTGGGGTTTTTTATGGTTGGTCACATTTCTATTATAATACATGATAGTTATATGAGATAATGTGTTGTACTCTAAATTGAAATGCTGAAATTGCTTCTTTTTTTTTTGTATGCCAAATAATAATGACCTGTCCACTGGATTGGGACAGCTTTGTCTGACACATCCAGCAATAAAGATAGCATCTTTTTCATTTTGAGGGATTCTTGCATTGCCACATCTCTGGTGTGGTCCAACAGGATGTTATGTTTACAGAATTTGTATATATGTGTGTGTGTGTGTGTGTGTGTGTGTGTATCAAGATACCTTGAATTATTCCACCATGCACTGTTGTGACTTGTTCAATCGTGCTTATTTATATTTGTTTATTAAAAAAGCATATTTAGATTTTAATAAACAAATATATTTGTGTTGAAATGAGTTCAAAGAGATATAGGAACCACCTGAATGCATTTTAGAGTACATTTTAGTGTCTCCCACACTAAATCACGGTTTTAACGGCTCATATCACTAGTATGGATCTCGTCATCCTATCCCCGTCTCTTTCTGTGTCCCACCTGGGCACTGTACTTCTCATTTTGTTGTTTCACACTTAACGAATCATTGTGATGTCAGAATTGTGCCAATTATAAGACAAAAACTAAACTAAAATGTTGTTTTCCCCACTGTAAAATGTTGCTTTAAACGGAATAATACGGTGCAGTATGCAAATCTGTACAAATGCAAATGCAGAAACGTATATAAAATATATTAAATAGCTAAAAACAGCATTTAAAAAGTTAGATATAAATCACGAATATAGTAATAATAACGTAGTTAAACTGTTGCACAAAGATTCGTTTGTGTTTGTTTTTTTTTAAAAGCACGTCATGGTTAATATGATCAAAAAGCATAATTACAGCGCAACAGCTGGTTTGTCAGTATCTGAACACACCTAAATAGTTGTTTTTTTGCCATTCATGGCTACCTAAATCCAATCCCTTCCCCTCTGCAGACATTCAGACAGTCTATCAGCCACATTGGAGTCAGGAACCAGAGGCTGGCAGCGGCAGCATGCTGACAGATAACACGCCAGGTCACAGAGCCGGTCACAGCGCATCTTCCCACTCCAGCAACACGCAGCCTCTCCTCGCACATATTTACCTCGGTGATATTTTCGGCGCAGATTAACGTTAGTCGTCGCTGTGTCTCCTCTGGCGGAGCCACGGTGCTCCACTTCCACCGGCCCGCAGATGTGTGTCGGTGAACTGCGTCTGCTCCCAGCGCTGCTCACCCCCGCTCACCGGAGCAGCATCCCCTCCCCACGCACGCCGCGCTAAGGGGCTAAAGTTGAATGCGAACGGTGATTACGGCGCAAGGAATCCGAAGATAAGTTATTTTTGGTCTAGCTTTTGTCCCCTTTCTTCCCCCTGTTGAGGAAAAAAAAAATGGCGCTCAAGTTCAGGATCTGACGTAGCGACTTCATTTGCATACTTCACAACCTGACCAATAGGAGACTTTACATTCTGCAAAACTGTACAACTTTTTACTCTGCTGCTTTTGCAGCCAGCGTGGCCCCAACCTGTGCACATGGTGTGTTTCATAGTCTAGTTTCAGATTTGGATGTCACATTAAACCTGTAAAGTGGACTTTTTCATTCTATGAGAAATAGCTAGCTAGGGGGCGTGGCCACCTACACCCTCACTGGGGGTCACGTGGTACTGGACCACCAGTTAACCAATAGGTTGTCGAGAAAATGAGCTAAATGGGCGGGCCTTTGCTTGTGATGTCATATCATGCAACTTTTTGTGGCCAATCAACATTAAGCAACCATTCTACCAAGAGACTCATAAGTTACATGGGTTTTGGCTAGCATTGCACAAAGTATAAAAACTACCATTTTCAAAAATTTTGTTATTTTTATTTCAACTGCGATTTAATTTTTATGCACTGCTGTATGGTTTCGTAAAAGACGATCCAATTATTTTTCACATGAACAAGTTAAAGTTTGACGTTAGTTCCTAAAAATCTTATTAGATAAGTTAAGGGGGACGTTAGTCATCCGACTGAGGCCCATCACTTGACCTCCATATTCAGAGGTCGCATTGGTTTTTGAGGACCTCGCCACATCGCTGATGTTGAAGTGAAGCTCCTCGAACTGACGTGGCGAGCGACCACTGAGACCTTTTTGTTAGCAATCTGCAGTTTTGTTTCTGACCACTTAATGCAGATTAGGCATGACTTATGTCCACATCAATTGGTGCTGGATTGTGACAGTTTTTAGATTCCTGTTAATCTGTTGTTCAAATTACACCAACGAAATTAAGAAAATGAATAGCGGTGTCATGTTTCTTGCTGGGCTCTACAATCAGAGAAGATCATATAATGAAACAAACTGAACAGATGATTTGCTGAACTGCAAATCCTTAACAATGAGAGTTATATAATGCCTTTTCTCAAGCAGAAGTACCAAACACCAGGGGAATCCATTTTTTTTTTAGTTCAAGTCTTGTCGTACCAGCTTATTGCATGTAGACAAAACAAAACAAGCAACACGGACTTACTTTATCCATCTTGAGATAATCTTTAGAACATTAAACTAAATGAAAAGTGATAATGGTAAATCATGTTTATGCCTTAAATGTTGAAAGAAAAAAGTACTTACAATATTTACCTGTTATGACTGTTTATTGCATTGTACTCCTGAACTCACTCACTTAGCCAACTGTCTCATCTCTGGGCTGCTTCATCTCAGGTACTATTAAATACATATCTTCATAATATTTGAAGCATCGTGATGAATGTCCGAATTACCAGAACTTCAGAATGCAACATTTTCAACTAGAGTTAATTTGCATTATAGCTGACTGTGGACCATATAAGCCACTGAAGTATATTTGATGAAGTTTCCAAAATGAAAATGGAAATTAATAAAATTTCTAATTCGCTCGAGTGTCAGGTTGCACTGTCACAGTTAAAAAAAAAAAAATCAAACTAATAGTCCGTCCACAACCACTGATAGTAGCGTTAAACAATATGACAGCATTACTCCATTAGATGTCGCTGACTGATTCAGTACCTATGGTATCAGGTTACACAATACACCTGCCTAAACCAGAAGGTTGAGCCACTCCCTGATTATCTCTGACATAGAAATAGCAGCTAATTTCTTAGAAATATGCAGCAGAGAGCATTTCTTTGCCACCCATATAATTAGCTCTTTCATTTTTGTGCCATGCCTTGTATGATTGTTCTTTTTCTTAATAGCTGAAAAGAAATAAAAAATAAAATAAAATGCATGTCAAGCTATAAAATACTTGGTACGAGAAGGAGTTCATTGCTAATATAACAAGGATGGTTCGATACCCGAAGCTGGTTTAGTTTCAGAAGCTTAAAGATTAATAAGACGTTAATAAAATCACAGTTAGGTGCTCAGGTTTAGACATTTCAGCCGTCATATGGAGATCAGTGAGAGAAGGGTGTTAATGTTTTGCTACCCTATCTTCCCTTTATCTAAATCAGCTTTATCCAGTTCAGTACCGCTGTGGCACAGGGCATTGTATTATCCATGGCTTAAGCTTCTGGTAGGGTCTCCCATGGGTTCTCAGTGACCTAACCTATGAATAAGGGGAATCTAATTGAGACAAGGGATCCCAGGATGGGAAGAATAGAACAAATTCTGGTATCATGCGAGCTGGGTGACAGGTGAGGGTAGAGGCCTGGGTATATTTTGGCACTAATACCAATATAGTCATGTGAAAGATTTAGGATGTCCCATTAAAGCAATTTCTCCTTGGGAATCAATAAAGTCTATTCTATTCTATTCTAAATGTGAAATTGTTTTGAAAGAAATCTTCAAGCACCATTGTGTAATATTAATATTTTTTTATTTTGTAAAATGGAGTAATTTTATTACAGATAAATATCAAAATCTTCCATCCTATCCACTGAGTGTTATTCCTGATAAAATGTCATTGAGATGCTTCTTGTAGTCATGCACCATTCTCTGACATCTGTCTTTGGAAGATTTATGCTACTCCTTGCTTTCAGCTGTGAGACGTTTAAGTTTCCTTTACAGTCACCCCAGTACATCTCAGTAGGAGCAACATCTGGCTTCAAACCCAGTCCAGGACTTCTTCCATATTTCCTAATTCTCAGCCAGTCACTTCTGGATTTACTGGTATGTTTTGGATCACTGTCATTTTGTAGGGTCCAATTCTGCTTCATCTCGGTTCTTATTACAATGTCACATGTTCGGTAACAGTGCAGTATAATGAATTTTTCATTTCACAGCACAATCAAGTTGCACTCATCTGTTATAAAAATGCTGCCTCAGGCAATTAAAGGATTTCTCAAACATGCATGAACGAATCAAAACAACACTTCAGGTATGTTTCCATGAGGAAAAAGCATAACATGTAAAGCTCAAAAAATTAATTTTTACAAGTTAATTCAACCTCTGGTTTATGCCAAACATGTCCTATTCTGATGTTAAAATTATTAAATTTTTCTGATCTGTCTGAAAATGTTCTGAAGTGTTTTTCTTCAGCTTTTGTTCTCTAATTATATTTCCATTGTTCGAATAATAGCTTATGAGTGTCAATCTGTCATAATATGTTGTAAAAACACAAAGGTTCCTGTAGGGTGTCCTAAGTTTTTATATTGTCTGTATAGTTTCAGTTTGAAGAACCTGTTTAACCTTAAATCATGTCTGTGCACTTTGACAGGAAAACATCATCAGCCATGCAGTAGGTGTGCGTTTTGGACAATGTAGCACAGTGCTACATTTCTAGTATCGCTGATGAAAATACTGATTGGAAATATCAGTATTTCCAAACAGCTTTAGAAGGCTGTTTAAGGTTACTAAAGCTTAAACAGCTTAAAGACAACCTGACGGCACCACTCATTTAGTGGTAAAAGTCTACTCGCCTGCATCATGTTTCCAGGAGATAACGTTCATGGATTTGCTGGGAGAGTTTGCATATTCTCCTCCTACATGTGTGTGGTTTCCCTAGGGACTCTGGTTTCTCCCTTACCAAAAGCAGGTGTGAGTGTGTATGTTTGTCTACCCTGCCTGTCTCTCTTCGCTGCCCTTTTATGGACTAGCAACTTGTCCAGGGCCGTCACTCACCAATTGACTGCAGGAGATAGGAATCAGCAGCGCCTGTGAAGCCTAGTAGGAGGTTAGAGCAGTGATTTCATTCCTACAAGTGAAACTTAAAATAGTTGAAAATCCTGTGGATCTGATAAGTATATGTATCTTTATAAATTATATACCTCTTTACTTATGTGTGTTATCTGTATATCCAGTTATCATTGGATGAGAAGTGGTGCACACCCTGGAGAGTTTGTCAGTAGATCACAGATTAGACACACAACCATACAGTGTCTCCTCACCCAGGGGCAATTTTAGAAAGCCCAGTTAACCTAATATGTATATTTATGGACCCATAGGGAACTTAGTCATGCTTGTCAAAACATTCAAACTTCATGCACAACTACAGAGAATCCCGAGTTGGGAATTGAACCCAGCGCCTTCCTGCTAAAAGATAATTGTGCCACTGTTCAGCTCTTGAAAACCCTCAAACAGTGAATTTATTTCTGCAGTGCAATTCAAAAAGTGAAACTTTGTCTGATTCAGTTTAATATTTCATATTTGATGGATATGGGACAAGCTGGTGAAAGCTTTAAATCACTGTCTTGACACCACAAATAAATAAGTATCAATAGACATTTGCCTTCTGAAAAGTATACACATGCCCTGTACAGTTTTACTGCATCCATGCAGCATGACATGGAAGTGATCATCCTGTCAAAGTCCTGAAGTTCCTTTAATAGCTGCATTACTTGGTTTCTATGAGGATTAGGTGGAGCCACTTTGCTGGTCGATCAAGCACAGTGACACAACGATTATCAAACCAGGTAGATGTATTTTTGTTGAAGGAGATTGAGTGACTTAATGTGACAGCGGTCCTCCATGACCTAGATAGTGTGTGGTGGCTATTTCAGTGTCCCATTGCCTGTCTGCTGCACAACTGTCAGTTCAACAGCTGCCAACAACAAGCTAAAAAGAACAAATGGTTAGTTTTACTAGTTTCCTACAAAAAAGCAACATTCTACATTATTTTTTTGACTTTTATTAAATATTTTTGTTCCAACATAGTACTGGTAAATTTAACAACTTATACCATCAAAAGGTTTAAATTTTGTATTTATGGCTTAAGAGTTCACAAAAACCAAAAATATGGTTTCTCTGAACATTTGAATATTACATAGGTCCAATAAAAAGGGAAATTTAAATGCATAAATGTTATGCTATGGCCTGTTACAGGATAGCCATTCAAAGGGAAAATTTCAGAATTAGTTTTGTATGATTGATACAATCTGAAAAATTTAATGTAATCTAATAAGATACAAGAAACATTTCTCAATTCAGAATGAGCTCTTTGAGAAAAATTTAATCCTAAATTGACCTTTATATTTTTACAGTTGATAATGTTTGCTGTACTTTGATCCAACAGGCTTCAAAACAAAACTGTAGACTTGTACTGATGTAACACTGATAAGAACTGGACAAAGTATTTGCCACAAAATGTGGGTCATCCTTTATTTTCTTTTTCTGATAAATTGCTAGGTGTGGTTTTCTTCTATGAATTCCTGTTATAAATTTGGATTATGTAATTTGATAAGCCTTGGTGAATCTCGATTACCGATATGTAAGCATAGCTGACATCACTTATTTCAATTTGTTGATTAGATAACTCCTGACTGCTGAGAGGGAGAACACCAGCCTTAAATCTGGATAACTGGTTGCTTTGTTTTACGCCACACCTAAATGATTCAGATCAAACAAGTTTTAATACGAGACAAATCAGAGCAAATAAAATTCCAACCAACCTGGTTCTCTGCGGAAAAGTAATTTCTCCATAAAACACTGGTTGTGCCACCCTTAGCAGCAACAACTACCCTCAAGCATTTTTAATAAAAGGCAGAGTGATCTTTTGTGAATTGGATTGAGATTTTCAACCCTTTAAGGTTCACGCCAAAGCATCTCAATCATTTTTATTTCCAGACTTTCACTAGGCCACCAACCACATGTTCACTTTTCTTTCTTTCACTCAGAAATGTAATGGAGCGTGTGATCAGAGCCTTGTCCTGCATGCTTGAGCTTAAGGTCACAAACTGTTGATGGGATATTCTTCTCAATTAAAACAGTATTCCAGGCTCTGCAGCTGCCCAGAGAGCCACACCAACCACAACGCTCCACTTTTCCTTCGCCAGGCCAGACCACTTCCCCACAAAGCCAGATATATTTTGACAAACGTGAGACGGGCCTATTTTTGCCTCTGAACTCTTGTTGAATCGTGAACACTAAACTTAACAGGCACACAGGCCTGCAGGGCTCCAGGTTCTTTTATTACATCCCAGATGAGTCGACAATCCACTTTTGGGAGTAATCCGGCAAGTCGACCACTGTTCTTATTTTATCGACCTCCAAAAAAAAAGCAAAACACGTGCACGAGTAAGAGTTTTCAGTCAGAAATGTATTAAATTAATCACTTTCATTACTTTAGCAAGCACAATTTACAGTCAAAACAGGCGATGGTCCATTAGTGCCTTAGACAATTAATACATTAGTCACTTGTAAAACACAAGGGCAGGATTCTTATAAACTGCTGCTGAGTCACGTTACCTATCAAGTTATCAAACATGAAGCTGTACAAGAGACTCTGCGTTGTGCCCCTCGTGTCTTTCAAGAGGCACAATGAAAGATCGAACATGTCATTTATTAGAGGCCTGTGTTTAACTATCGATGCCTTTCATTTTAAAGACATGTATGTACTTTTGGTATGAGTCTTTAAATATCATACACGACTAAGATAGCTAGCTTTTGGTGCCCTTCGTGAAGGACCAAGAGCAACACCAATGTGTAGATCTGAAAGCTGGTTGCTTCAGGTTCTTTTAATCCAAATAAATTTGTGCATCTTTAACCAGACCGACCCCCTTCTCTGCTAGAGACAAGGAGACGCGTTACTGCGTGGTTTCTCTGCATTAGCAAAAGGATGTGCAATGAGAAAAATTCTGCTGCTCCCTTTGAACGAAGAGAAACCCATTGAGGTCACAGCACATCTAATCCCGTAGCGTTTAAAAAAAGGAAATAAATAAACACCACATAAATATGTCATCAGGAAAACACTGATAGACGGGCCACAGCATATTACCTGGACTAAACACATTCAAAGATGGAGTTTGAAACATGTCACGGTAATATTTGATTCCAATAAATAAAACACTGAGGTGAGCTGCAGTCGAGCGAAAGGTTAGATCATTATCGTTTCTATACAAAGTAAGGGGTCCGACAAACGGATTCATCACAAAGTACTGAATCCAAGAAGAAAAAAATAAAAAATAAATCATGTACAGACACAATGTGCTGGAGTTTACAAGACTGTCAGATTATTAGTAGACAATTTGACTTAACTGATTAAATTATACTATTTGTAAACTGACTTTGATTCAAAAATAAACCTTCCCAAGCCTGTTGGGCTCCCATCTCCAACGAGTCATCCATTTTGTTGCATAATATCATTTGAGCTTAGACTAACGCTCTTTTAGCCGACAGATTCAGTCCTTCAGAGAGGAGCAGGACTCCGATTATCAACCAGGTGAATTTAGGGTTAAATCGAGGTATCGCACAACTAACTGTTTCCCATTTCTACAAGCAAAGGGGAAAAAAACAAAACAAAAAACAAGTCAAACTCTGGAAGGAAATTATTGATAGGACACATTTTCCCCCCTCTCCCAAGGTGGCTGGAATGTTGAGCACATTTAGCCCCTTGTCCGAAATACCACGTCGACCTCTCTTCTCACATGGTGAAAGCAGAGGAAGGAACATCTGTGCAAAGCGAAATGGGACAGGGGCAGAGCGCCGCTACACGCTGTACTGGAGCACGGAGAAGTTCTTCATGGCACTATCCAGCGCCACGCCCGCCTCCCGCATTTCGTACCTGTGGAGAACAGCAGAATTTTAACTCGTTTTCTTTGCTTCTCAAAGCGCAGCACATATTTTTTAACTGCCACTTGTCTCCAGTCTTACCAGTCTGGGGTGGAGATGGTGTAGTAGACAGGCAGCTGGCTGCAGGTGGAGACACAGCTGAACTCCTCCAGACCGCAGGTCCCCATGTTGGAGAAGAGGAGCCAGTCTCCCACCAGGAGCTCTGGCAGAAAGCAGCGATCCACCACCTGGTCCAGCTGGTCCAGTGATGGGCCCCACAGACTGCTGGGATACACCGCTTCATCAACACACAATGTGTGCTGTGGAAAGGAAGACAAAAAAAAAAGAAAAAAAGTTGAGAACATCTCCAAGTGTGGAAGCATACAAAAGCAGTCTTTAATTTCTGAGGTTGTTCCGTTAGCTCATTGTCAAAGCTAACAGATGATAAAGCAGCAAATATCACATCATGAATCACGTGGTCGTTTTCTTGAATGGTTATCAGCCAACTTCCAACGAGCTATATCTGATTAGTGTTTCCTCAAGTCAATTGAGGACCAAAGTAAACATTGCGTAGAGGTGAACAAAGATTTAATAAAGAGGTCCATTAAATATGAAATGATTATCACACAAAGTCTGCATGGGCTGACTACTAGTATCAGGGATTAATGTTTTTAAAATGTTACGGTTTCAAAACAACTACAGCTTTCAGCAATTAGTAACAAAAACATGGTCCTTCCCCACATATTGCTGATCACGTGGCTGAGATGTTTTTCATTTGATTACAAGGAGGACAAATTTGGCTGCATGGATTTTTGTCACGTTTGAAAAATTAACACCATGTTGTGTGTCTGTCACAAACTGAACATTACAAAGTCTACTTCTGGTCACAATATTTAACAAACATGTAACACTCATGCTTGTGTGACACAGTCGGAAACATGGAATACTTTAATGTCCTTCTGCAACACTTATCACCATCTTAGCTTTGGACAATCACTGGGAAACAGCAATCAAGCGAGGCTGCGTCACACTATGGATCAAAAATGTCGCTATATGGAACATTTCATTTGGATATAGATCAAAACACAATCATGTGCTGCATGCCAAATTTTCAGAAAACTAAAACATATTTCTGTGTTTAACCAGATCTGCTGTCAGTGTGCTGCCTCTCCGCCTTACTAACCTTGTGCACTAATGGAGTGGTGATGATGTTCCCCAGTAGCTTGTGGCTGAATGAGCCATAAACACCTTCGTTCATGTAGTACAGGAACTCTGTGTCCTCATTCTTCTCACCTTTGGTAATACATTTAAACATGTTAGAAATACAGTAACATTTCTGAGCTGTGAATTCAAGAGTCAACATTCAGCTCAACACCTTTTGCTCCAATTAAATACATCCAAACGAGAAAAGGAGGCAAGAACAATTCAGACATCTCACCTTGAGACAAGCTGTCCCAGCGGCGGGTCACCACCTCTTTGCCAATAACACTGACAGCCAGGGTGAAAGCGGAGGCCACATAGAAACAGCCAGGCTGCGCCAGAACCTGCACACCTGATCGCTGGGGGAAGTAGGCGTCCAGCAGAGGTCGCACTGCAGACTCAACCTACAGGGAAGAAAAAAAAAAAAAAAAAAAAAAAAAAATTATATATATATTATTCATTCAAGCAGATTTTAAAGGACAGTTCAAACTAAAAACACAAATATTTGACTCAATTGCTGGCTTCTTATTTAGCGTCAATTTCTATCTTCCAAAGTGCTGCTAGAAAGTGGCAACTAAAATATAACCTGCATGCCCAGAGTAAAGTGCACAGATTTTGAGTCATCACCGCACTTTAATTTCAAAATAAAATTGAATATAAAATGCAAAATAAAGATCGGAAAAATTTAGATTTTTTTTTTAAATCTCCTCATGACTATTAAAACTGACCTGTTTGAGCTGAAACTCAGAGCCAGTAAATCCACCACCGATATCCAGGATCTGCATGTTAAAGCCCAGATCCAGCTGAAAAGGGGAAAATGAGTTAGTTGATCCCAATAAAACTCCATTTACATACAGGCGTTTCTATTTTTTTTTTTTTTTAAAGCTGGCGCTTACCCCCATGTCAAATACACAGCGAGCGTCTGACAGAGCGCGGGTGTAGGCCTGCTGCGGGTCCTGACAGGAGCTGGGGATGTGGAAGGCCGCTCCCACCACCTGGACCCCCAGCTCCTTGGCCGTCTCCAGCAGATGTCTGCAGCTCTTCAGTGAAAAACCAAAGGGCATGCTGGTCTCTGCTGCGTGCGCCTCGGTGGTTAACTGCAACAGCAGCCTGAATGAAAGAAAAGAATCCTCCAATTAAGTCACATGCCACCAGACACATTTTGCTTTGAAACGTGCTGCAAGCTAAAAAAAAACAACAAAAAAAAAAAAACGTATTTCTAATAAACCGTTGATGACAAGTATTTTCTCATTTACTTTGCCTCCGGATGCAGGCGAGCGATCTTGGACAGCTCCGCCTCGTTCTCACAGACGAGGTGGCGTACACTGTTCTTGGCGGCATACTTGATGTGTGCCAGCTGCTTGAAAGCGCTTGACAGGATGATGTTTTCTGGGGGAACGCCGTGCTCCAGAACCAGACTCACCTCAGCCTGGGGGGGAGGAAAACACACAAGTTAGGATTCACAGATTCCAGAAGAAAATCCCCCATGAAAATCATAAAAAAAAAAAAAAAAAAAAAACATAACTAGAGCATTACGCAAGTTTAATGGGCAACGCTTATCAGCTGACAAGTAATCAATTGAGTGCTTGTGATGCAACTGCTCCAAAACACAAAATGCTTTTGTAAGAGGATGACTCGCTGTGTTGATTAAAAAGATATCCTCACCTTGTTGGCACAAACAAAGCCCAGGCCCAAGGAGGCCAGCACCTCGATGACTGCAGGGCTGCTGTTGCACTTGACCGGGTAGTAAGGCTGCACCTGCGGCACCATGCTCTGCCAGCACGTATGCTGGCGCATCAGGGCACCGAGGTCGCCCACCACAAACGCACTTTTCTCCACCTGTCAACGCAACAGCTGTTCAGCGGCGGAGCTCTTACAGAAATTCGGTTTTCACACAACCTCAACTCGTTCTAAGCAAGACTGACCTGATCCTGTTCACAGATGTGTCCATCAATAACATCTTCCAGAGTAACTCCTCCCTCCAGGAGTTCAATGATGTAGTTTGGTTTGTCAGGGAATCCTTTCATCTTAACCGTGTTCCAATAAGCCGACGATCATAAAGAAGAAGTAAACGAGTCCAGGGGTCACGACTGAGCCAATGGGGTCCTGCCGGTATGCAACAAACTGGAAAGACGGACACAAACGGACATGAAGCGACTTAGAAATTCTTAATTTGTTCTGTGTGTTTTTTAGATTTGTTTGTGTTTTTTTCATGCAGATAAAAGAAACACTAACATGGACAAGTCAGGAGATGGACCTGTCCCGCTATCAGCTAGGATCCCAAGGTGGCTCAGCGTTGAAGTCAAAGTGCTCCCGGTAAAGGGCCGCCCCTAGGCCCTCTGGGTAGCGCTCATACACCTGTACAGAGACAGGGGAGCCCTGGGGAAAAAAAATAAAAAATACAATGTTAGACATGAACGCATGCACAAGTGGCAAAAGAAAGGGCATCTACATGGAGCTTCAATGGCAATGTTACAATCAACATCTGACATGTTCAAACTTTATACTGCAGGCTGCACTGAGCCCTCAAAAACAGCATCATATTTTCCATTTTAATAATATGAATTCCCACTGGCGTAAAGGAAACACCAATGATATGTAGTGTAAATGGGTAAAAATTCATATATACATACAATTTTTTTTAAAAAGTGCCCAAGCAGTTCAATGAGGTTGTTATATTGCGATGACAACTGCAATTCAATATTGTCTGCAGCTTAAATTGAAATCCCGCAGTTATATTCAAGCGCAATATATGTATATTTTTTGAAAGTTTTTTTGTGTGTGGATTTAGGTCACAATTTCTCATAGGTTTCAGTCTGAATGAAAACATAAATTAACCCAAATGTTCAGCTTTTAAAACTATGCCACTGTCCTAATTCCAAACATGACTCAAATAGTATCAATACTAATCCACAACTTAAAAATAAATATATATGTACATATATGTATTTTATACACACTTTTATTCAATCTCTTTGCCTAAAATGTACGGTAAACGTGACCCTTTCCTCCCTTATGTTGACGAGACTTAACTTAAAAAGTTTCAGAACCACAGAGGAGGAAACAGTCATGCGGCTTAAATAAGATCTAGGCCTCTTTAGCGTAATGTGTTGGTGAAACTCATCTTTAAAGACACTAAACACTAGTAATAACAATACTATATGAGATGGTACTAATTCCGCAACCATTTAAATAGTTTGGTTATGTTTACTTAATAAAAAACACTGGTATTTATCTTACTTCCACAAAAGATAACATGGCCGGTTTGTCGGGCATTTAATGCGTCTCCCCAAATCTCGCGCATGCGTCGTAAGTGAAAACACTGACTGACAACTTGACAAATTGAATATTAATTCAATGCGTCACCAAAGATGATAAAATAAACCACGGAAAACCAGTACCGTTACAAATGTCACAAATAAACGTGGTTATTTTGGCAATACGGACGGGGAAAACATAAACGCGCTGGGGAAAGAGTCAAGGCAGAAAAGCCGCTAACGTTAGAGTGGGGCTGCCCGGAGATGGCTGTGTTAACGCCGTATTTTCATAATAATCCTACAACAAACCTTAACACAAATCCACTACACGAAAAACACACTAAACCTGACTCGCTAAAGCGATGTTTACATGTTCAAATTAAAACGGAAGACATGTCGAAATCACAGAGCGCAGTGAACGGGTCTGTCATGTGTAGCAAGACAGCAGAAAGAGCAGCCCGCCATGTTAACGTCCGCTTAATGAATCCTCCTTGGAGCAACAGCCGGGGAACGTTTCGCTGTACTTACGTGAGATAACGGCCGAAAGGTTTTGGAAAATCGTCTTCTCTTTTTCGGCGGAATTTTTAAAGAGTAGTGGACCCAACGTTGAAAGAAAGAAAGAAGGCTATTTTTGCCATATGTTTAGGTCGGAAACCCGCGTTGACTCGCTACGTCCTCTCTGTCGGTTGGTGGGTGGAGAACTACTGGAAGAGAGCAGGGGGAAGTAGAAAAGGTAATCAACGGCCAGTGGGCGGCGCCAGTCGTTTCAGTTTCACCAATGAACGCGCTGCATTTTTGAGCGCATACCAAATATGTATTTCCGAATATTGTAAGGTCCGCAGTATCCCCGGCTTGTTCATTTAGGTTACATAACCATAAACTTTCCATACATGGCCGCACAATAAACCAGTTCAATACAACTCTTGTTCTGTTTTTAATAAGACAATAATAGGTTGCTATGGCTGCACAGCTTAGCCGCAATAAACCATATGTAGAAGAACACCAACTTTTATGGAGAGCCTACATAATTTAGATGTAATTGGAAACTAGAAGTCAATGTTTTTTAAACGCTGTGAAAGCATGACAAGACAAATCTTTAATATAGTAGATAATTCACATCAGAGCTTAAAGTGTCATCCACTTTTGAAAGCATTTACCCCACAAAAACCAGTTTCACAGCTGATATCCTTGATGTCCTTTATTCATTTTGTTGTTTCTCAATTTCAAAAATAATAGTGGGCGTAAACAAGATAGCACTTTAAATAAATGTTTGGTATGTTTATTTGTTAAATGAGAATAGAATAGTAGATGTGTAAGAATACATATTCTGGGTATTAGTAAAATTAAGTATTCCCATGAACAAAGACTTGAAAAAACAGTTAAACTTATTAAATTTATCTTTAATAGATTTCTTTACATTTTTTGTGAAAGACCAAAAATACCAAAAACAAAAAGTAATGCATCATGAAGTGAAAGGAACAAAATATAGTTTTCAAAATCTTTTCTAAATAAAAATCAGAAGAAAACCTCTTTAAGACTGAACACGACTTGAGACAGGAGAAGAATCACATTTCAGGATAACTGTAGGGAGAACTACAGTTAATTTATAACTACCAGAAGCCTGTGGGTACCATGTCTATCTGTTAAAACAAAATACAAGTTGTGTCCTGGTGATGAACTACAGCCATCTATTAGATTGGTGTAGTCAAAGTTCAGATCCAAATCTAACAGAAGCTTCGGCTATAGGCTTAAGAAAAAAAAAAGTACCGTAGAGCTCCATTCAATCTGATTGAGCTTTAGGTGTTGTTTTTCTTTTTTTCTTTTAATTTAACCAGGTAAGAGGATTAAGAACTACTTTCCATTTATTGCCTCAACATGCAGAGGTAGCAGTTAAATACTGTTTTACAAAGAAGGTTGGGGGAAAGTTTAATCTTTTCACCTTTAATTATGCTAAGGACTTACGATAAAATAATGACATTGAATTTGCAGCAAAAGTGAATTCAGTTCATTTATATAGCGTCAGCTCACAATATCCTCTCAATTAAAGTCCAATAAGTTACGTTGATTGTTACGTGACAAAATGTGCAAAAGTTTAAGGATTACGAAGACTTTTAAGGCAGGAAAGAATGTGGCAGATGTGACAATGCAAGAGGGTTAGGCAATATTTAATATATGAAAATGAGGTTGACAGTGCAAACCTGATCAGACTGCCTTTAAATAGCTAAAGACATGTTACCAGTTAAGCTAGAGCTTGTTTGTGTGCATAAAGGAGCAAACAGCTTTCTATACTGTAACAACAACAACAACAACAACAACAACAATAATAATAATAATAATAATAATAATAATAATAATAATAATAATGCTCTGCACTGCACCCACCAAAATATAGCTAGGGACTTATTTTCATGTGATTTATTTTTATGAGGTTTGAGACTTGCTCGTGGGAAAGTTTAGAAAGTCAGTGAGCCAAAAGTCCCCTTATTGCAGTAGGATCAGGCAAATCCAGCTGCTGATTATAAGTTTTTAAAACCTCATTTCAGTATAAAGTCTGTCTGCTTGTGCATCATGGAATGTGAGGGATTAAAATATGTCAAATTTTTTAAACTATTAACTCTTTATATTTTCTTTGCCGCCCTGTCTCACTTTTTGTTCGTGTTCATTTAGCTGAACCTTTTTTAGATAATCCAGATTGATGTAAGGAGTTTCTAATGCTGCACGATGTATTATATAAAATTCTGTAGACCACACACCGTTACGACAAGCAGAAACGTTTGGCCTGCATCTGTCACGGTCATATGACTTGTGTTTTTTGTGCTATGGAGGAACTGTGTGGGGTGGCCCAAATACCCTTATCTTTTTTTTTATAGCACTCCAATGAACTCAAAAAACACTCTGACTTACATAGACACTAAAGATTGTGAAGAGGAAAGTCTTATAAGGAATTTTTTCAAAAGGTTTTTTATCTACTTGTTTAAACTTAATCTCAATGCTTTGAGGCATTCTGTACAGTCTGACAAGAACAATGAGTAAAAATGATTGTCAGGAAATCTGTTTAATTCTCAAGCACTTAATATTTTGCACATTCTTATTCCAGACAAAAGTTTGTTTTTGCAACTTTTAAAGG
Source organism: Poecilia mexicana (assembly GCF_051168715.1). NCBI lineage: Eukaryota > Metazoa > Chordata > Actinopteri > Cyprinodontiformes > Poeciliidae > Poecilia > Poecilia mexicana. Next base: position 13,604,259 of record NW_028263380.1, on the reverse strand, counting down.
AAAAGTAAAGAATGCACTTTTATATTCACGAGGATGGGGGAGAAAATCCAATTTTGTGCTCCGGTTCCACTGAAATGCATTCACTGTTCTAAGAAAGGAAATTTAATTTTGAGCCAGAAGTAACAGATAGAAACCAAAATTAGCATAAATAATCAGTTTCACATCCTCCACACATCCATGCTTAAAAAAAAAATCCAAAGACATCTTTTTTCAATGCCTGAGATATGAAATAAGATGTTGTGCTGTAGAGGATTTATTCTAAATAGCAAAATGTCTGATGACAAATTTAATGCAACATAATGTTGCAAAAGTCATAAATGAGTCAAACGCCAAATGGAAAAAAAATCCAGATATTAAATTTTAGTGTTTTTAAAGGAAAAAAAACACAGCAATCAGTTTATTATTTATAACTATGTTCTCCTTACCAAAGACACATTATTTTCTTTCCGTCATCATAACAAAGTATTCACGAAAAAAACTCAAGCCAATTAAAAATATATATCACAAGAAATTCGAGAGCCCCAGTGTAAACATTTAAACACAGAGTTGGATTATAAATGTGAAAATGTAACTGTTTAAGAGTTTCTACAAAATAGCTTTGCTCATCGTTGGAAAACAAAGCTACTGATTTCTAGATATCTACTGCCCCCTAATGGCGATAAGGTACATAGTACAGTACCTTTATTTCACCACAAGTAGGCAATGTTTCAGAAAAGCTGAACTTGTTTTAAAGACAGACAGATAGATAGATGCACATTATCGTCCAAAAGAAGCTTTATTTTTTGCCACCACGGGAGGGCAGCAGTGTGCAGGGAGCGGTTGCGCAAACGCAGAACTTCTTCCTTGATCAGCTGACCGTGAGTGAGATGCCCAGTTGAAGGACCTGTGAATGTTAAACCTTATATTTTCCGCTTCATTTATGGAAAGCTGTGTCTGTTTCATTGAGTTAAATTCTGTGACCATAGCGTTGAGACCGTCAGGCTCATCGGTAAGTGCAGAAATCCTCTATTTATTAGTGTCGTGACGGCGTGAGGTTGCAGCGATAAACAAGCTCGTGTCAGCAGCAGCAACAATCATTACATGAAGCAGGTTTATTCAGCTGCTTTTTATAGATTTTTTTTTCTTGCACTAAAAGTTATCTGCAACGTGAAGACGAGCGATCCGTGGATCATGTGATGTTCATCCCCTTTAATTAAGCAGATGATCACTGTTTAGTAACGCTTCTCTGCTTAGACTGATCATATGACCATAAATCACCAGACCTGTTCTTTTTCCGCAGTATGTGGCTCTGAGGACACTTTGTAGCCATAGAGGCATATAGGAAGTATATAATAGAAACAAGGAAACGAAATATCAGTCAGCTGAGTTCTGTTCTGGACAGATGTTTCACTCAGTATGTGTAAGCGTTGGTGGTATAGTGGTTAGCATAGCTGCCTTCCAAGCAGTTGACCCGGGTTCGATTCCCGGCCAACGCAAAGCTTTTCCTTTTTTTTTTTTTTTTTTTAAATGAGAATAAAAATATGATCATAGAAAATAAAAATATCACGTTGGATAATCCCGCTATATTGGCATTCTCTGGTTAGTTCGATCTTAGACTCACACACTCTTGTTTTGTGCCATAAATTCTGAGAACTGTTTTCAATCTATTGATGAACAAGTCCTGAGCAAGTTGTGGCTTGGATTTAGTACAGTGAACACACAGTGGTTTGACATAGAAAGTTAAAGATGAGACAGACTCTGTGTGAACAGCTAAAGGGCCAAATAGAGGGAAACAAAAACAACTGTCAGGTACAAGTCTTCTTTTCTTATTTTTGTAATGGGAGGACTTATATGTACAATTTGTAAACTTACAAATGTACAATTTGTAAGTTTGGTTTTAAATCAACATACATTTGTCCAATTTCCAAGATTGTTTTATATTATTTTTGGTGCCGAAGACCAAATAATCGACTTACACATGTGAAACTAATCAGTGATCTCTACTTCTAAACTAACAATTCTTCTTCTTCCCTGCATACTACCGTCAGTGACTTCTCTACACCAGTAGCTGGGTGAACAAACTTCCTGAAAGCAGCCATGACAGAATTCTGGTTGATCTCCGCTCCGGGGGAGAAGACCTGCCAGCAGACATGGGAAAAGCTCATGGTGGCCACTACACGGACCAATAACCTGTCCACCAACCACAAATTCAACATCCCAGACCTTAAGGTAACGCAGTATGCCCACCTTGTAAATTCTCTACGTTTTTCTTTGTTGAACTTTAGTGTTTACGTCAAACAGGTTGGGACTCTTGATGTGTTAGTGGGCCTGTCGGATGAGCTTGCAAAGCTAGACACTTTTGTGGAAAGGTAAACCACGACACTATGAGCTTGAATGGTTTTGTTGTGTAGTAGGAAACTTATATTTTTTTTAATCTCAGTTCAGAACCTACATTTATTTCCTCCTCTTTTATGTGCTGGTTTTATCGGCATGTTCAGTGTGGTGAAGAAAGTTGCTCAGTATATGGGTGATGTTCTGGAGGACAACAAAGACAAAGTCCAGGAGAACCTACTAGCTAACGGAGGTAAACATCATCAACATACCTGCAAAAGTATTCATAGCCTTGTGACCTTTTCACATTTTGGCCACAAACATCCATTTTATGGAAAATGATAGACTATTAAGACTTAGCCTTAAGCTGAGGCTTTATAAAGCTAAAAGTGAGAGGACAGATGCATTTTAACAGATACAAATCTAAAAGGTGCTGTATTCAGCCTCTTTTACTCTTAAAATTCAGGGCAAAAATTTGTACCAAGTCACCTAATTAGAAAATAAAGTTTATCTCTGCGTAATTTGTTCTCAGTGTAAATCCAGATGTTCTGTGAACAAATGCAAGCCACACTTTTCAGATTTTTAGTTGTGAATTTTTTTTTTTAAATCGTGGATCATTAACTAAAGTGCTTATCTGCGACAAAATGGGAATAGATTGAAGTGATCTGACTTCTTTTGCAGGGCATTGTGAATAAACAGTAATAAATCACCACTTTTCCTTCATATATTTAAAAAGCTGAAAGTAAAAACAGTGAAAGTTAAAAAATTTGAAAGCTGACAACTTTTCTATGGGTTGCAGTCGACCTGGTCACCTATGTCTCCAGATTTCAGTGGGACATGGCTAAATATCCAATCAAAAAATCACTGAAAAACATCTCTGAGATTGTCTCTAAGGTAAACCTTCTCCTCTTTAAGTTACTTTCTACTGAAGTTTTTTTGTGAATTGTACCTGAAAGAAAAAGTTTTGGTGCACTAAATTAGAGTATAATTGACTTCTAGCAAGTGACTCAGATAGACAACGACCTGAAGGCCAGAGCTTCAGCTTACAACAATCTGAAGGGAAACCTGCAGAATCTGGAGAGGAAGAACGCGTGAGTAATGTTGAAGTTGGGTTTCCATTATCAGTTTGCACATATTGAAAAACTGCAAGCAAAAATGCTCAGATGGTTCTGATCTTTAGCTGCAGAACGTACCGTAATAATAGCCTTTCTGCTAGCAGTGTGAGGTGACTTTGTGTGTTCTTCCAGAGGGAGTTTGTTGACCAGGAGTCTGGCTGACATAGTGAAGAAAGATGACTTTGTGCTGGACTCAGAGTACCTGGTTACCATGCTGGTGGTCATCCCCAAGTAGGATAATTTGCAAAATTATCTGTGTGAACAATATGAGAGCAATATGTTGAATTTCTGTAGCTACAACTTTGTAAAATGTGAAGGTGCGTAGTTTATTTTTTTATATCATCGTTAACAACTCTATTCCCATAAACCATTATTTTTAATGTGGGAAGGTTGCATTAAGGTGTTGTTTCTCTTTTATTTTTATTTTTATTTATTTTTTATTTTAAAACAACATTTATTTTCTTTCTTCCCCCCAGGACGAACTACCTTGACTGGCAGAAGACGTATGAGACGCTGGCAGAAATGGTCGTACCTCGTTCCACTAAGTACGTCCCTTTGATTTTATTGTATTTATTGTAAATAAACATTTACAATAAGCAATTTAGTTTCTTCAAACAATCGGAACAATATGAACTGTATCTAGCTAAATAAAAGTATTCAAATATATAAAAAGAAATTACAAAAAAAAAGCTAAATTACAATATAATTGATTATAAAAGAAAATTGATATTTGTCACTCATGATACATTTTTTCTACTGAACTGGTTTGCTCGTATTTTAGTGCAGCAAATGAAAGGTTCCAGACATTTTCTCAACCTTTGGCAATATTCAAATAAGTTCAAGTCACTTTTTGTATTGGTTGGCAACAGATTACAGGACATTTATTTATTTTTTGTTCTTTATATTAACCTCTGTTTCATCATAAAAAATCCCATTGAAATTAAAAATCTCTTTTGCAAGAGAATCCTAGCCAAGACTGGCAGCGGCACGCAGGTGGTGAAGCAGATTTGTTGTGTTGCAGAAGCACAACTTACACAACATGCTTTTTTATTATTATTTATTTGGGTCTGCTCGAGTCCCACTCAAATTAACCAGCAGCATTTTTGTTCGCTGGCCACTGCTGCAGCTGCTGTCACTGAGTGTGCTGGTCATTTCACACATTTTTTTTTGCCATTTTGTACCTAATGTAATACTTGGTTTGCATTTGTCAGCGCAGACCATTTTTCCTCTCTAAATTATTAGCACTCGTCATAAAATCCCCAAAGCACTGAGCCACATTCAGGATTTATGGTTTTGATGAGAAAACATTGATTCTGTGTCAGTGTTGTGTGTAAAGGAAGTTCACCAGCAGCCATTATAAGACATTGCTACCACACGGTAAGAATAACATGCTTTGCAGTTGAGTCTAACATTAATGCAATTACGTATTCACTTGATTACTTGCTGTAAAATGGCAAAAAAAAAAAAAAAAAAGCTCTGCATTTTCTCACTGGAACGTATTCTACTCTCTTTCTCGCAGGCAGCTGTTTGAGGACAACGACAGCGGTCTTTTCAGTGTGACGCTCTTCAGGAAGGCTGTAGATGACTTCAGACACAAAGCCAGAGAAAACAAGTAACTTCTCCTGATCCGTCTGATAAACACAGACAGTTGGCGCCTGCTTATTTTAAATGTCCCGTAATAAATATCAAGATGTCCAATCCTTGATTTGATTAGATGTTTATTTGAGGTTGGTAGAACTGTTGCCTTATAGAAAGAAAATCCAGGGTTTAATCAGGTACAGACAATGACTCAATGGATGAAAGAATAAAATATGAGCCTTTTGGGTTCCCGTTATTTTATTCACTGTCTTCAGCAGATTTGGACTTTAGTCCAAACCAAACCAGCCAGGGATGTCGCATGTGATGACTCAATTATTGTCTTGTAGGCCAATAACAGCATATTGTTAAAAAGCAGTTGTTAAAAAAAACTTTTTAAAAAATGCTCCATGTCTTTCCTCTCCTCTCCTTGCTGTGTATTGGGCTGTGAATAATAGCCACTTTTGCCACAAAACCATAAAAAAAAAAAAAAAACCCAGCACAAAACTGTATGCTTGTTGCATCTGTTCACGCTCTGGGCGTCAACAAAATTCTCTACATCTGTTACTTCTTCATAAAGATTTTTAGAGCTTTTGTAAAAGAATATATTCTAACTCCTGTGCTGTACTTGTTTTTTTTTTTGTTGTAGTGAAACATGGTCATATGTGCATTGTAAATCTGTTCATTCTAAACAGTCACATTAATATTGATGACTGAAATATGTTTTATTATTATTATTATTATTACCATAATTTATTTTCCTTTATTGTCGAGCTCCCCAAAGGGTTCCAATTGCAAAACTTTGCCTTTATTTTCTTTTTCTCTGCACACTTGTTTACTTTCCTTACCATCTTTCTACTGTGTGTCCTGGCTCAGGTTTACAGTGCGCGACTTCCAGTACAACGAGGAGGAGATGAAGGCAGACAAAGAGGAGATGACCCGCCTGTCCACAGACAAGAAGAAACAGTTTGTAAGACTGCCTTTCATTCACATACAACGTGACAAAGTACAGGATGTTGGTGGGGATAACGACAGAAAGTATGGAAGCGACTCTAAGTTGTTTCTGACATAACGGTCTGATACATGTAAAATGACTTTTCTTAATGTTAAAGCTGTGTTTTTTTTATTTATTTATTATCAATCTAGGGTCCTTTGGTGCGTTGGCTGAAGGTGAATTTCAGTGAGGCCTTCATCGCGTGGATTCACATAAAAGCGCTGCGTGTGTTTGTTGAGTCAGTATTGAGGTGAGAGGTAGTTAACATGTTGCGTCGAACATAATGTCAAATAGTAAGATTGATGGCATCTGCGTTGAAAAATATTGGAGAAATATGGAATTGTATTATTATTATTATTATTATTATTAGTATTATTTTTCTTTTAGATCTGAATAAGTAGATTAAAAAAAGAAGACTGTGAAAAATGATCTGGGGTTTTGAGACTTTATTTTTCATTCCCATAGAGTATATAAAAGTCTCATACTTTGATCAAGGCTGGACCTTTTGATTTTCTTGTCCAATAAACTTTTTTTTTTTTTGTGGAAGTGTTTCTCCCTGTTGATGTCATATGGCACATGCAGCTTAAATGTAAAAAGACCTGAATAACTGCTGTAATTTCATTTTTAATATTAGCACTCAAATGTTAAAAAATGACTTGGCACATTAACTTGGTGACCTACATCTACGCTTGTTTTTTTTTTGTAGATACGGGTTGCCAGTTAACTTCCAGGCCATGCTGCTTCAGCCCAACAAGAAGAACATGAAGAAACTTAGAGAGGTGCTGTATGACCTGTACAAACACCTGGACAGCAGTGCTGCCGTCATCGATGTGAGTTTCAGCCATAGCTCTGGACTATCTGATGAAATGATTGCGTTTACTTCGATAGAGCCCATCATTTTTTTTTTAATGCACCCATCAACTAATTGATACATTAGGTTTTGATACATTGACTAAAAGTACTTTATGTAAGCTAGATATAAGTGTAATTTCACTTCTGAGCTGAACTTTGGTTTTGGCCTCCAGGCTTCCATGGACATCCCAGGTCTGAATCTGAGCCAACAGGAGTACTACCCGTACGTTTACTACAAGATCGACTGCAATCTGCTGGATTTCAAAGTCTGAAAACCTGGCCATTACCTTGATATGCTGTAACATTTTGATTGTTGTGACATGCTTACTTTACAAGCTTTAATTTATTTTGTTCTTTCACCCGATCCCCCCCCCTCCCTCTTGTTTCCCTTCTTTGGTTTCCATTCATGTGTTTTCTTGTGCATTTCTAAGTCAACACAACAAGTATGACTTTCTTGTGAGAACACAAAAGTGGTCAACTCTACAGATTTTTGTTGTTTGCTCTTTGCTCCTCGTCGTATGTCCATAGTTTCTCAGGTGACTCTCAGGAGCACTGGTGACATTCCCTGTTTACCTTAATAAAAGTGCATTTTCATTGGAGAAATAAACATGCAGGAGATCTGAGAGGACGTGCTAAACACCGTGATAATTTATGCCTCTGTATAAGCAACCGTGTTTTGTTTGCTTTTTTCAAATGTGTTGTGTTTATTTATGAAAAATAGGTATTACCTAAACAGGTACAATTAAAACACTGCATTCCTTCTCTTGATGTGATCTGTGACACACTAAATTGATCAGTTTACAAAAGGGCATTGTTTGCTTCATGATTTCCTTGAAGAATATCAACACTGGTAAGTGTGCTGGCGCTGTGTTATTAGAATGAAGGAAAATAAACCACATGTTCAAAAATTAATGTGAAAATAAATTCAATATGTAATATATACAGTTTTTATTGTCCTCTGTTAGGCAAAAAAACCTGCTGCGACGTAAATAAAACCATCACAAAGGATTGGACGTCAAATAACATTGCAAAATATAATGGGATTAACTGAATTTCAGTTTCTGGAATAAAAAATGGGAAAATAAACGCTTGGTTTATAAGCGATAAGCTGTTGTAAATTGGGCCATGAAGCTAAATCCAAAATCAAACAGATCTTTGGGAGATCAGTGTGTTTTGAAGATTTATTTCATAATACATTCGTGACTATGGTTGCTGTGAATATGGTTTTGCTGCTCTTAATCCTAAAAACTGTGTGCACTCTGTACACGTTTCTGATGCACTGTTACTGGTAAAGATGGGTAAAATACAGGAGACCAAGAGGGTCAAGTATTTACAAAACCTGCAACAAAAGCAAAATGAAAGAATTGTGCTGTACTGCAAGATTTTACACAGACAGGATACAGTCCAGCCTCAGCAATAATTATGAAATAGCCCTTTGGTGTTTAACTCTTTTACCATCCTCCTGACTGTGCTTGCTTGCACAGTCAAACTTGAGTTCGTGTCCAAGTGGGTTTGCCACATTTCCTGCCTTTTTTTTTTTAAAGCTTTTTAATTAACTCTCTTGATTAACTCAGCTTTAGGTGAGTGGATCTTTTCTTAGTAGAACTTACTGAGTTATTGAGATCAATACCAAACATTGTCATGGAAAAAAATGACGTTAGCAAGAGTCTGGATGAGAAGAAAATAAGAAATTTATTAAAAACCTTGCAAGGTGAGAACAGAAATACAGAATCAAAGGAGTCTGTCAAGTCTGCTCTAACAGTGGACCTGGCTTTCTTTTATAGGTTCTGGTCAGAGAAGATAGACTTGATTGGCCAATAGGGGTAAATCCCTGATTGTTATGGACCATGATTATGTGGAGCCCAACTCAGATGGTCTTGCCATTTGTCTGTTAAGGAAAGGGGGTTGTTTTCTTCAACAATAGACAATTGCTAAGGATTGTCTATTGTTAATGCTAAAGTCCCATTAGCATCAAAGGGACTTATCTGCCCCTTTTAATGCTAAAGGGGGCAGATAACACTAGATAGCTGGGGGAAAGTAACACTTAGATAGTCTCCAGGATCAAGGAGCTCCTGCTGTTATATGGCACAGGAGAGCAGCTTGACCAATCTCATGATGCAGACACATGATCTCATCATCAGACACAATCTAAAACACAAAAGGGGTGAGGAGCACGTTATAAAATTTTCCATTACAACATGCCTTATGCAAATGGCATGTTTTCTTAGCTTTCCCATTTTGAGGAGTGACCAAAAAAAAAACAAAAAAAAAAAAAACAACCAAAAAACATTTTGTACATTTGCACTTCATGGTTATAAGATCCAGGCACCGTAAAATATTAAATAATAACTAAATAACAAAAAATGCTTGCAGTATATAAATTTCATAGAAATTGTTGAAGGTGTAAATAAGTGTGTCAGCAGGGGTTTGATTTAAAAAACATTCTCACACGGGATTTTTTTACCCCCCTACTGAATAATTACGCTAAAATTAAATGCTGGAATGAACAACATTCAATCACACGTTTTGCGATAAAATATGAACGTAATTGAATTTAAAACATTTTACATGTGTTTACCCCATAAATATGACATATCGGTACCAAGCTTATTAGCGATAAACTAACAAAACAGCAAACAGGGAAGCGTGGTAGCTTCATGAACTTGTCGTGAACCTTTACCAAATATTTTTGCTCAACGCCGCTAAATAATTTGGATTCCGAGTAGTATTTGTTTGCACGATGATAATGACGACGCTCGTCGTAGTGATGATGCTCGCAGCATCTCGAGCTGAGCCAATCAGCGCTCTGAGTCTGCGCAGTGTGAACTCCCTCCTCTCCTGATGACGCACAACACCTCTGTGTGTGTGTGTGTTGATGCTGGTCAGCTGCTGACAGCCTGTGGAGAGAAACATCAACCAGCAGCAGCAGCAGCATCTGCTGAGGATGATGGAAGAAGAAACAGGGACTGAACCGATGTGAAGGATGCTGCTGCTGCTGTGAGACGAACCGAACCGTGTTTCCACACCCCTGCTTTTATCCGTGTCAGCGTCAGCTACACCTGCCGTGGATGGTTTTCTCGATGGGTTGTGGAGGGAGTCGGGCGGACGCGATAATCGAGCCGAGGTACCATGAGAGCTGGACCAGAGAAACAGAGTCGACATGGCTTACGAACACGGACGTAGAAACCCCCGTCTCGGTCCCGAACAGTAAGTTGGATTCTCGGATCTCTCGCTTTGCAGGCCAAGTGCCTCTTGAAAGCCACTTCGTGTGGACTGGGAAATTATACTCGAGTGCAAAAATGCAAATCACAACTATTCCCAGCAGACACAGGGCCGTATGTTTTATTCATTTTTGTTGTTGTTATTATTCTGTTAAAGGTAAAACCGTGGAGGCCGGTCTGAAGGAGAAGAGGATGGTGACAACAGGAACCCAGTGTGGGAAGCAGGCCATCACCACCAATGGCTCCAACCACCAGAGGAGACCAAGGCGCTCCTTGACTGACGGACAGTGCTGTGAAAAAGTACTTTTCTCCCTTACATATTTCTTCTGCGTTTGCTTTTCTGTCACACCTCATCAATGTTTAAGATTAGCAAACAAATTAAAATTTCTGGCAAAGACGTGCTGAGTCAATTAAAGTGCAGTTTTCAAATAATAATTTCAGTTAGTGTAGGGAAGCTGTCTAAACCCCAGCTGATCTTATGTGAAAAAGCAAGGTGCGTCACCCTTGGCCACCAAGCATTTGCGATTGACAGTGGGTCTTTCTCTTCTCTGTGCATGAATTTTTGGCTCACTTCCCTTTGCAGGCATGTTTCAGTTCAGTTACATTCAAGCATAAATTGTCTGCTTAACTTCACAAAACAGCATCAAATCCGCTTAAAGCTAATGTCTCAAACTGATGACCAGACATCCTCTCACTGGATTTTTGGATTAAAAGCAGAGTTCAGGATTCCTGCAAGTTTTTCGTTCACTATCGTTCTCTCGTTAACCTCTGAGATTTGCATAGGGCAGCAGTAATATAAGTAAATGAGGCCCATTGAGTGCACTGGATTTTATTATCGGTGCAAAATGCGACTAAATACATGTGCATGTCATATATGTTCAAATTTAGCAAAATGTGGGGGGAAAATGGCTATTTTCCTTCCACTTTCCAAGTATGCACTTATTCTTTTGCTTAAAATCTAAGTGAAAGTAATGGAGTATGGGAGAGCAGTAGGGTTCTAATTTATAATTTTTTCTATGCTGCTCCATCAAGATATTAAAGCTCTTTACGCATCTTTACCTAGAGTACCAATTAGTTTGAAGGGAGGATATTCAATCAGTTAAAACCAATTCACTGCAACAGGATTGATTCACTCCGGTCATCTTTGTCTTCTGACTGCCTAGTGTGGTTCAAAGTGATATTTAAAATCGTTTTCACAGCAAAGTACTCGCGACTCCAAAAGAAGAGCATCGAAGGAGGCCAGCGCTTTGTCCAAGGACGGCCAGCCTGTTGGCGTCAACAGCCCTGGAGATCCTGAACCGGAGTCCGCCTGCGACGAGAGATGAAAGAAGAGCTGCAACACTGTGAGGAGGCAAATTAGCTGGGCTGCAAGAATATTTAACCACACAGCAGGGCAAGGACTTGCAGACGTGTCCGGATGATCTTTGCTTGTGACTTTGTGCCGCTCTGGCTCCCTGAAGGCAGCGATTCACCTAACAGGGCACCTGCTTACGTCTCCACCCAAAGACCTCGAGATGCTGCATTGCTGTTGCATGTGTGAGGAAGAGAGTGGGAACCAAACACCATGCTTTTTCCTCCATGCTCATAGTACCAGTCAGGGAGTGTGTCACTGTGTTAAGACAATTCTAAGAAGAAGAAGAAGAAAAAAAACAACAACATTTGAAAAGGTGAGATTGGCCCCATATGCACACTATAATCTCAATCTGCACATTAGATGTGCTCTGTGTCGGGGCTTCCTTAAGAATTTGCTTTTGTTCTTTGTGCAAATATTTTGTTGTTGGAGTGTGCTGTTTAAGCCCAGTCAGTGCAGTGAGTAATTTTCATTTAAAAAAAAACAACCTTAAAGTGCTGTTTAGGAGCTGAGATTGGGGTGTCTGAAGCTTGAATGCTGGAGATGTTCTTCTTCAGCCTTTGCAAGATAAAAAAAAAAAAAACTACACCTGCATGTGCCTACAATTCCTCTTAATTTGAACAGAACTGTTGATTTTTTTTTTGTATTTGTTCTGCATAATGTGCTGTACTGGTTCTCTTTTAGTCTCTATTTTGTGTTTAATGGTATATGGTATTATTTACAACAATGCAATGTATAACATTGTTGGGGCTCACACTGATCTGCATGTGTACATCTGTATTATACTGGTAAGCCATTGGACTTCAAAGTATTTTAGATAACAAGAACTCATGAAATAAACTCAGGAGGTGATGAGGTAGTGCGGTAACCAAACTACTGACCAGCAGATGGCGATGTTGAACACCTGATGCTGCAGAAGGCTTAGAATCAAGTGGAAGCTGTGACGCTCAGCTGGGCTTGAATGTAAATAAAAGACAATCTGTTGGTCATGACTTCAGCCAGACTTGACAAGGTACGCCTCATTCTTCCCAAGAGTTTTAATTATTAACTCGGTCACACTGTACTTATGTTTCAAAACAAACTTTGTCATATTAGTGAATATGACAAAGTTTTGAAACAGTCTAATAAGAAAACAGAGCATTCCAAAAACTGTATCAGATCTGAAGTTCATTGGTCACAAAACTAAAATATATATGTCAGAAAACCCCCCCCATAAGAACAATTTTACATCTTGATGCCACCACCTGAATGGAGCATCAGAGACAGAGAAAATAAATAAATATTTTGTTTCAGTATCACAGGGCAACACTTCTGACAGCGACTATTTTTTTCTCCTCATAAGTCCCACAGATTTACAATCATTACAATAACATTCCTCCATCTCCCTTCAAATAAAACTGAGATAAATAAATATATTTGTGATTATCTGTATCATTTTTGGAGATGATAAATAAATAAATAAATAAATAAGTAAATAAATAAATAAGTAGGTTCTTCATATATCAAAATAAATAACTTCATAAATAATTTGTTTAACATAAACCTGGAATATGCATGAAAAAAGTCCCATTGTTTACAAAAAAAAATTATTACTTCAATATTTAAATTTAAGGAACTTTTAAATTATTAAGTGAAAGCTGAAATATATATTATTTACTTATTAAATCATTATTTCACATTTAATTATTAGACAAATTAATCGTGTTATCATTTTGACTTAGTTTATCCCAGGCAATGATGAGTAATTCAGTAAATAATCACATCGATATGATTTAAACATTTAATAAATCAAACGTCTAATACGTTTCGTCGACATTGATGTTTTTTGTTTTTTTTTTTTACATACACACATACTACATATATATGAATGGATGTAAATATTTATTTATTACGTTGTGGTATTACTGTTAACTGGAACATGGAGTGCACTGGGACCATGCGGCGCTGGCCGACAGCAGGGCTGCTGCTGTTCACAGAACGGTTGGCGCTCCTCCGTCACTCCAGTCAGCGCACATCACAGAGTCACTGGACGGACACCAGCTGATTCAGAGAAACTGACTATGTAACACAGAACCATTTACCGACATTCACTCTTCGGTAATTCTTTTTAGTATTAGGACGTTAAGGATGGTGTGAAAATGGCTAAGCGACCCGGGAGTAAGGAGGGGACGCTGTCTTCTTCTTCGCCTACCGTTCTTCGGAATTTGAACCGCGGAGACGTGAGCATGGACTGCGGAGACGGATCCGAGGACTTGTCCCTGGATGAAATCCTGACTCTGTACAGCCAGCCGATAAACGAGGAACAGGCATGGGCAGTGTGCTACCAGTGCTGTCGGACTTTGGCGCAGAAACACAGACGGAGAGGCTCGTCCAAGGCAGCGGGCTCCTCGGCGGTGGAGTACCCGAGGAAGATCGATGGACCTGGGAATGTGAGGATCGGAAGAGACGGGGCTGTCAAGCTGCACTTTGAAGGCAGCAAAGGTAACTAGAGCAGGCCCGGCCTGACGAGCTGATTATTTTACACTGATAACAAGGTAAACTGCAAGGGCCGAATCTCAACGAATCTCCACATCCACCCCAGCGTAACGAATGAACGGAGCATCCCCTTAAAGAGGCCATATTGTTGTGGTTGTCTGCTTCCAGCCATGTGGTGAATGTGTTTAGATGCGCTTAATACGGCTGTTAATAATAAACCATAGACCACCGAATAGCTGCCGGCAAATCCAAGGGAAAGATGTATACTTTCAAAAATGTTTACACTCATCTTTAGTTCTCACAACATAATGTTGTATTTCCACTACAATCTTAGTGAATATGGCAGCTTGATCATGCAGGCTGCAGATAAATGAATGGCTGTTTGAAGCCCAAAGTGGTCAGTTAGCTTCAGTAAACACTAAACCACGTGATATATTCAAAAATGTTAGAGCGCCTTGTTTCAAGGCCATATCCCTGCAATTTAGCCTGCATCAAGAGAGAAACTGGCTGGAAGCCAGGGACAGATTAGTCATATAGCTGCCAACAGGGTTATCATTAATGTTGATACAGATTTGAGCTGGAGAATGGGATTTAACCATCCCTGAAGACACTTTAAAACATAGGGCAAATGGAGGAATAAGTTCATAAAATATTTTAGATTTAAAGCTTGGTGATCAAAAATTATTGATTTGATTACACCAAAAAAAAAGTTTAATTTAATTTACATTTGAATCTGTTGTAAATAATCTTTTAATTTGTCATTCGGCATTTACTTATAGAGCACTTCTCATGTAACACAAAGGCAAAACCAGGTACTTTACAGAATACAAAAAATGAGGTGACGACAAACGGCAACAAAGACAAAACGAAAGTTATAAATAGCTGAGGGAAAGAAGGAAAAAGCTATACAGACAAGACATGTTGATGAGCAGATATTACAGATAGACAAACATCTTCAGATAACTTCCAATTGTCGGACAGTGTAGTCATACCGTTATTTAAAATCAATAAACTGCCAAACTAAAAGTGCAAAAATAGTTCTGTCTTTAAAACTTTAAACTGCTTTTTAAAAGTAAATATATGAAAAACCGACTCCCTTGTTTGCCACATATGAAAGAGAACGCCTCCCAGGCCCATTCCCATTAGTTCTACTATCAATTTACTTGCCATGTATTAACTGTCACCTTGTTGAAAACACACATTTCCTTTCCTTTTTTTTTTTTTTTTTTTTTAAAGAATCAAGGCATTGCCAGTTGAGAAAATAATGATAGTTAGGTTGATCTCAGAGCATTTTAATTAACAAATCCCACTGGTCTTAGATCTGGAAGTGGGAAAATCATCACGAAAGGTCTGCTGATGTCATTTTCTTTCATCTACTGGGTTTGGTACCGAAGCAGCTCAGGTGTGTTAGCAGGTGTGCTCCATGCGTCAAAGCCTTGTGGCTTTGTACCTGCATTCCACGAATATGTGAGCGATAGAGCTGGGTGTGGAAGGAGGTGGAGGCCTGTTTGTCATGACAGCTTTAGGCTCTGGGCTTCTGTCTCATCCTTCTTGGGAACATATTTGCCACATGCCTTTTCTGATTTTCTCCTCCCCTCTCCGTCGCATCCCTCCTTCTTTCCAGCCTCTTAAAGTCCGGCTTCTTGTACTGCCGTGTTCGGCGCTGATTGCCACAGAACAAACAGATTCAGCGTGTGCATTTGAGCGTCTTTGCTCTACCCAAAAATAGAACTGAAAGCGATGACTGGAAGCACAGGCTTTAGAGCTCTTAGTACATTAAGTTTGCAGATTTTGTGGGGAGTGTTTTTGACTCCTTTAGCTTGTGGCTGGGGTATTTCAGGGCTCTGTTCTGACTCTTATTAGGCGTAGTGATGAGAGGGATGTGAGACCTATTAAGTCTCTAGTAGCAAGAAGAAGAAGAAGCTTGCAATTCATCCGAAACTCAATGTTTTTGCAACCTACGCATGAGTCAGTGACAAGGTGGTGGGATTTGGCAAAGCTCCCAGAAAACCAACCCTAAGCCTGATGGTTTCTGCTGATATTATCTTGTGTTAAGATGTCCCGCAGAGTGCTTAGCAAAAACATTCATAGCCCTTCAACTTTTTCACATTTTCACATGGTACGACCACAGACTTCAGTGTATTTTATTGTCATTTTATGCAGTGGATCAATATAAAATGGTATCTGAAAAGTGTGGCCTTGCAGAAATTCTTTGTAGAAAGTTTTATTTTGCTGAAAAATAAATCATCTCCTCTACATGATGATGCTACCACCACCATGTCTCGCCTAAGAGAGATCATATCACTGCTAATTTTTGCCACAGGATGAAAATTTGCATGTTCGACTTTCGTCTTTAACATCTTTGTCGTGTCCTCTGCACGGTTAATGGAAAAGACGTGAATTTGCCCTACCTTGTGTTGTTAGTTCGTAGCATAAAATCTCCTAAAAATGCATTGAAATATGTGGACGCAGTGTGGCAAAACGTGAAAACTTTCTAAGAGAATTGAAAACCCCGCTGACGGTGCTCTGATCACAGACCTGCCTGGGACAAATAGCCGACAGGACAAAGAGCTACACAGTTCTAAAAACTAGGTCATATTTTTTCGCTGAATGGATGAGAGAGATGCTACATTTGAAAATGGATCAATTCACATGGAGAATGTGAAAAAATTTGTCCACTAACTGCAAATTAAAGATTCTACTTGTTGGGTCCATTTGTTTCTGACTTAACAACAACATACACATAAATAATTGAGAATTAATTTAGTTACTTGGTTTATTTTAATGTGAAGTTTTGAAGACACCAACAGAACGTCATCGTCTGTGAATGTCAATGTTAAAACCTTCGTTACCAGTAAGTTCCTGCATCATTACAGTGCCATCACCATACTTATTGAGTATGAAGTGCTTACTCACATTTTCATTCTTTGTTCACGCACACAGCTGGACTACAATCCTAATCTTTCACTTAAAGTTCCTGAAACATTTAGAAAACGCCACACGTTTATTTATGTGATGGTTGAACAATTTCTGTGTGTTTCTAATCTGTTGGCATGTTAGATGGTTTCAAACTTTTCCGTTTTCCTTTCTACAATGTTCTACAATCTCTTAGCACAGATCTGCCTTATTTGAATGAATTTCTCTTGTCTTTCCCATTTTGAATCACAGTTAACAGAATAACAAGATTCTGTTATGTCAAATTCATGCACCAGCGAAAGTCAAAATCTTAACCTCTTTTTCTTTTGTTTGTCTTAGATGAACCAGGAATGTAATTTCTCCTTGATCAGTTATAGGGGATGATTGTCTCCAATTAAATGGGCATCTTGTATCTTTACAAAATGTGTCATTTATATGCACTGATTTATTGTTGCACTGCATTAGTGTGCGCAGTGACTTCACGTCACTGCACTTTATCCTCTGAGCTCTTTCCTTCTTTCCTTGATACTTTGGCCAGACCTTTATCTCTAGTGAAAAGCTGGTTCATATGAACTCACCTTAAATTAGTGCATAGGTAATGATCAACCCGTTCTCTTGTTTCAGTCAGAGGCCAACCTATTGTGTTTTTCTTAAATTTGGTTTTACATTTTGAGAATGTTTTCCATTAGCAAGATCGGATTTCTGTTTTCTGCTTCATCTACAGCTCAAATGTAATTGTTTATTCACTCGTTGCTTTACTGCTCTTTAGTGGTTATGTGGTTATGCATTTCATAACTGTCCAGTATACCTCCACATGAATAATTCAGAGGGTGTATCTGCCTTGCGGTGGGTTACAAGCAGCTACATGCACAATAAATAACCCGCTTCATTGGCTGAATGTGAATAATCCTCCTTTTCTGCTTTTTCATTACAGATGAGTACCAGTCGGCGTGCACGTCGCTAGAGGTGAGTTAACATCAGTCTCTTCATTCATGCAGGTTGGAGCATTGATGCAGGGTGCCGCCAATTAGCTCCACTCCCTCCCGCTGTTTTGCTACCGCTTGTTTTTGCTTCGAATATACAAAGCACCTTTACCGAGAAGTTATGCAAGAAATAAGCCGGTATGTGACCTGCGTTATTATATTACCTTCACCGGGTGTAAAGAAAAACATGAAACCCTCTGCCAAGTCAAAGTGAGGAGATGCTGAATTCCTCGTGATCATTGATGCTGGAAAAAAAAAAAAGAAAAGCGAATTATCTGGTCTGCAGACTGCTATTGTTTTTGGAATGTGTACATGTGCACAGATGGGGTATTTGGTTTCTCAGTTTTTTTTCCTCTATTAGCCTATACAAAAAAAACCCCCTCACTAACCATGTACCATCTTTTGAAAGGATAATTACCTTGTTTCTATTTTTGCATTTTAAAAAATTACTTATATCTCAAAAAAGTCATGCATATTTTTTTTTCTTGAGTGCAAATGAAGTTTAGTTTTATTGGAGGATGAAGTCTTTCAGCGCTTCATGCTGTTCACACAGATGAATTACACAGCAGTCTCTCGGCTCGGCGTGTTTTTACTGTCCTTCCTGTTTGCTTTCTAGTTCATGTGATGCCCGGTATGTATGGTATGATGGGGTTTTTTTCCGCCTGATTGTTGCTACCTCAGCTGATGACCAATTAGCATAGAATTTTACAGCTTATTTGGTTTTGCTCGGTGTTGTGTTTTTCTTTTTTTTTTTTTTTTTAATTTTAAGCACTTTGGTCAAAATGTCTAACATGGCTGTCATCCCCTTGTCGGCGTTGCGTTAGTTGGTTTGAAGTAAATGTCTCAGCTGGTCGAAACAAGGATCCGCTCCTTGCATCCTTGCATGTTTGGTTTTGCTTACACTGTGTTTCAGTGACAGGGTGTGTTTGTTTTGTTTGTTTTGTCCTTTCTTACTTGGAAATAACACCTTGCACAAAGGCAGGTTTAAGCCGCAGGATACCGTGACAGTCGCAACAAAGTCAATAATGTGGTTGAAACGTCAGGACACGACCTGTCTGTCTGTAAAAAATGTATTTTTATTTTTCAGCGCCACAGCTTAAGCATAGGTGGAGCTCACAAAAAGTGTAGAAAGATGGTGGGAGTAAACACTGTAGTTGATTGTGAAGATGGAAAAAAAAAAGAAACAGAATGAAATGTATTCGGAAGATCCAAAAACATCTACAAACACTCGCACAAAAAAGCTACAGCAAGACGTGGGCTGGGATGAGATTCCTGCAATGCAAGAAACCTATTAGGGTAACAACATAAAAATTTAAGGGATAAAGTATAATAGCAATACCATTTGTAAATAGTGTGATCTGATTGGTGTTAGCCAAGCAGCTTGTCTCTTGCCAGCTGTAGATTTGAAACAGTGTTACCTTGGTAGTCTAATAATGGGTGGTGTTCCTTCGGTTTTAACCCAGTGACTCTTCATGCTCTTACTAGAAATAATCCCAAGTAGTTAAATATGTCTTTGTCCAATTTGTAATAAAAGCCAGATGACTGGCAGTGTGCAGTGATGGGTGGAATAGAGACTGTGCTGGACAAAATTAGTCACTCAAACACTTTGTCTATCTTTTAAGTTTTCATTTTAGATCACTGGCAATTACTTTAAATTTTATTACGGTATTTAGCCTCCAAGAGGTGCAAACTTGTGTTCTTCATTTAGATTGCTTCAAAGTTTATGTTTTTGTCAAGTGTGTGTGTGTTTTTTTTCCTCTCCTAAACTGTTTGCTGAATAACTGAAGCCAGAAATCTTCCCTTGCACTTTTCCCTGATGCTACTTCCTGATCAATTAGGGAAAATTAGTAACATCCAGCCGTTCTCACGGCATTGCCTCGCCTACTAGTGCAGAACTGGCCATCCCGTGTCCCTTATGTTTGGTCTCGCTTGTTATGTTTCTGGACTCTGGTGAGGGTGAGTCAGCTGGCGTCCCTCTTTCTCATTCCTCAGCTTGTCTTTAGCTGTATAGAGTTGATTTACTCAACAGTATTTCTAAATTACTGCATACGTTTTTACAGACACTAAAGTAGTTTTGAGGCTTTTTTGAGGCAAAGGGGCTGCATTATGATGCACCGTGCACCTTCTTCTCAGGCTCAGATAAAACAAGCTTAACCTAGTTTGTTCTCAGTTGAAGATTAAGGTGTGATTAGCTTTAGCATCCTATTACTGGCACTCCAGTTTACCGGAAACGCTGAGGTCCCTAAAATTTACTTTGAGGCAAACACTGTTAGTTTTCCACCAACACATTTGAGGTGCATCCAAAAAAATCAGAAACTGATGGTAAACATCTGAGTTTCACATTAAAGGGGCTCATATATTCCAGATTAATGCAGGTGAATGTTTAGAAATCGTATTAAAGTCGACATATTTCACTGGTTAGCGGAGACTGAGTGAGCCAGAACTGCAGCTGGTGGAACAGTGACTGCATGTGAGGTTTCTGGACGGCTCCCGCTGCCAGCTGTGACCTCCGTCGCCACAAAGACTGTCTGTCATGCTCGTCAGCTGTGATGTCAGACTGCGCTATTTTCTAAAAAGAAGAAACAGATTTTTTTTTCTTGTTTTTCTCTCCTAGACAAACAAGTCAGTTACTGGTAGTAAGGTATGCCAACGCTATAAAGCTTAATACAAACAGTTATGATTTCCTTCATATTGTTCTTAAAGTAAATCTAAAGACAGGCCAGAGAATTTTCCCTAGGACAGTGCTGCCCCTCCCTCACCTGTTGCTGTGCACTTTTATGTCTTGCTAAAGGCTAATAATTTCCCCCCTTTTTTGCACGATGGATAAACTCGTCTGTTTCTCTCTCTCTGCTTGACATGAGCCAGTAACCTCATTAGGCTACACTCTACTTTTTAACCAATTCAATCAATTGATTTTTGTGACACTGATGGCTTTGCTTAAAAGCTGGCTCCCTTAACGGTCCCGGGAGCGATATTTCCTCCCATACGTAAACATTCACAGAAAGCACATTCTGAAAGGGGGGCCTATTACGGATTTTTTTGTAACTATTTAACTGCGGGTTCATCCTGAACTGAAGAGATCTTCTCATCTTTATTTCTCCTGACGCTGCCAGAGCAGAGAGATGATTTCAGTTTCCTCCTCAGGGGTGTAAATTGATTGCACGCATCACTTTCTGCAAGCATTTGCACCTCTGGTAAAAGATGTGTGCAGAAGCCCTAAAATAAGCGGCTGTTACATAAAACGTGTGATCCCAAGAAGCCACACGTCGCAGTTCTCTAACTGTGAACTTTGGAGATTTGTTTAACCTCTCATCGTCTCACTAGGTAAATTTGGGTCATCTTCCAGCCTTGGTTCTCACAGTTCCAGTTATTCTAAACTTTTGAACAAATGTCATAAATATGGCCTACTTGACATAAGTGGCGTTTTTCTTGTAGCCGATTTTGATTTATGAAAATCAACACATGTTCTGCTGTTTCAATTTGATAAATGATTTTATGGCTATTTACAGATCTTCACTAGGAATGCCAGTAAATAAGTGGGCCTTGGTATTTAATCTCAAACAGCTCTATTAACAGTTTCTCTGAAGCTCTGGCCAAATGATTCGCTTTTATTCTGTCAGCAGCGCTCTGGTGACGTACAGAAACTACCGCCTGAAACATCAGAACGGACTGTTTTAACGCTGGGAGACGTGTTCCCAGGCCTCAGCAGTTTCCAGATGACTTCATAGATGTCTGCAAGCTCAACGGTTTCTGACCGTTTCTGTCCCGCCAAGAACTACGGCAGAGGACGGGAGGCAGAGCATCCGCTCCCCGCAGTGGACGCCCTCTCAGCTGCCGTTATGTAACTGTGTTGCGATGGCTTTGCTCTACTGCTGCAGCAAATACTGGAGGCTGCTCCTCTGGCTGCTCCGTGAACTCAAATGACAGTAACTTGTGGTGATGTTGCCCCGGTTCTAGAAATTGTATTTCTGCTGAAGTTTTTCTTTTTTTGTTTTTAACCATTAAATCAGTCTGCTTTTAAATAACTCAAAAATATTTTGTGAACAGGTTGTGAACAAAGCATGTTTTGTGCTAAATAAATAAATAAATAAATAAATACACAAATAAATAAATAAATAACCCTAACCCCATATAAATTGGAATCCACACAAAGTAATACAGTTATAAAGTCGATTAATTGATGGTTTACAAGAAGGAAATCCTGAGCAAATGTCTGGAGATCATTTATGAAGTACATCCAGATGCATATTTACCTAGTAAGATATTCTGAATTTATCTACATTATCTGTGTTAACATTGCAAACTATAAGCAAAGTTAATAATTAAACCAAAAGATAAGTTTGACTTCACTGTGGGAGTAAGAAATTCAAACCGAGACTATCAATTCACAGTTGATCTTAAAAAAAACGTTTAATGAACACAAACTATATTTTAACAACATAATCATTAAATATTAAATCATCCATCCATCCATTTTCTGTACACCCTTGTCCCTTACTGGGGTCGGGAGGGTTGCTGGTGTCTATCTCCAGCTAACGTTCCAGGCGAGAGGCGGGGTCACCCTGGACAGGTTGCCAATCTGTCGCAGGGCAACACAGAGACAGGACACACAACCATTCATACACACACACCTAGGGAGAATTTGAAGAGGCCAATTAACCTGACAGTCATGTTTTTGGACTGTGGGAGGAAGCCGGAGAACCCGGAGAGAACCCATGCATGCACAGGGAGAACATGCAAACTCCATGCAGAAAGACCCCAGAACCTTCTTGCTGCAACTGTGCAGCCCAATATTAAATCAAGTATCAATAAAAACAAAAAAAAAAAAAAAATACCGTAGCCCATTCATAGTTCATTGTCATGAAAACTCTGACATGTTTTCATGAAAACATGTCATTATTGAGCTTATGGGTCAACGGATCACGTTTAAGCTCATCTTTTTCTTCAGGAGAATAAAGTCTTTCATAAGCAGAACATTCCACTACTATTCATCATCGCTTCACCAGGAAATATCCCAGACCCAAACAAAGAAGATTCTTCAATAAAAAGCACCCTATTGTTGAATGTCAAGAATGCTTTCGCTTGATATCGCTACCTTCTTCCTAAAACTGTGCCTCCCCCATGCCAGACTGCGAGGCGAGTCGTCTTTGAGGGAAGCTGCAGGATGTTCTGACTGCATTTTGTCTGATGCTTCACCTTTTCCTGAACTTTGTGGGTTCAGGAAACCGGTGCTCCCCGTTCAGTCTCCATGCTTCTATGACTCATCCTGCCGCATTGCCTAAGAAGCATTTAAAAAGTGGGAGATGTCCTGCGCTACCTGCAGTTTGACTAGCGCCGCGTGAATGTTCTTCATCATCATCATCATCATCATCAGGAATCAACCTCAGCTCGACGCGTCGTAGTTTCATATTGTGGTTTTTCCACAGAATATTCTCCACATACCTTTTACAACCAAGGCTTTCATCATATACATATTTGCCCGTCTCACCTCTGCACTTCCTTCTTCCTTTTGCTCCCTCCTCTGCCTTCACTTCCTGTCTCATTCCTGTAAGTCAGATGTCTTTATATAAGACTGAGACGAGTGATTAAAACACGCTTTAATAACCTTCCTGCTCCGTCCTTCACTCAGATTGGGTGCTGGACAGATAATTCTTCCTCACTCCTTCTTACATTTAATGTCACACAAAGAACTCAGGCAGACGTGGTGTTGTTCCATTAGGAACTAGTTGAAGGAGTTATGTTAGTATTACTTTATTTTTAAGCAATTTACAGTGCCATAGAAAAGTATTGGCACCCCTTTAAACTTTTCCAAATTTTGTAGCAAACATTTTTGAGGATTTTATGTGACAGGCCAATACAAAGTAGACAACAAGTGAAATGGAAAGAAAATTATTCCTCTACTTTCTGTTTTTTTTATCCTTGTTTTTAAGGAATAAAAATCTAAAAAGTTTGGACTGCGTTCATCTTTACCTTTGAACCTCTAAGTAAAATGCAATCCAATCTGTTGTCTTCAGAAGTTAGTAACTTTAATCTCCGTGTACTTACTGCTGTTTTATGAAAGCCTTAAAGATTTGAACAAACGGCATGATGAAGACCAAGGAACACAGCAGACAGGTCAGGAAGAAAGTTCTGGGTAGGTTTAAAGCAGGGTTAGCTTACAAAATAATATTTCAAACTCTGAACATTGCATAAATGTCTGTCACCTAAAAATGGAAAGAGTATGGCACAACTGCAAACCCACCAATACGTGGCTGTCCACTTGAACTCCCTGACTGGGTGAGCGGAGCATTAAGCAGAGAAGCAGCTTTGGGGTTTTTCCGTGGAGCTGGTTCTAGTGCAACTTGCTTGCTCAGCACCAACGCTTTATTTTTCCACAAGCTTCAGTTGTGGCACCAATAAACTGGTGCTGCCATGGTTTCAACTACAAGCTTGAACAGAGGTAAAAAAAAAAAAAACCCTAAAAACAAAACCCTTTTTGTCAGGCGTTGGGTGTAGTCATTGAGACCAACAATATAGGCAACTGCAAAATTCTCTCATATTTCATATAATAATACAAATATGAGAGAATTTTGCAGTGGCGTTGATATGTGCACATATTATGATAACATCAGTTGTGAAATAAGCCTGGTTTCTTCAGACTAACCAGCTAAATATTAGATTAGCATTTAAATTGCACTTTCATAACAATTAGAATATATTAGCCATCAATTATTGCACTCCAAGCAGTCACTGATATTGTTATAATGATACATTCAAAATATTACCCAGCCCTAGTATTTACCCCATCTGACAGGACAATTATTCATCATACACTCTAAAAATATAATAATACAACAATAAAATAATGCCCTTTATGGAAAAATAAAACCATTGTTGAAAGTCTTGGTAAAAGTTTCCCACAATCCCTAAAGGGGGTGAATACAAATGCACACATATCTGACTTCTTTTTGTAAAAAAAAAAAGTATTGAAATTTATTAAGTGTTTTTTTTTTCTGTACTTCCACAGTTGTGAACCATGTTTGTTGGTCTCTCACATAAATTCCAATAAAGTACTTTGGAGTTTGTGGTTGTGAAGGGGCAAAATGTGAAAAAGTTCAGAGTGAATGAAATTTTGCAAGTCATGTTTTTTGAAAGCTAGACTTCTGTAGTTGTTTGGTTTGTTGTTGGGGTTAAATGAAAGCCCCATTTTTGCTGTCTGTAACTCCATCCTCCTCCTCTCGCCTGTCTGCCTGCCTGCTGCGGCGCATGATGTCCTGCAGATGGATTATGATGTTGCATAACAAGGCAGTAAGGAATAGGATATTTGTTTTGGGCTTGGAACAGGATTATCGGCCGTACTCCGCGACGGCGGATAAATAATAACAGCGTAACACCGGGAAGAGCAGCAGCAGAAAGTTTGTGCACCTTTTTCCATTTTTTTTTGACTCCAAAAAAAGTTTTTGAATTCTCCTAATATTTCCTTATATACCTCTTTGTTTTCTTACTTGTTATATTTGACAGGTATTGCACCAAAAACATGTAGGAGTGCTTGATGCACCTGGATTAGTTCCCCTGTTTGTTTCAGTTTTTACTGAAAAAAGTGAACGTGAAAAGTAAATAACGCTGCTCCTGAGTTCACACCCATGTTCCTTTAGGAAAATACTACATTGTTCAAAGTAACAAAAACATTCTATAGATTTGAATAGTGAAAATATTTAGGCCACTTTTTGCAGAAATGTTCCGACCTCTTTCCCTTGAAAACAAGTTTTTTGTTATAATTACGGTTTGTTAAATTGTCTTATCCTAGACAGAACTTGCTTAATTGTTACTCCAGGTTGTTTTAAGAATAGATACGTATCGTGGAAACAATGAGTATGGAAAATTAGATTTTTCATTTTATGCTTTATTATGTTTTGTGAAGATAAAATCTTTTCTGTTTTTGTGCTTACATTACACTAAATTAATTCCTTTGTTGTTGATTTGCTAAATCCCAACTTCAGTTTAATATTTTAGCCACCAGTTTTCAGGTTCCTGAGCTACTGAAAACACATACAGATAAATGCACACTATTACAACTGGTACCTTTTTCTTTTACATAAAAGTCATGATCAAAATTAGGATACATCTTTGAAGAAAAAGGATAACATGGCAATTCGATGAAGGAAGACATATTTTAATCAGCTCATGCTGCTTTGACAATGTATGTTGAGATATTTAGGGTTATGGCTAGTAACTTTCATACAATAATTATTATAAAGAACGAACTATTTCATTAAATAACTGGGAGAACGTGCTTGTTTTGTAACATATGAACTCTTAACGGTCCAACAAACGCTCTGTGTTACCCGACAGAACTCATTTTTAAGCTTTGTGGTTTGCAGAGCGAGTTATGAGAAACACCCTCTTCTCTGCTGTTGAAGTTAATGATTTTGCACAGGCTCAGTCAACGCCCTTGTCTTTACCAGCACACTCCCAGACTCCTGGCAGGTGCTGTGCTGTTCCCACGTCTGTGAAAGCTTCGCCCACCTGCAGCGCTGCGTTTTGTTTGGGTACCTCCCCCTTCGAACAGGCCGCGTAAGAATGCTGTATTAAACGGCTATGGAAAGAAAACATAAACATTGCGTCATTTAACCGTTGGGTATGAGCTCCACCTGGGTCCCTCGGAAACAAAAATTGCTCTTTCACAGATTATTCAAAATATTATGTGTCGGCATACTTTTGATTTTTTCTTAAATGGCTTTAGTGCCATTTAAGAATGTCCTCACCATAGTAAATATCTGAAGTTCTTTCCGTTTTTGTCACTTTAAACGCCTATTTTATTGATAAAGGTGATTTTTTTTTTTTGTCTAGACATCCAGACTAGGGAGCGTTAAAAACTGACAGCAACACTGATTCTGATTCATGTTTGTTTTTGAGTAAAGTCTCTTATAAAACAATTGTTTCACTGTCACCAACATGAGCTTTTTTTTTTTTAAAGATTACTGTGGAAATATTATTTTAATGAAATTTGTGGTTTTTAGTTTCAGTTCACACCCTGCATAATAAATTTTCACAGATTTTCAGAAATTTTAAACATTTAAAAAGCCAGATTTTTATTTTTATATATATATATATATATATATATATATATATATATATATATATATATATATATATATATATATATATATATGTACCCACAACACTATTTCCCATATATGCTGAATTGATTTTTTTTTTGTTTTATTTTGGGTGGTGGGTTAATATGCAAGACTGGAGCCATCAATAACTGGCAAAATAAAGTTGTCGACAAGTCGTGAAACTTTAAGCATCATCACCTGTGAAAAATACAATTTTGATAAGATTTCAACACAAGGGAATAAAAAAAAAAAATCCCCATAATAGACAACCTGGACCAAAATATTTTGGAGAATAAATTAACCGATTTTTCCCAAGCCTATTTCAAGGCCATTGCAGATTAATATTTGCCACATAACTTGGTTAAAGTTGACGTCGGGAGAGGACATGGCACAGCGAGCCAACTGGACCTGCGGGAGTAAAAGCACAGCTTTGTCTGCTGGCGGCTTAAGACATTAGGAAGAATTTAAGCATGCTGCAGATGGACGGGTCATTCCTCTCTCATTAACGAGAGGAAGCAGTGCTGGTATGAGCGAATTTAGAGGGACGTGGGTGCCTTTTATTTTAAGTTTGGGTTTGAGGACATGATCCGTGGCCTTAACTCTGCAGACGCTCTCTGTTTGTTGTAGGTGGTGGAGCTCTGTTTGCTCTCAGTGAGATTATTCCATGAGGGTTTGCAGACGGGACGAAACGTGAAACTGTGTTGTCAGCTTTAAAGATCGTAGTAGTAGTGGAGTACTTCACAGCAAGCAAACAGGAAATGACTGAATTACACTAATGAGATGTGCTCTTGCGAATAAAGTTCACATTCAGAAAAAAAATAAAATAAATTTACATTTTCGTCAGTACAATAATTTCTTCCAACATCCTTTTGTAGGTTATTTACTCCCTGGGCATCATGATCTACAAAGCTCTGGATTATGGCCTCAAAGAGAACGAAGAGCGAGAGCTCAGCCCGCCATTGGAGCGACTGATCGACATGATGACCAACATGCAGGAAACTGAGACCGACCCTTGTCCTGACGAGGGCTACGAGGCCACCGAGGAGGAGGACGAGTGTGAGGAAGACGACGGGGACGAAGAGCTCGACTCTGTTTCCTCTGCCAGCGAAGTGAGCAGCATCAAGAGCTACAGAGACGTCCTCTTGGTGAGTTGAGAATTTCTAAAAATCGTATCGACAGGTGACTCCATCACAAGCCTCTTGTTCAGTCAGTTTGGACCTATTGATATCACCTAAGTTTTCGCTTTGTAGTAGCTCTGTAAAATTTCAGGTTGTGCTAAACTAGCCCTTAAATGTTCACCATAATAATACAAATACTAACTGGGAGAACTGGGAACTTTTTATACATTTTTTTCAAGGCACAGAAGCTTTTTGTTTTCATTTGACCTTAAAAGGCAGTGCTCCTTTGGCTGCACTGCAGTTAAGTACAATTGAGCTATTGAAAATAAATTTAAATAGCTTTCTGTTGATTAACGCTGACGTGTAGCAGCTGACCTTCTTGCTTGTGGACTGATCTGATGCAGGTATTGATGTTAAGTCATGAGAAAGCTGTTTGCCATTTCCCGTGGCTAAGAGAATCCTCACACTTCTATAATTAGCCTAAAAATGTTTTGTTGTGCTTGTGCTATTGATGTTTGTCAATTTATAAGAGTGAAAAGGCACACCTTCTCATTATTATAAAGCAAAAGAAGGTAAATATGCAGCTTCTATAAAAGACTCTTTATGTTCATTTTGGCCATGTGCGTCCTCCGCCTTGCATTTACGTTTTATGTTAAAGTTATGAACAGAGGGGTTGCGCTGTGGTGGCGCAGGGGTTAAGCACAACCCACATATGGAGGCCTTAGTCCTCGACACAGCCATCGCAGATTCAATTCCTGGCCTTGGTGACCCTTACCACATGTCTTCCCCCTCTCTCACTACCCACCTTCCTGTCAATTGACTATCAAATAAAGGCCACTAGAGCCAGAAAAAGTTGTGAACACTTTTACAACTCCAGGTCTAAATAAATCCCCCTGTTGGGAGCCGTCACACCGTAAGGTCCACAAGTAGCTGCTGGGTATACAAAGCAGTAAACATCCTGTTTTTTTTTTTTTTTTAGAGGTAAATGAAGATTGAAATAAAAAAGAAATTCTCACTGAAAGACTAGGGTTACAATGAAGTACAAGGATCATGAGTCAGGAAAAAAAAAGCACCTAAGACCTGATAATTGTTTTTTGTACAAACAGCACATTTGATGCAGCTGTGTTTGGCTGTACTTTCATTTGTCAGGAGTCATTTACCTGAGAAACAATTTACCGAGTCGTCCCCGTCGCGCCCATCAGACAAACATCAGAACAATGTCATTCATCTGGTTCTCGTCTTTGTTCCCTGTGACATAATTTGGTGACATGTTTTTTTTTCTCTAGCAGTTGACTTTTGTTCTGAAATATGTCAAAAGGGGACAGCCGTATATGGTGTGCGGGAAGAGCTAGTCAGACATCGGTCCACTAACTGGATCATCAGGTTCACCTCGGATATTTTTGCTCTCTTTTTTTTCAGTGTTGTGGTTTCAGTGATGTTGTCAGCTTGTTGATAGGAATAAAAATGTCTTCCTGTCTGACTTTAACTTTTTTCAGGCTGGTGTCCCGCCAGCTGCTGGTTGACAGACCAATCAGCTGCCTCTTGATTAGCTTTGACCTTTTATGCACATTTGCTTTGATGCATAATGGGGTTCATTTTGTAACATTCTGGTAAACGTAAAACATTTACTTCTATTAAGGATTTAGGAAAACATTATTTTTGCATTTGTGGTCATTTTTTCCCCCCAAACCTAATGAATGTTAATGAACCTGTGTATGTTAGAGTGCTTTGAAAAGAAATTTCCATTGGAAAAAAAAACAGAATCTGCAGGTTAGAAACTAAATAAAATAATCAAATACAACAAAATGAAATAAAATAAAATAAGTCACTGATTCTTTCTGACTACAAAAAACACACAACTGAGACACTTGATATGAAATGCTCAGTTCTATTATATTTTAATGATCAGAACACATTATGTTGTATTTCCAAGAGATAAATACTTTGGAATGAGCTAAAATGCGCAATTTACGTACACCATGCACTCCGAAAAGCTTTTAGTCATCGACTATTTTGTCTCTTTTTCTTCTGCAGATATGTTCTTCCCACCTGCCCAGCCCATCTGATGCTCCGAACCATTACCTGGCCGTGTGCCGAGCTCTTTATGCCGAGACTAGGGAACTTCACACGTTTCTGGAGAAGATAAGATGCGCAAAGGAGGTGAGAAAAATCTTGACATTACCAGACCATTTTGACATGTTTTAGCACTTGGTCACATCTTTCCATTACAGATGTAAAAATTAAGAGCTCAGAAAGGATGCCTGGCTTCCTC
This sequence comes from Poecilia mexicana, assembly GCF_051168715.1. Taxonomy (NCBI): domain Eukaryota; kingdom Metazoa; phylum Chordata; class Actinopteri; order Cyprinodontiformes; family Poeciliidae; genus Poecilia; species Poecilia mexicana. The sequence goes on along the minus strand of NW_028263380.1, from coordinate 13,573,979 downwards.
AGAGACCTTCAGTAGCCTTTGCTTATGTTTACCTGCCAAAAGTGAAGTAGTTGTGTGTGTGTGTGTGTGTGCGTGTGCGTGTGCGTGTGTGTGTGTGTGTGTGTGTGTTTTTCCCTTTTGCCTGCCAAAAAAGATACAGTCACTCTACTGCCAAATGGTGAAAACAAAAGGAAAATGTCTCCAAATGAATAAGAGTTTTTGAGAAAGTACCGAACTGTCGTTATCAACTGGAGTTTACCAGTTGATAAATATAAATGCAGTCCAACAACAACAACAAAAAAAAAGCAAAACAAACAAGACAGATACAGTCCTGAGGCAGGATGACTGACGGTGTTTGTCCAGCTGAGCACTCGACCGCTTCACTCTGCTCAGATGTGACGTGGCGTCCTGTCTCTGGTGTCAGACGCTGGTAAAGAGCAGAAACTGAGAGCGATCGAGAGAAATTTCTTTCTCTTTTTGTGACACAATAGTCAAGATAACATAATTAACCAATAAGAAATAATAAAATTAAACAAGGAGGGTGTCATTATCAGGTTTATTCAACCTGAACATGTCGGTTTAGCGTGTACTGTGAAGGACATGAAGAAGAGAAGTCAGGTTTAAACATCTTAATATATTTTAACTGATTAAGTTAGCATTTAGGTAATGATGTTTGTAGTGTACGTTAGCTGCTCTCCATCTATGGCTGCGGGCATGATTCATCCAGACAGCCTTACGCAACTCCTGGTGTACTTATAGAATCAGTTTTAACTTCATTAAAGCAGGGAACGTGCTTTAGATCTTCAGTGGGTTTGGTTACAAATTTTATTTTTTTAAAAAATTTTTTTTTATGTTACTTCACTTGTTTACCTCTTGTTTTTGTGCAGTCCCCTCGTCTTTTCAGCAGATCCAGAAAGGGAGGCTAATTTAAGGGCATTTTGCTTTGTGTTAATGAGATACAAGAGTTGTCTCAATAAATGAAGGGTGACGATATGTGTACATTGTAGCAGGTATCAGTAGAAAGCAAGGCTTACAAGTCTGGAAAAACCTTAGGAAATGTAGAATTTATTTTAGGGATGTCCAGGTGGAAATAAATATGGGAAAAAAATATATAGTTCCCACATTAAAAGTATAGTTGATCTTAAAAAATTTGAAGGGACCGCGTGCAAAGGTAATACATGTATTTAAAACTTCAGCTCAGCTTAGTCAGATTGTTTTGTCTTTCTAATAAGTCAAAGTGAACTTGAGAATTTGCAGAAAGAAAATCACATCAAGTTACAGCATACCAACATTTCACTTTAAAATGAAAACAAAACTGAGAGTAGCTCGCACAGCAGATTCATTAGAGGCACGTTAAACGGCGTCATAAAAGGCAATTGGATCATTTTATTTCCTCCGGCGCGCTGTTGACACAGGACGAGATGGTTGTCGTCAGGACCACGTGAGACAACATTCACTCATTGCACAACATGTTCACTACGATAACGTATGCAGCTTGCCCACGTAGTAGTTCAGCTTGACGCTTGGCCACAGTCTGAATGTAGACATGTTGTTTTCCCCTCGTTTCTCGTTGACCAGAACCTTCGGCGGATGGAAGGCGAGACGCAGGAGGAACCCGAGAAGGACCTCAACGAGCTGCAAAATGCCGACTGGGTGAGAGAAAACGCCGGTAGATTTAAAATGTATAACCGTGTGGTGGTAAACACAAAGCTGCTGTGTCTAACTTGACATTAAACATATCCCACACAGGCCCGCTTCTGGGTGCAGGTGATGCGCGACCTACGACACGGTGTGAAGTTAAAGAAGGTTCAGGAACGGCAGTACAACCCGCTGCCCATTGAGTACCAGCTGACGCCGTACGAAATGCTGATGGACGACATCCGTTCCAAACGCTACAAGCTGAGAAAAGTCATGGTGAGGGACTTGCCCCTACGGTACTGCTTTTATTTTTTTATATACATCCTACGTTGGATCATTTTGAATCAAATCGAATGCTGCTGTTCCAGGTGAATGGAGACATCCCCCCACGACTAAAGAAGAGCGCACATGAAATCATCCTTGAATTCATCAGATCACGGCCCCCTCTTAACCCTGTAAGCAGATCTGAATTTACAGTAACGCAGGACCTACAGCAAATTCAGCACCTTTTACACTTCGTTAAAATAAATGTATTCTATGTTATGGTAGTGTAAGCTCGCATGGATTGAAAATGTAAGCGGAGCAGAAAGAAATTCTATTTTCAAGATAAAATATAGTAATACATTTTCAAAATCACCTGAGAAACACTTTTCATCCTGTCAGAGAATTCATGATCACCGTTAACTATAATGTGGAGGATCCATGATGCTGTGGGCCTGTTTTTCTTTTATTCGAGCATTTCAAGAGTTTGTGGCATCATCATTTTTTTTGAAATACCTGTCAGAGCATCTAACGTAGGTGGAATTTAAATTTCTGTGGAAACATGTAGATTAACCTTTTTTGAAAAAAAAAAAAGAAAAGGTGTGGCTGACGACGAACCTTATAGAACATCCTGCATTTTATGCTATTTTAGCATAACTAGATGAATTTATGCAACAAACAAAAAGTTATTCTGGTTTTCCTTCCTGCCAAGATCTCACTCGTGCTGCTGCTGCTGCTGTTTCAGGTTTCCGCCCGTAAGCTCAAGCCCCATCCTCCACGTCCGCGGAGTCTCCACGAGCGACTGCTGGAGGACATCAAGGCTGAAAGGAAGCTCCGGCCAGTTTCACCCGATATGATTCGGAGGCACCGCCTAGGTGAGGCGCACGGAAATGATGCGTACAGCCTGGTGTCCGAGCAGAATTGGTCAGCTAATTATTCTCTGCTGAGTGGAAGACGTTCTAAGTGGAAACTTTAGTGCACTAAGAATGTCTGGTTATAGAAAGAACATCAACTTAGAGCAGCGTCTAATTTTTCCAGAAATGTCAACGTGTTTAAACAAGGTTCACACAGAGCAAAAGCACTCATTTGTTTTTTTTTTTTAGTCTGATTTTATTTGACATTCCTGGTAAGGGAAGCCCCTTTCATTTTAAAGGGTTGCATAAATTAGTTTTAATTGTTATAATCATTCAGTCAAGTTTATTTCAGATTAAATTTTCTTCCAGTTCACAGGGTTTCTACAAAGTCTTGAAAGATCTAGGAAAGTTGAAAATTGCATTTTTGCTTTTCCAGTTCTACAAAAAAAGGGAAATTAAGTTTGGATTCTTTCTTGCTTACACTGTTACCATGTATTTTCTTTCAAGTCAGGAGCTTATCGTATTAAGATAAGATAAAAGATGAGATCTTTTATCTTAAATTTGCCACATCTAAATTTAGGCTATATTCCAGATCTGGATTGTTTTTTTTCTAGTTTTCAGTAAATTTTTTGGCCCCAGGATCTTCTGGGAACATTATTTAACGCTGGACCTGTGGATCTTCTTACACTGGTTTTGGTTTCTATTTTTTGATATTTGCAAATAAAATAAATTTATCTTAGATGGAAAAACTCTGCTTTAAATACTTTATATATGTATATAGATTTAACAAGTCTAAGTGTTTTGAGAAAAAGGGAATCTAAGTTGTCCCCCCCCCAATAAAAGCATTAAAATAGCCCTTTACTGCAGTGCCTGATTAGAAATAATCCTTTTTGTTGTATCCGACATGCAGTTGAGAAAATCTAACAAGGTAAATGTTTTGTACTCAGATGGTCAGAATAATATGAAACCTCCCAAAAAGCTACTTGGTAAGTCTGTATTTTGCCTTAAAATAATGTTATCATATTCACATCTCAAAATGGGCCATCGAATTACGGGTCAGTTTCTCTGTTGGCGTCTGTAGGAGGGTTTTGTTGCTTCAAAACTAACCATCTTTGTGAAACACTTGGGATTAAATCTGAGCACAGCTCGTTTTTAAAATTCTAACTTTCCGAATTTTACTATTTAACATCACTGTTCATTTTAACATTTTCTTTTTTCCTTTTCTCCCCTCACCCTCCAAACATGGGCATTTCTGTTAGTCATGCGACCTGTAAGCATGTCTTACAGTTTTGACTCATCAGGTAAATTGTCATGGCGGTCGTTGTGCTCTTATTATAACATCTGTGTGTCATTCCAGGCTGTTTTTTAGAACAAGCTTCTCCTTCTCCATAATTTTACCACTTTTAATAATTTGGTCTGATAGTTGTCTCGTACAGTTGTATTAAAAAAAAAAAAAAAAAAACACACACACACCAGTGTCACACACTTGTTGTTCTGATAAATGCACCACAGGGGGACGCTGAGTCAACGCAGTGCAACTTAACCTGAGTATTTCTGGCATTTACACATTTTTCTTTTGTTTTGGAGGTAACACTAGAGATAGTGTAGAAGTCTGGTTAGAAGTTTACATACACTCATCGTGGACATGAATGTCTTTCACTTTGAGCTTTTAATGATTTGTTTTCCAAGGTGGGCGGACTATGAAGTCATTGCGAAACAACTAATTTTGCTCCCATCGACAAGCTTCCCTTTTCAAAATTGGTAGAGTTTATTTGATTGTTACTGCTTTTAAGGATGGTGTATAACTTGACTGTTGGCACAGTGTTTTTTGTTTTTTGTGTTTTTTTAGCCTTTTCCTGACTCATATAGATGTACTTATTGCCATTGTGACCAAAAAGCTCAACTTTTGTCTCATCTGAGCATAGAGAGCGTCTCTCCAAAATGCATTTTGCTCGTCAGCACAGGCAAATTTCAGTCGAGCTTTAAGATGTCTGTGTTTCTTTCTTGGTCAGCCCTCTCTCATTCTGTGGTGACAGAAAACCGTCTTCACTCTGAACAGACACGCTCTTGTTCCAGTAGTTTAGCTTAAGTCCTCGGTGTCTAGATGTCGGCTGCTACAGCTCGGCCTCTGGTCCTGTCCTGCTGTTCAACGTTAGGAAGAAATGTATGTCAGCTCATGTTTAAGTGTTCCTTAACATTACGGTCAATTTTCCTTCGTCTGAATGTGTAGCTTAGCTTTTCTTCCAGAACTTGGCAAAGTGGCAAAAAGTACAGAAATGACATTCGGTGCTTGTAAATTTCTATCAAACCAGACATTTTCAGACTGATGTGACTTTACAAACCAGCGCTCTGCTCCGTCTCTGCAGCCTGGACACTCTAATCTGCCCTCTCTTGATAAATTTGTGGAAATTACATAACGCTGCTGCCAGTGGTTTGGCTTCACATGTAGGTGAAAGGCAGATGACAGTTTTAATGTGCCGTTAATCCTCGCAAGTTTAACTCATCGTCTTCCTCTGGTTTTTCTTTTTTTTTTTTTTTGACACATCCCTTCATGTACCTTTCCCTTTGTGCTTTTAACTCTGACGCACAACCCGTTTATGCCTGATTGTGGAGCACCACAGCAGTCTCTAGTAGTACCATCGCACTTGGACCTATCCTCTTGTTCGGCGTTGGCAAGAAATGTGTATCCGTTTACGCTCCAGCTGAATGTGACATTTGCTGAATTTTTTTCCCCTTCAGGTGCAGGGAAAAGCATCAGCACCCCTCAGGACTTGTTCCGCAGTCCAGGTAAAGCACGCGCCGCTGGTTCGTTTAATCGCCATGGAGATGATCTGCAACATAAATAGGGCTGCAACCAGACATTATTATTTTAGTAATCAATTAGATGATTAATCGGATAAAAGATTACTGCCACATTTTGCAGGTTTTTCATTTAAGCCTTTTTTTATGGAACATTACATTAAGAGATGCCAACAAATAATTGAATTTCTTTAAAACAGGAAGCTAAACATTTTTATTGGATACAATCCAGTGAACGCTTAAGCATTAAGGATGTAGCTGCATAAAAAAACAACAACATAATAATAATTCTAACATCAACATGTGGAAGCTCAGTCCTTTCTGCTGAGCTTTCACAATATAGTTTATGGCTAATAAACTGTTACAACCTGTTAAAATGATATAAATAATGTGTTGATTCTTTTTTTAATTAACAAATTAATAATTGGATGGAAAAGGTGGTTAATAGGAGATTTCTTTACAGAATTTGAACCAGGTGCCACTTGAAGAGTTTTGGGTTGAACACATTTACAAAGTTTTTTTTAATTTTTTATTTTTTATCTTAATTGCAAAATATCTATTTTATTTGTAGAGGTTTGTCTTAATTACTGCTCTCATGGTTTTGTTCTTTATCAAACAGCTTTTCTTTGTTGTTTTTTTTAGTCTGTATACGATTAATCGACAATTAAATTAGTTGACGATTATATCAATAATTGATCAATCCGATTAATTGTTTCAGCCCTGAAACATAAGCCGGTTTATTTTGCCTTAGTGGCGACTTGCAAGCATCTGAATGAGGCGTTTGTGACCCACAGCGTCTCCTGATGGGCAGAGGAAGTTGGCTGGCAGCACCCACTCTCTGGCCAGTGGGATGACAGGAACCCCTCAAAGAGCACAGCAGCTGAGCCAGAGGAAGAGGCTCCTCAAAGCTCCCACACTGGCCGAACTGGACAGCTCCGAATCTGAGGTGAGTCTTCCGATCACGCCGAATGATCGTCTGCATATATGTGGAGAGGAAAATCGGAAAATCTATCAACGTTCGGCTATCTTGAGAGCTTTATTTGGGCTTTTAATACACAATTTTATTTATTTTATTTGTTATCTGACCGACAGGAGGAGCCCACAAAGAGCAGCTCCAGCAGGTCCACGTCTTTACTGGAGGACACGTCTCCTGAGGCTGCCGCGGAGAAGAAAGGTGCGATCTAACACAGAGGAGTCTTTAGTGGAAATATTAAATCGGTTACACCCTCCTTCTCCTCATCCATTCCTATTTAAATGTTTTAATTCCTGCAGCGCCTCCGAAGTTCCTGCCCGTTTCCGCCACTCCTCAGCCAGAGAAGCACCGGGCTCTTCAGAGGCGGCACTCTGTTGAGAGGGAGGCGCCTGCTTTTGTTCGGTCTTTTGCGCCACCGTCCAAGCAGAGCTCCAAGTCGTTGGTGAGTTAACTGAGGGAGTTATGTGTAACTACTAGAGACGTGCAAGTCACGTTTTTATTTTATTTTATTTTTTTCCTATCCAGGTTTCGTTGAGGTTAAAGCTGTTTAACCTCAACGAGAAAATTGTGCTGCAGGCTCTTTGGTAGAGATGAGCGTTTTCGGTTGACCCGAACCTTTATTTGATGCTTTAATAAACTAAGAAAAGTAATCAAATACATGCTTTTGGTTGATATTTTTATAGAGTTTTAAAGGTGGGAGTTGTTTAGACCCGTCACAATAAGAAATGATCTAAGAAATGATTGCGATAAATGTTAAAATTGTTTTGAGACCATTTTCAAGCAATAGTTTGATAAGGGCAACATAATGCAAGTTTACCTCCTCAAAGACCAGAACATCTTGAAAAGATATTTAAAATATCCAAAATAATACGCTATAAATAATACAAACAAAAAAAAAACAATAAAAGAAAAATAAAAAGCACATAATTGAAGCCTAAAATGAAACGATTCATGAAGCCTGTCAACAAAATTGCCCTTCAAAAAATATTAATCATCAGAATGGAAATTGTCAAGATCATTTTAATTTATTCTGTGATTAACTGCTTATTGAGACAGGATTGGAGTTGTTAGTTATTGTTGCATTTAATGAATCAACTTTTCCAGTTGGCTTTTTATTCTCAGTTTGTTTCCACTGATTGATCTGTGCTTTTCTAGTTATTACTGGATACCTACTTGGCAGATCTTTGAAAACTCTGAATTAGTTTGTAGAGATATAACTTAAGTTGATGCAAAAAACACTGAAAAAAATGAAAACAGCAGTTTTGCTATTCACTAAAAATTAATTGTATGATTGCAGTTTTTTTTAGGCTGATTTGTTTTTGCTTTTCCTTCAATCTGCAAAATTGGCTTTTGGTTGATGAATATGATTAGTGGAATACAAAGCATGACTTTGCATTCAGCAAAAGGTTTATGACTGACAGGCAAAGAAAAAAAGAGATCTTTGCATGATTAGTTAAGGTGTGGTCCAAGATGAAAGCAAATAGTTTTTTTAAGCAACCATTACTGGTCAGACCTGTCAGACGGAAATTTCCAGTCACTTATTAAACAATCGCCGCATTCCTTGTGGTCAGCTGACCTGCCTGCTGTCCAGTCGACTAAATCACAACAAATATGTTGACACTAGAAGCTGCTGTTCATTTATTTGCTTCAAAAATATCAGCCCATTCACCTTAGGAGTTTATAAAAGGAGCTTTTTTTACGACATGTCAAAAAATGTCATAAATCGAACCAACCTATACTTTTTTTTTTTGCAGTATTTATCAGTCTAATAATAAAATAAGTCTGTGTTATTACTGTGGTTACGTTTAGCAGCAACAGTAGAAGGTGAAAATGTCAGCTTAATGTCCTCCTGTCCTGTGACTGCTTATTTGTTTACAATGAGGTCACCGGCTGAGCTTTTCTGTGCTCAGTCGTATGATTCCAGTGAGGCTGACGGGATGTAATTGAAACCACAGGACTGCTGCGCTAAGAGGGCCATTTGGGGAATATGTTCCTGCTCACTGCTTGTTTTTAGGACTCTAGAGCTAAACCTGAGTCTCTAATGTCTAGAAAAGGTTCGACATGTGAGAAAATTTTCATCTAAAACTGGGAATTAAATTGGTTTAATGTGTATTTCAGCTGTTTGAGACAATTTCTGTTACATGTGTGACAATGGCAGATTATGTTCCTTTATAACTGAGCTGTGGCAATAAACCTGGTCACTTAGAGCGCTGAGTGATGAAGTTTTACCAGCAAATGCATCAACATGAAAATTTGGAACGATATCAATATTCAATATTAACATTGCTGTTTTAATCAATGCAATGTATATATTACATATATGTTTCCTACCCTTTGAATTCAACCACACTGCTGACATTATTTCTGTGCTTCAGTTAAACACACTGCTTAAGCACTACCAGCATTTTGTAAAATAAACCTTTTTGAGCTTTATATCATGTTATAATGTTATTCTGTCATCAAAAACATATCTGGAGTGTTGCCTTGATTCTTTTCATGCATGATTAAGAAATCCTTTAATCTCCCACGGCAACCATCCAGCTGTCCAAAATGCCTGAGTGGACCTAGCGCCCCTACCCGATTCCTCCACTCAGCTCCTTCAGACTAGCCAGCAGGAATTAGAGATCACCTGGTGGAATTGCAGATCGACTGAGCAGATACGAGCTACTTCTCAGTGCAAAGCTGGTAAAAATGTTGTTAAAGGGTTAGTAGAGGAATGCTGTTGTGATAACTTCCTGATGTCGGAGTTCCAGAAAGAGAGTTTTTTTTTTTTTTTTTAAAGAGACAGAGGTGCAATTTCAAGGCCTTATATAACAAAATTAAATTTCTTTCAAGGCATATTTGATATATACAGCATCTTTATAACAACTAAAGGTAATAACACAGTTACTTGATTGTGGTATAAAATGACACTATGGACCTAGAAAATGCACAATACTGCCCCTTTAGACCTTTGCGTGCGCTTTATGTGAATCCCAAAGGATCACATCGGGCTTTTCGGCACGCACAACAAAAGACATGCTGCCATCGTAATGATGAACCATCGAATTTATCACTGTGGAAAACAGTCAAGGCTCCACTGCCTGCAATAGAGGAAGCACTGGATTGTTGTTGAGCCCCAGAAGACCTTTCTGACCCCCACAGAGATCCCCATGTGTTGTTTTTATGGTGCTATGGAACATCACCCATGTAGAATACATGTCAGTTTTATCCAATGTAACGAAAGTGAAACAGTCAGATCTTTCCAGCAGTCTTCACTTTCTGATGCTTCCTCCTGTACCTCATTAGCAAATTTACTCAGGTTAGCCTAACTGTCTGACAAACTTACTTGCAGTCAGGTTTTTATTTATTTTGATATAACGCTGCAGCAGACTGGGAGTCCCACTGGGAAGGTGACTTCGTCTGTGTCCTGTTTGTTCATCACCGTCTGATTTTTCTTTTTTCTTACATGAAATGCGAAGAACAAATAAGAAACAGGGTTTTAGGGAAGCCAAGCAGGGACATCTAAGTTCTTGGAAGTTTTTTTTTTTTTTTTCTTTTTGCACATCTCCGAGGCAGCAGCAGCTGAGCTCTTTTTGTGTCTTCAATTGAACTAAATGACTGCAGTTGTGAGAGGAAAAATGAA